>NW_027491178.1:0-357500 GCF_021521415.1 Bidens hawaiensis | reverse complement strand
TGTTGGAAACGCGCTAATTTGTTGGTAAAAAAAACTGACCCGAAACCCGTTTTGACCTTGACCCGTTCTAACCCGAATCTGTTGACCCTAGTTCGTTCCAAACCGAACCAAAACAACCTTTTTTAAGTGACCCATTTCGACCCTAACCCGTTTCAACCCTAACCCATTCCGACGCATGACCCGTTTCGACCTAACCCAACCCATTTGCCTCCTCTAATAAAACCCAAACCTAATCGCCCCAAACTGTCGGTTTACCTGTTCACCCATTTTCATGATTCCAAATCACCAACAACCCTAATCATCTCCAATTCAACCTCAATTTTTGCAATTGGTGGTGTATTTGAGTGATTCTCATTATTCCTAACACTAGTTGGTAAGTTTTATGCATTGTGTTCATGTTTTTAACGAGTTATTGTGAAACCCTAGATGTTAAATCTCTATAATATTGATGATTACGATGTTAATTGATGAATTGAAACCCTAGAGATGACATAAACATGTTATGGTTAGAGTTTTGATGACAACAGTTTGCTGAAAGATTCGTTCTCGTTTATTGATAGGTCTGTAACACGATGTTAAATAATTATTATTGATCGCTTCTTGATATTAGGACATAGTATTCTAAGTCTAGTTTCCAGAAAGGTGAATTTTGTAATTTTTGGATGAGTTTTGAACAGTTTTTATGTTTTTACAAAAACATGTGTCAAAGCTGAACCGGGATATTATATTCTAGTCTGTCTTTCCGACACCATAACTCTCTAATAACAAAACCAAATTGGTTGGTTTCACTTCTGGAACTTAGTATTATTAGTTTTTAAGGCAACTTAAATGGTCTTGCACAATTTGGATAAATGAGTTTGGAGAACAGTGAAACTACTTTTTATTGTGCAATCTGCTGAGCTGTTGGTACCTATATGCAATTATTGAATTATTGTGAGCTTTGTATGCATGATAAAAATATAATAAAAATAGTTTGAGAAACCTAATACATGTATGCCACTGTGGTAAATTTTATATCATTTATCCTTAAGTTTTCCTTAGTGAATAAAATTAGTTTGTACATGTTATAATCTGTCTCATGAACTGAATGATCATAAGTTGAGTTGTATGATGAATATTTGGTTGCTTTGCAATGATTTGATATGTGGATACATGTTAGGACTTTTTGGCACAGTTTCCATTAATTATTTATTATCACCAACGAGTCTTCGTGTCAAGTTTGTGTTTGTGTGTGAGTTCGTACTTGGATCTTAGAGTCATGTGTTGTTGAACACATTCTCATAACTTAAACACTTGTACTAGGTAACGATTATTGAGTCAAGTGCATCCTTTTGGTTATGAGAAAATTCTGTTGCACGCGACACTAAGTGAGTTCATGCATTTCCCTACTTGTTTTCTGGATTGAAAACACAAAATTATTTTTGTATACTTGTTTTCTCGATTGAAAACACAAAACACTTCTCATAGTTTTCTGGATTGAAAACACAACTATTTTCATATACTTGTTTTCTGGATTGAAAACACAACATTTTCCTATATTTGTTTTCGGGGAGAAAACATGGATAGCGACTTGTTTTGGATTTATGTAGTTTCTTATATATCACAAGTTTATACTAGATGTCCTTATATCACTTAGGTGCTGTTTGTTTTTCCTCAAAAGCACTTCTCTACCTCTTTTGTCTACGCTACGCAGACCACACGCAGACGTTGGGTTCTGCAGTGTGTTTGTTTTTCCGAAGACGTTCCATTAAAAAACGTGTGCGCGTCCTCTTCTCCTAGAAGCGTTGTTCATACCACTTCCCACCTCTTCTTCTCCTCTTCTTCTTATTTTTTCATCAGACCACACAAAACAACTCCTCCACCCTCCTCCTTCTCCTATCAAACCCTAGCCGCCTCCTCCACCCTCCACCATCCACCTCCGGCCACCCTCCACCGCCGCCACATCTCTCTCTCTCCACCACAGATCCAAAACCCATCATCAAATCTTATTAAAAATTAAAAACCCATCAATAGTTTCACCAAATCAATGAAACCCATCAATTTTCTTGCTTCAATTTCACCCTGTTAGCTTTGTTTCAATTTCCTCTCTTTTCAATCGGAATTTGCATTTTATCTTAATAAAGATTGAAACCCATCATCAAATCTTTATAAATATCAAAACCCATCAATAAATTTCTTCAATTTCCACAAACCCACATCAAATCAACAAAACCCATCAATTTTCTTCTCCAATTTCACTCTGTTAGCTTTATTTCCTCTGTTTACAACTGGATTTTGCATTTTATCTTAATAAAATTTTAGTTAGTTTTTTTATTTAAATTTCAGTTTATTTTAGCAGTCTTCAGATGTTAAAAAACAAACAGTCTTCTTGTTGCAGTCTACAGATGTTTGGTCCACCTCTTCTGCTACAGATGTGTGCAGATGTGGTCCGCAGACTGCAGACATTTTACCTCTGAAAAACCAAACAACACCTTAAAGTCATTACGTTACCTTGAACCAATAGGATGAGATCATGGGGTTATATGGAGTAGTACTACTGGGTTTGACAAACCTCACCCGGGCTAGTCGCGCTAGCACGGCTGTGATGTCATAAAACGGGTGTTATATTTACCTAAATTTTATACGTCAGTGTTGGTGATAGACCTGGTAAGAAGGCATACATGCAGTCAGTTTCGGTTCAAACGTCTAGTAGCTTGTAAATGGGTTAACTACCCTGGTATATTTGTAAAGTGCTAAATCTACTTATACATACTACTTATGCTACGTATACTATCTATACTATATAAATACTTTTTACTACAACTTATGAACTCACCAACCTCGTGTTGACCCTTGAGTATTTTTACTTGCCCAGGTTGCAAGATATGCTAAGGAGCGGGCTGCATTGCATAAGTTAGGAGTCACAATTGTCGCATGAACTTTTATTTTACATTGTATTCATTTGATGGGTTGTGCATGTTTGAGCACGTGGTTTATTATTTTAAACCATTTACCTTACGCTTCTGCAAAACTTTAAACTGTTTGGTTTGGTTTTTGTTTTCTCATATTTGAATGAGACTTAAATAATGTTTTGAATATTTGAATTGGATGTTTGGTATAACAAATGAGCTAGATCCTGGTATATCACACGCCTCGCGGTTAGACTCCGTTAGTCGAAATTTGAGGATGTGACATTACCTATATTGGTTATAGGTATTTAAGTTTCATATATACTAGTTATATGATTAGTTAAAAAGGGGTCAACCTGGTAAACTTATTAATCTGTTTATAAGATGTTTAAAAGGGCTTATACTTATATTTTATATTTTAAAAATCATTAGAAATAGAAAGTGTTAAAAATAAAAATTAAATATTCTGATTTTTAGATTTTCTTTTAGCTAAATTTTAATTTTTCTTTTTGAACTTTTTAATCTAACAATTGTAAGTAAATTCGACACAAGTATAATTATACATTTATATGAGCTATGTTAGGGTTAAAGAAATATTTAACCAATCAAGCCGATACAATTAACATCCTAAGAGACATCATCACAGAGAGCTAAGAAACCTCTCAAATATAATTTTTTAGGTTTATTTGTACAAATAATATTTCAATACTATTTTCTATTTCCTGACTTATTGTTTGAAAAGTGTCAAGCCGTAATGGGGCGAGAAATGGCCACAATTTGGGAGATATTCAGCCCAACACCCCCCCCCCCCCCCGGGTATGTGGGACGACAGGGGGCGAGAATTTGTTGCCTGGTTGTTTGATTGTCTTGTTGACGTGGTAATCAATTATTTGAGTGTGGGACAATTTGTGGGCTACAACACCGTCCTCTAGGCTACATATCGCCCCTCTTGATCACGTGTAAAAGATCCTCCTATTTTATAGACCCTACACTACACATAACCTAATTTATGAAAACTTTTATCCACCGTCATCACCTACGCGAAAAAACATTAATTACCTCCAATTGGTTGGTTGATGTATCTTTAACTGCAACTGTTGACCTTTCCTTTAATACCAATTACAACAATTGGATATGATTATGATAAAAAAAAAAGAAAGAAAAAGATGTATGAGAAGAAAAAACAAATGACCTTACCGAGTTTTCATGTTCAACTTGAAATGCCAATGCCTGGTTAAGTGCCAGGAGAATCCGATCTATATTGGGGCGTTGTGCACGTTGCTCGTTCAAGCAGCAGTATGCTGCTTCTGAGTACTTGTTTAATGATTGGGGATCCATTTGCTTCCGCAGACCAGGATGGATGATATCGTCGAGTGTTTTATTTACATAATGAGATTTGGCCAATGTAGCTAATAACCCATCCTCTGGAATCTGAAAGTGCTGAAGGTCTTTCATGGTAATCATGCAATTCTCCTCCTCATAAGCCTTGATTGGTCTTCGATATGAAACTGGCTTATTTCTAGTAGTGTTCGATGATGAGCTGTTCCATGACCCTGGTCCCCACGCAGCAGAAAATGACGCAGGACTACCGTCGAATGATGAAGGGATCATTTTGACCTGCTCATCATGCTTTCCTGGTTGGTGATCAGCAGGCAATTGAGTTTCTATCATGCTTATTGTTTGAGGGCCCTTGGTGATGAGCTGTTCCTGGCTTTCAGCTTGGTATTTGAGATCCACCGTCCAACTTTTGATGAACCATTGAGTAGTTCCCATTTCGATTGAAGTTCCTATTTTGACGGGCTCATCATTTTTCGGTCCTTGGGGTTGATCCAAAGTCGCCCACCCAATATCATATTTTCCTAATTCGCCTGCGGAAATGTGCGCCCGTGGAGACGAGCTTGTAGATGAAGGGATCCTATGGCCGTCATTAGATTTTCCTTCTTGAACAAAGGCAGGCCGCCCGCAAAGGACCTCAAATAAAACCACACCCAAGGAATACACATCCGACTTTTGGGTAACGCCTCCAGACTTCACATATGCTGGATCCACATACGCACCTGTGCCGCTTATAAGTTGGCTAAGGACAAGCCCTTGCCTTCGAGCTACTACTTGCATCTTGGAAAGCTCAAAACCAAATAGCTTTGCTTTCCAGTTGGCATCTAGTAAAATTTTAGAGCTCTTAACATTGCTATGTATGACACTAAATTTTCTTGACTTGTCATAGTGGATAAAACTCAGTGCCTCTGCAATACCAATACATATTTTCAAGCGTTGGGTCCAAGTGAGGGTTGGGTCACTTAGGTATTGGTCAAGACTCCCCTTGGCCTCAAACTTGGTTATGATGATATTTTCACCTTCCTCATCACAGAACCCAACAATAGTGGACAGATTAGGATGCTTGAGAGCAATAAGCATCTTAATCTCCTTCATAAACTCTTTTCGGCTTCTCCAGGACCAGCAGTAAGGATGGAACCATCGTGCAACAATATCAATCAATTTTTCAGATCTCACGAGTTGTCCCTTGTAAATCTTTGCACATCTACTTTGTCGGATGAGATTTTCATTACCAAAGTTGTTGGTAGCTTCTCTTATTTCTTCCAAGGAAATTTTCAAGGAATTAAAGTACTTTATGTCAAAAGAGGAAGACATGATGTTTATCAAGTCAAATATTAATGTATATATCCGTTCAGATCAGTGTATGTACGTACGTATATACCAAACCTCATGGAGAAATGAACGAATGAGTTTGCAGGAAGGAATGAAGGGGATATATCCGACTAAAGTTCAGAGTGTGTGTATATATATATAAAAACTTGGCTATAAACCTCCCACTCTCTTTTATAAATAAGTTATTCATACCTAAGCCTCCTTCGCCGCCCAATCTGTTGAACTTTTTTCTTTTGGCACAAACCTTATAATTCCAATAATGATAATTTTTTTTTTCTGATCAATATAAACTTTTATATATAACACAAACCGAGCTACATTTGGATAATGGGTAAGCGAGCAACAAACCGAGCTATCTTGTGATATATATATAATTTAACTTACTGTATATACCTTCATCTATATACACAGGAAGCGGACAAACTAAAACCGGACTCCACCTAAGGGTGAATGTAGTTGCCGACAAACAAGCTCAAATTGAGGCGATTTTTTTTAACACACCCCGGATTCCTCCCGGGGGAAATGTGTGTTTGTGTGTGTGTGTGGGGGGGGGGCGATGAATTCTTGTAGCCTGTTTGTGGGTTTATGTTTATTATTATTAATATATATATATATATGGCTATAACACAATTACACCTCTAAAAAAACTCACCCTTTGCTAACTGATCACCCCATTTTGTAACCCCTCCACTACATATAGTCTTATAAAGTGTGTTTGTCGATGTGAGGTTGGCTACTGTAGACGAGCAAGCGGACAAACAGGTGGGAACGACACTCTCTCACATACACACATATATTTATTATATATATATATACAATTGTAAATGATTTTTTTATGAGGTTTGCTGATCTTCGTTATTGTAAAAGAAAATTGACATTATGAAATAAGTTTGAAACATGTTGAAACATGATGTGTTGCTCTAACAGTTTCTGGAGGTGTACAATTTCAATGTGAATGCTCTTGTTATACTATTATTTGTTATACTATAACATGTTGTCTCTAGTTATTTTAAGGTGGATGACAAAATGTAATATTTTCATCAATAAACTAAAACAAGACAGCCAAGCAACTATTTAAAAATGGATTCAGATCTGAATGGGCGACTTAATTAATGTAAATTGCACAATCCTGTCGACTTTGGTTCACTATTCAACAAATATAAATGCGAGATTGTTTGCAGAAATGAATAAGAAACTTCAGTTATTATCACAAATCAGCAACAAAGCCTTCCACCAACTTAAGATATATGGAAATTTCAATTTTTATTCTATTTTATTTTGGATGATTGGATCTTGTTTTACATTTTGATATTTTATGTTAAATTGGTTTGGATATTTTATGCTAAATTGGTTTGGATATTTATCTTTAGTATGATATTTTATAAAATTTGAATATAATGTTTACATGAAGAAAATAGATAAATATATTAAAAAAGAAAAGATCTTAAAACAATATACAAAATGCATAGAAAATATATAGCTAATACCTTATATAATCTGTAGCTAAATGATGCAAATTTGTGTAGCTACATTTGTAGCAAAAATCAGTTAAAATTCGTAGCTAAATTTCATAGCAAAAAGCATACCAAATTTCTGTAGCTAAATGGTAGTAAAATTTTTAGAAAAAATTGATAGCCAAAATTGTAGCTAAAATTCGGTAGCCAACTCTGTAGCTAGATGGTAGCAAAATCTTTAGAAAAATATCGTAGCCAAAGTTGTAGCTAAAATTTGGTAGCAAACTCTGTAGCAACAAAAATCCGTAGCAAAATTACATAGTTATAAAATCGTAGCAAAATTCTATAGCTAAAAGTCCGTAGCTAAAAAAACGTAGCAAAATTCCGTAACTAATAATTTGTAGCTAAAAGTTCGTAGCAAACAAATTTGTAGCAAAATCCGTGACTAATATAGCTAAAAAGATGAGGTTTCTTTTTATAGCTAAATTCGTAGCAAAATTCTGATTTCATAGCAAAATTATGTAGCAAATAAGTTGGCTACAAGACTTGTACTTACAGACCAAATCCGTAGCAAACATCAGGTTTGCTACAGAATTGGCCGTAACAAATAGCTCTTTTTGTAGTAGGGAAGGATATCTCTAAATATTTCTTCTAAATGCGGCTAAGTAAGATATACATGAGTCACTCACATTGGGTGAACAACTACCCCCTAGCTACACTCGTCACGTATCAATGGATATACCTTTGACGCTGAGTCTCGTGACCTTTTCTTATGTACCAGTCTCGTGACCCTTGTTGTAAGGCCCCGAACCCGGTAGCCCTACTTTAGCGTCGGATTTACTCATAAACACAGCTCTACAAATCAGAGTTTATTAAACTTTCGCGGAATATAAAACTTTAACCGTTTATTACAAAGCAATTAATCTTTTCTTTAAAACCATAACATAAAATATCATATTTAAAACATCGTTTCTTCCATCTTCAGATGCCAGCCGTTCAATCTATGCCATGTGTCGTCCTCATGATAACTCTATAATCAGCTCACCTGCGTGCATACTAAAAGTCAGCTACGCTGAGTGAGTTCTAGTTAATCAGACGCCATACAATACATACACATACATACATATCCGAAGATACATATCCATACTTAATCCGTTACCCTACTACCATACATACATACATATCTACAATCACTAACCTCAGTCTACCGAGAGTACGTTCATAGTCCGCTGTCTATACCTGTACTCAAGATCGTGAACACGTAAAAGGTCCGCAGTCCTTACCTATGTTCACCAGTTATGGTACGTGCAAGGTCCGCAGTCCTTCCCTGTACCATCCTATATTGACAACACGTACAAGGTCCTCAGTCCTTCCCTATGTTGCAACCTAACCCATAGCACATGCGAAGTCCGCAGTCTTCCCCTATGCTACCAGAACACAAGTATAGCACGTATAAGGTCCACAGTCCTTTCCTGTGCTGACGCCTATCTATAATACGTATAAGGTCCGCAGTCCTTATCTACGTTGGCGTCTATCACCTATAACCATAGCACGTACGAAGTCCGCAGTCTTCCCCTATGCTACCACAACACAAATATAGCACGTATAAGGTCCACAGTCCTTTCTTGTGCTGACGCCTATCTACATTACGTATAAGGTCCGCAGTCCTTATCTACGTTGGCGTCTATCTCCATAACACGTATAAGGCCCACCGTCCCTATCTACGTTTACATCTATCATCTACATCACGTATAAGGCCGGCAGTCCTTAACTACGCCATCACCTGCCAAGTCTATGTCCAATAGAAGTTAGAGGGATTCGCCATCCTAACTTACTATGTCGAACGTAGGACTCACATACCATTAGTGTACCTGTACACACATACTTCACATATACAATAATTACATTATAGCATAAGAACACTCTATGCGTTCTTTACATCATTCATTTAACAACCATACCCCTTGTCGATACGTGCAATATCCGAAGATCGTTCACGCCCCGACAAGTGTTCATTTGTAATGTTCATACATCTTCGATATATAATATTCGTACCTTTATTTTTAACCTGACAGTACGCGCAATATCCGAAGATCGTTCGCGTACCGATAAGCAATCATTCATATCCATCACATATATCACATATGGCATACACTTATCACTTAGAATAAATGTATTAACAACACATCGAGTATGCACACAGCCCCGAAAACATAACAAGGAATGGGGCTAGAAACTCACCTGAACTTGGTTACTTCTTCGGCTACTGATTATTCCTTCTCGAGCTGTGCGCGTCTAACTGTTTAATAATTGAATATCAAATACTACTCTAGCCATCCTCATTACTACTTAATTAGTCTTACGTGTCTAAGCCGATTTTACTTCATTGAATCATTACCCGGTTAGTTAATCGTTACTCGTTAATCCTTTAAGGGCATCTTTCGTAAATTATCAAAGTCCAAGGGCTACTATGTAATTATCTCATTCCTTTCTAAGTCCAGGGACCATTCTGTCTTTATATTAAACTCCTAGTTCTTTACTTTGCCCTTAACGAATTGGGTAAAGAATCATCCTCTGATTCGCTAAGCTCCCATAACGAACAAGCTAACGAATCACCCTCTGATTCTCTAAGTTTCCTTAGCGAACTAGCTAAAGAATCACCCTCTAGTTCTCTAAGTTTCCTTAGCGAACTAGCTAGCGAATCACCCTCTAGTTCTCTAAGTTTCCTTAGCGAACTAGCTAGCGAATCACCCTCTAGTTCTCTAAGTTTCCTTAGCGAACTAGCTAGCGAATCACCCTCTAGTTCTCTAAGTTTCCTTAGCGAACTAGCTAGCGAATCATCCTCTAGTTCTCTAAGTTTTCTTAGCGAACTAGCTAAAGAATCACCCACCCTCTGATTCGCTAAGTTTCCTTAGCGAACTAGGGTTAGGTCAGAGAACATTCCCTGACACCTTTATCTTTTCCGGCGCCGCCTTTCCGGCGCCGTCATCGCCGGAAAACCGCGTTTTCGCCGGAAAAACGAGATCTCACTCGATCTTCCACAGTTTTCATCGTTTTTCGTCCCGTTTGATCCAGATTTGAGCTAGGGTGATCCCTAAACTCATCTTAGGTCCGGTTTATACCCGATTCCACCCGGATCTTGTGATTTAAACGGTTTAACGGTGTCGGCTCGTCGTTACGCGACTATAACTAACGTTTTAGGCTCGTACAATATTAAACTATCATTACCTCGGGTCGGAAATCGATTATCCTTCTTCTTCCTCTTGATTTCGGCTAGAGAGAGAGAGAGAGTAGGATGAGAGAGAGCTAAGTGTGTGTTTTGGTGGTGTATGGATTATGTGTGAAATGAAGGGAAAATGGGGATTAAGGTTTATATAATTATGGATCATGGGCTTAAGCCCATGGCCTATTCCTTCCTTCCCAAGTCCATAACCCATATCCATTACCCAACACTAGCCCGACCCATACTAGCTTCTACTCTATTAATTTTTTTCCGACTAACCCGAGTAAACTTTCCCACTGATATTAATTTATTTAATTATAATATTCTTAGAAATTTCGGGATGTTACACTTGTCTAACAGTACTATACCCTTGTCAACAATTTACAATAAAACACATACACATGTTTACACTCATAATTAACCTTGCTTAATTACAGCATTTGCTATCTACCATGTTTTTACACACCTCGGTTGGTTTTACAAATTTCATTCTCAAATCTATTGTATTTTTTTGTGATATGTGTCAATTATCAAGAACTCAAAAGCCATTTATTTAGAGCATATAATTTGTTATATTTTAGTTATTTAAATTCGCCAACTAGTTGTAGAATATAGTCATTATTGTTTATTAACTGACATGTCATGTATTGTTAAAACAATACAAGCACTCGTTATATAGTAATGTTTAGAGCATTCACATTTAATTATCTATCTTTAAATTTAAAATTACACTAAAAATCAATATATTTTATCTTTTTTTCAATTAAATAATATTTTTCTTATACATTTATCATTATTCTTTCTCTTTCACTCACAGTCACTTTCAACAAATATTAAAAAATGATAGAGGGTGAACAACAGATTTTTAAATATACATAAAAATTGCGGCATTTTCCCTCTTATCTACTCGGAATACTTTAAACCACTCCTTAAATTATTAAAACTTCACTCATCAAATTTAATGGGTTGAATGTGAATGCTCTTAAAACAATTAAAAGCAATACAATACACTAAGGGGGGACGGGGTGGTCCATGATGGAACACTTTTGGAACACTGCCGGCGGTCCCCCCCCCCATCACGCGTGATGGGGTTCGGCCGTGATGGCCATCACGTGGTGAAGCCCGAGGAGTTGAACGTTGGGGTGGCACACACACATAAACCTATATATATGTGTATGTATGTATATCAAAACTCATCACACTATCACCACCCCACTAATATTCCATCACTGGTGATGGAAAGTGGTGGGGTGAGGTGACACACCCCCATTGAATGTTGTAAGTGATAGTTTATAGACCACCCCACCCCCTAATACGTTGCTAATTTGTTGTTGTTTTGGTTAGTATACTGCATAGGTCTCAAGAAAATATAATATATAAACAATCAAAATTAATTGAAAATGATAAAATATGAAAACAATCAACTATAAAATTACCATGTGTATATTATTAATAAGTATATTTATATTATTTTTAGACTTTAAACTTGTGGTTACAAAAACTATTAAAATATCAACTTTAATAATAAAACTTATAGATTTTCACACAAAAACTTTTATAGTTTAATCTTTGTCAAAAAGATATATGTTTATTATTACCAACCGAACGGATACCGACCAATTTCTCACCACAGTTGAATACGGTTAAAATGAGATAAAAGGAAATCTAGTTATCACCATTAACTTTAATTTTAATTTAAAGAAGGCACTTGTGGAGTTGTGTGTTTGTATTCCACCTATAAATAGACCACTTTGGAATCACATTACCATTGCCATTATCAACCATCTCATTTACAATGGAAGAACAACCTACAGGCATCTCAGGCATGGGGAGGACACCTGGTATCTAATTATTCTTCGTCCTCCATTAGCATCGACCGTCATATACCAGGCCTTACAGACATGACGAGGACAGATCATTCTTCTTCGTCCTCCATTAATATTGACCGTAATACTAATATACCGTTATCCACCCAAATCCGCATAAACCCACAACCAAAGGCTACATCGCGTTCAGACATGGCCCGTGCAGAAAAGTCAGACCACCAGTCCGTTAAAGAAACCGGATCCTCCTACACCGCCCCATTGTCGCTTGGAGCTTTTACTCGTCCTGACAGTAAATGATTGTATTGTTAGTTTTTCAAGTTTTATATATATATGTCGTGATGTTTAATCAATTGTCGTTGCTGTGTCTGCTTCTTTATTAATGTTGTGTAATTTGTTGCAAGTTTTGAGAATCTTAATTGTGTTTTTCTGTTTGGTTAATAATTTGTTTGTGTTGACTTTTAAATATCATTAACTTATGAACTTGTATTTGGAGGACAGTTATTAAAATGTATTTAGTGTTATCTTTTCAAACTATTTCGCCTTCAGATAGAAGGGTGCGGGTACCATGATCGGGTACCCTTTAGAGTTTAGAGGGTTATGTTCACCGATTGAGAATATAAGCTCTGACCAATGGCGAAGCTTGGATGAAGATATCACTGGGTCAAACTTAAAATGCATTAGAAAAATCACAAACGAGGGGGGCCGGACTCAAATTTTCGATCCAAAACAGCTAAATTTACACTAAATATAAAAAATTTCGGGTGAAGATGGTGTCTTGTTAACAAGATAAGAGGCAGCTAAAATGCATTCAGACCAAAAACTAAGGGGAAGACCCCCTGAAAAAGGAGAGATCTGGCGATGTTCAAGAGATGCCTATGTTTTCGTTCAACTATACCATTTTGTTGTGGGGTATACGGACATGTTGTCTGATGGTTAATACCATTGTTTTTGAAAAAAGTTTCTATTTGGTAGTTCACAAACTCAGTACCATTATCGCTTCGAAAAGTTTTAATGGTTTTCTCAAATTGAGTGTTAATCATGCTATGAAAATTTTTGATGTTATCAAAAACTTCATTTTTATGTTTCATCAGGTATACCCACACGACTCTTGAATAATCGTCCACAACGGATAAAAAATACTTATATCCTTCTTTACTTTGAATTCTATAGGGCCCCAAAACATCAAGATGAATAAATTCCCCAATATAATAGGTCTTATGATCACCCAATGGAAACGGGTCCCTATGTTGTTTGGCTTTATGACATATTTCATAAGGAAAATTGTTTGTTATATTTTTTAAGTTTAAAACACCTTTTAAGACATTAAGAACTGGGTTAGAGGGATGTCCTAACCTAGAGTGCCATAAGTTTATAGTATCATGGCTATTAAAACACACCTTCAACGATTTTGAAGTGTCACCACAAAAATATAAACCATCAACTTGACTACCAGTCACCAGGATGTTCTTTGTGTGAGAGCCCTGAATATAACAGTTATTCTCATCAAAAGACACCTTAAGTTTATTATCTTTAGCAAGTTTATAAGCGGACATAAGATTTACGTAGTATTCTGGTACTACAAACACATTTGTCAAAACCACATCATCACTTAGTCTAAAACTACCAATTTTTGTGACAGTGGCGTCAGAACCATTTGGATGTTTGACTTTAATATTATATTCTGAAACATCTATTTTATTAAAAATCCCTTTTTCTGACATGACCATGTGTTGGTTAACACCAGAATCTACTTGACACTATTACTATCAGAAAGATTACTTGAGAATCCAAAAACACGTTTGCAGTAGTTATTAGAGCAGAAAGGATCAAGAAAGTTACTTCCCATGTTAGTGTTTTGCGAGCCTTCGCCTGTTCTTTCATTTAAAAGACCTAATAGTCTAGAAACTTGATCAGGGTTAAAGCAGGAATAGTAAAAGCCGAAGAGGAATCAGAGTTGTTTAAAACAGAGTTATTAGAGGTGAGTCGGTGACATGTCTTGTTCCTTGATTACCAACCTGATTCCCTCTTGGCTTTGAGTTTTGTGGATACCCAACAAGTTCATAGCATTTATCTATAGTGTGACCCAACTTGTTACAATGTGTACACTTCAGGTTAGGATTAGGACCCTTATATTTTTTCTTATTTTCAAAACTTTGATTAGTTTTTGAAATGAACCCAACATGTTGAGTTTAAAGTTTTTTGAGTTCCTATGTGACTCCTCTCTTGAAATTGTTAGAATAGGCAATTTTTATTGAAGGAAGAGGGTCACTAGTTAATAAATTAGTCCTAACCGGCTGGTACACATCATCAAGACCCATAAGAAACTGCATTAGTTTTATCATATGGCTGAAATCATTAAACTCTTTAGAGGCTTGGCAAGTACAGGATGGAAGTTGAACCATTTGGTCAAATTGTTTCCACATGGTGTTAACTTTATGATAGTATTCAGACACGGAAGATCCATTTTGTGTTGAAGAATTAATTTTTTGATGTAGATCAAAAATGACTAAGCCGTCTATTTTATCATACGTTTCTTTTAGATCTTGCCATACTTCATAGGCATATTTTGAAAAAACTTGACCCATATATAGTTCATCAGAAATAGAATTTAGAATCCATGTAATTACAATCGAGTTACACCTATCCCATTGATTTGCCAAAACATTATTAGTTGTGGATTTTTTACAAGTGCCATCAATAAACCCAATTTTATTTTTAACTTGAAGGGCTAATTTCATGGCATTTGACAAAATGGAGTAATTATAGGAAACTTTCAACTTGATACTCACGATGGTCAGATTACTAGAATCGCTAGCATGCAGGAATAACGGGTCGCTAGCATCAAGTTTACTTATCAAAGTCTCGTTATTATCAGACGAGCCCATGGGTAAAACCTTTTTTTCCTCTTTTTTTGTTAAAAAAAACAAACAGACAATATATCACAAAAAATAAAGAAAACAAGGTGAAGACTTACAGTGAGAGATTAAAAATTGATGAAATTAAGAAGATAACTGATTACCAATAGTGCAGCGGAGAAAAAAAAAACCTAAACTTTAATTGGAATATGAACTTTAACCCGAGCAGACTTCGGTTAGGGCATCCAGCAGTAATGCAGCGGAAGAAATTTTTAATTTTCGATAGGAATCGGCCGGGCTTTAACCACAGCAGACTTCGATTAGGACGAACAATTTCAAACAAGATCGTAAAGAATTGATTAGGGCAGAATTCAATTCAACACCAGAGACCAATTAACAGGCTCTGATACCATGTCAAAAAAGGATAATTTATTGAATTCAAGAATTACAATAGATGAAAGACAAGAACCGAACTATGTCGGGTAAAACTAATCGGATGATTCCGATGAATATAGTGAAAGAGAATAAGAGATTGACTGTAGTCAATTGATAATTCCCTGAGACAAAATAAGACTAGTTTAAATAGCCATCCAATCTTGTAGTAGTTAAGGAAACACGATCAATTTCTTCAATCATGGGATTGCAAATCAATCAATCCGTAGTATGCCAACCAAGATTAAGGTGTCGGTGAAGAAGCTTCTGTTGTATAACACGTGCAAAAGAGCAGCGTGCCATTGAGGCAAAAGCTGGGCTGGAGACTTTAACAGATCTTGTAATGGGCCCAAGAGCATGAACGTAATGTTTAGCCCACAACATGAAAAATAAGAAAAAAAGGGAAATTAGAAATAAATGTTTGATATTAAATTGAACAAAGGTCAGTATTTTCAACAATAATAATAATAATAATAATAACTATTATTAATTATTATTATTAAAACATATAAGTTTATAAGAGAAAAATAATTTTGTTGGAAACTGGTCGTAAATTTGAGGAAAAAAAAGGTTTCTTGGAAAATTGTATTAAGTTTTGTTACTTTTGAACATAATATTTTTGTGCAATTTTGTAGGGAAAGTTGTTAGGAAATGATTTTTCTTACCAGTTTTTCCTAATCTATATGTTGAAAAATTGTTTTTCCAGCAAAGGTCATACGAAATGCATTGTAGAAAAATGACTTGTGCGAAGGCTAAAAGTCAACTTTAGTAATTTTTGTTGATTAGGATGTCAATATATAATCAAACATGATGATAAAAAACATATAACCAACTGTAAAATAAGTAATAATTGAAAGATGCATACATCATCATGTTCTTCATAGCATTACAAGAACATAGTCTTAATTTACCACCACAGCAATATAAGTGGGTTACAATCATACACTTATATAAATAACACAATCAACACCATACTTCTTATGCTTTCATTTGATCAGAAATTACGCCTTCTGAGGACGGACAATGAGAACGGGACGTTTGGCGTGATGCGCACGGTAGTCGCTAATGCTTCCAAGTTTAGCCCTATATATACATTCATTACAGTGGTAATGATTTTTTGTTTTATACATGAGGTTTTAAAGAATAATTAAATATCTAAATACCTTTTAATCAAAGTAGGTCTTCATCTTCAGACATCATATTCATAGTTAGCACATTCATGCTAGTTAGCAGTTCCGGCTCCATATCAAGGATATCGTCACTAGCATCAATATCGTCACTAGCATCCTAGACCTCTGCTGCCAACAACCAGGAGATCAATATCCATTTGCTCTACAGCTTCAACTAGTATTTCCTTTGGATTTCCCCTTAAAACCAAGTATTTGGCTTTTATCTGTTTAGTTGTTCAAGTGATCATCAAGAACATGAGATGTTATCTATGTTCCCGAGTTTCGTTTAACAAGAGAAAAGAGAGGAAAGGAAAAAGAAAGGAAAGGAAAGGAAAGGAAAGGAAAAAATGTGTTTTCATTTCGTGTTCCCGAGTTTAATGAAAAGAAAGAAAATTAAACATGTTGTGTGTTCCCGAGATGGAAAGAAAGGAAAAGAAACTTGCATTATTACTATTATACCCTTTGAACTAAAGCTTTCAACCCTTCAACAATATCTGCACCTGCATATTCTTGCTCACCTTTGGCCTCATGGTACCTGTCATGCACAAATTAACACCTGCACATTCTTGTTCACCTTTGGCCTCATGGTATCTGTCATGCAATTAACAATATAGAATGTTATCACACATCACAATATTTAAAACAAACATAAGCATTATATAAAAACCAATGTTAATTATTACTTGGATCTATTTGAGTGTATGTTAGATGTTTGTCTAGATGAATCATGAATCTGTTTTAAGTAGTGTACTTTATTTGTTTAATTAAATTAGTTTTTCATTCTATAATGCCATTTATTTTAAGGCCTTATAAGGTCAAACCGTGAAACCAAACCGTTAGTAACAGTTTGGCTTGGTTCGGTTTTTATGTTTAATGCCTCGGTTTTAGATTGCGATTATCAAAAACCGTTAATAACGGTTCGACTCACAAACACCCCAAGCATATATGCTTCAAAATACCACTAAAGAATTATAAAGCAAGATTTGAGAGAATTTTTGTATTGTATGAAGAAGCTTTGAATTTCAATTTATTAAATTCAAAGAATAATTATTAACAAAGAACTAATTAGTCG
This sequence comes from Bidens hawaiensis, assembly GCF_021521415.1. Taxonomy (NCBI): domain Eukaryota; kingdom Viridiplantae; phylum Streptophyta; class Magnoliopsida; order Asterales; family Asteraceae; genus Bidens; species Bidens hawaiensis. The sequence goes on along the minus strand of NW_027491178.1, from coordinate 339,914 downwards.
ACAATTAACAAAAAAGAAGTTTATCATGTCGTTAACCTCAACCTTATTAATCAAATTGTTATTATAACCCTAAAGATGTAAAATCAAAACAAATTGTTAGATGTTAAATTAAGTTAAGAAAACCTGATAATAGAGGGTTTGAAACAAGAGTTGAGAAACAGATGTAGCCTGTGAGTGTGGGTGTGCTTGGGGCTTCGCCGGCGTCGAAGTCCTGTGAGGATGAACAGTCGATTAGGTCTGTTTAAGGTAGAAGAAGAAATGAAGAAATGATATAAAACCGCTTTCATCACAAACGTTGTAATACTCATCCCAGATGTTGCAGTTGTAATAGTTAGTCTCAAACGTTGACTATCAAGTTAGCAATTTAGCACCACTATCAAACAATGAGTTAAACCATTAGTAACATGACCATTGCAAACCAAAACTAAACAGTTGGAAATTAAACCAACCAAACCAAATAGCCACTAACACATTGGCTTTGGTTTAGTTGTAATAAAAATATAATTAATGGTTTAAGTCCTTTCGGATATGTTTGTGTATGATGGTTTTGTAAACTGCTGAAAGCGAAATTTTCACTAATGATCATTAAATTCTTTCTTAATTTTCTTAGTCTAATCCTATTAAAAATTGGGTGTACCCTCAATTGGTGAAGGTCGTGTTAGGTTCAGGTCAATCAGAGGTAATTTTGTAATTTAACGTGATAAAAAAAAGGTATTGTTTCAACAGTAATATAAGTCGATCGCCATAGTAACTGCTAGTGAGTCCGGCTAATTGGTTTGTTTAGGCTAACCGACAGCCCCGGCTCTTAGGGTGTGCTATGTGGGTGATGGTCGGTTAATTTGTATGCGTTTTAGTTTGTTTATTATTTAATTTTAATTGTTTATTCGAGAACTATCGATACTTTATACATGTATTATTGGATTTCAAGTCACAGGTGTTAAAGAGTTTATTTTGGACCTGTTGCGACATGGTATGAAGACCCGAGATGTCCAGCACACGAAACGAGGAAGTTTATTGAAGTTGCTGATGCCAAGTCTCATCGCGATAAGCGATGGGCTTGGATGAAGGCCCATCGCGTATAGCGATGGTGTATTATTATTATTGTTGACTTTTGGTCCATCGCGATACGCGATGGACCATTGAAGACCCCATCGCGTATCGCGATGGGTGGTGCAGACGGGAAAAATTAGGTTATTAACATGTTTTGCATTCACAACAACCCTAACTCGTTTTGACGGCCAAGAGGCGATTCCTGCAGTCCAAGAAGGCGATTTCCACTACCATAGCTCGTGTCAAGACCTTCTACATGATTCATATCATCCGTATATTCAATGATGTCACGGCTTGGCTAATCTCCTAGAATCGCACCCGGGATGTATAGTTTGTAATCTTTACAGTTTTTCTCATGTGACTACGAATATTATTGTATTATTATTGATGGTTGATATATGGTTATTGATGTTTGGTATTTCTGAGTGTTCGGTCGGTTTAGGTTTACGTTGGTCTGAACGATATGTTACCAGTTGCTAGATAATTAATCATATAACTGTTTGGTTAGATTGAATACGATAAAACATACGATTGCCCTTAACTGAGTCACACTGGCAAGGATTGTTTGATAACCAGTGCCGTGTGTAAAGTGATTGTTGATGTCTAAGGTTCTGTCTGATTGATCAGTTTTCAGTTAATCTTTAATAATTAATATGTTAGGTTGCATGAGATAACTGTTGATTGCTTACTTGAATTCCCGGGTGTGATTTGCTTTGTTAACTGCTTAATACTCGTTTACTTGTTCGTTGCGTAGTTCTCTAAATTTACTTAAATTGCTTGTGTGATCAGCACTAAACACTAGTTACTTCATAATATTAAATTTGTACACGAATTACATTGATCACATACTCCTTGTGATATGATACCCTACTTGCTCTAACTATTTAGTTTAAATAGGGTTTTTGATTGACTTGAACGACGGTCATCAGTGGGCGGCCGGCCGGGGTACGTGTTTTCTGGGGGCACAAAACATTTTGAAAATTTCCGATGTTATATATATAAAATACCCAAACGCTCATAATCCACTGGTTTTATAATACTCACACGCATTTTAGACCATTTTTTTTAATTACCAAAAAACTTATAGGCCCATTAAAAATTAAAAATGGTCCATTGCTTTTATTTAATTAATAAATGTTAAATGAATAAAAACAAGAAACGAATAGGCGGGATAATAAGAAAGTCGACTTCGAACACCAACAATCACGTAGCATATGCAGAAAATAGTTTTTTGAAATTACAGTTATTCAAATCTTATTTACGATCCACAATTCTGAAGAAAGACTTAGCGGGTTGTTAGGAGAGCTTCACAAATCCTTGGTTAGCTATAAGCCTGTTCAGTATGCCATGAACTCATTTTAATACAATGAGTTTTGCTAATTGTTACATTTATTGTTATAAATTTAATTGGCGTATACAAAATGTGTTTACATTATTTAATACATTAAGGCTTAAGGGACATATTTTTTTCCATTTTGGCCGAGGCATGCGAATTCTCAGAGCCGGCCCTGCTAACCGACAAACACTTTGTTTGTCTTTCTTTATTGACTTTCATGTATAATTTATGGGTTAAAGGAATAAACTAGCTGTTACAGTAACCATCTAATTTATTTCAGCAGAAGATTATATATATGTGGTTTTACACACTTCGGGCGGTTTATAACCCATTAGGGCCGTTTTACTGTAGCGAGTATTCTAAGTTGACTCTTTTGACTCGTTAGAGACAAAATATAATCCAATTCTACTGCCTATGGGAAAAATATGCATGTGGCCACTGTAAATGGATGACTTGTACAGATTCTAAGTTAGAAGGTATGTTTTTTATTGTTTTGATTTGATTTTGCTTCATTGCATTATGCAACTACATGGTCTGTGGTTTTAAGTTTTAACTAACTAGTCAAATTTATCCTGAGAGAAACGTACACTGATCAGGAAGGTTTTTGAAAAGTTGAGTTTTAAAATAATACTAGGAAGAAGCAATCACCCTAAACAGATGAAGAATTGGAAAAGCTTGTCCACTAGATAGATAAAACAAATATGTATATCAAATAGTAACAAGCATTAAAATCATGGTAATTAAATTATGAAAAAATACAATATTTTCCGAACCCACATCAGGTTTGAGAAAGTAACTTACATGAGTGGTACCAAATGAATATTACATAGCATGATCAAAGTTTTTTTTCAAACACTTCAAATGGGTCGAAATTCAATGCCATATACAGTAAGACCAGACATGGTTCCTTCATAGCATCTTAATTTCAAACTCATAGGAACATGATGATCATTGTTACCTGACGTGAATTCCCACACGATAACTTCCATCAATCCATCTTCTCTGTTCCTGGGAACCCTTTCGTTACCATGTAAATTTACTACTCTCGGAGATCTAAAATAAATAAACTTAGACTCCTTGTTTTTCCTAAGGAGTAAATCCCGCACCCTCACCGGACAATCCAAACCAGGACATTGTTGTGATAGCTTGAATACAAGATAGCATGCATAATTTGTATCTGCCGACAGCTTTTGAGTTTCGATCTTGCATTTAATCCGAAGTACTTGGTGTGATAAGAGCTCAACCGCTTCTACAAATCTACATTTATGATTAATTGTATGTGAGTGAGTAATGAGTTTATTAGAAAATGGGTAAGCCTAAGACTTAAACTAATAATGACTCTGAACGAGTTCGTCAGTTAGCTCAAAATCCGAACCTGGATTCGGAAAGAGATTTCCAATCGAAACGATTCACGTCAGAAGTGTCATATAAAACCATCTTTGCTGGAAGCATGTGGCATTTCTTACCGTCCGCTTTGCTTAGAGAGAGTAACTGTCCAACAGCAGAGTTAACAAGTATATCATTACCAAACAATTAGAGATATTCCTGTTTTTCTATACATCTACCATCTTTTTTCAAAATAAATTACCTCTGCGCCATTTTCTACTTCTGTTATTTCTTCATAATCAACTGACACTTGCTCCACTGAATCTGATATTGATTTCAAGACTCTTCCTGCTCCCTGCGTAAAAAATTTTTTGAAACCGTGTTATCATATACACTAAACTATATTCCTTGTATCTATACACAATTGAATATATAGAAAAGAGTATGTATGTGTTAATTGTTTTCTGTATCTTTCTTAACTTACATACTTTGAAAAATGATTTTTTTTTTATCTATTCCGTTAAGTATTAAGTAAAGAATTAGGAAGAGGAATGAAATTGTACTTTCGAAGTTGCATCATTAACGGCTAGAAAATGTACGCCTTCAACATAGATTGCACCACTTCCACAATAGTATTGTGACAAGCTCTCAAGCAGAACCTCAAACTCAACATCTTTCTTGTTAGGTACGAATCGACACAATTCTATCATCATCCACTCTTCGTTTCCATGTGTTGCAAAATAGGCATGTAAGGTTTTTCCCTTCATTTTGTACTTGAGGTTCACATACATGAGTTTACTTGAACATTGTCTTGGATCACAAAATTTGAAGACAAAGTGAGCCCCATAAATCACATTTGGAGTTAAAAAGTGAGTTTTAATCTTGATTTGAATATTTTAGATGTGAAATATCCATCATCTTGACCACCTTTTGAAATCGGCACATATAAGATTTTTATCGAAATTATTAACTCAGCCATGCCACATAACTAGTAACTACTTCCATTTTTCACTTTATTGTTTCTTTTATCCTAACGATAAACAAAAATTGGACAAACGTTTGGATATAATTAAGATAACGTACATTAATTAGCGCATATACATAATATATATCGTATTATGCCTGCGTAATTCACATTTTTCATTTTTTTCCTAGCATACATTTCTTCTTGTACATAATATTTCAAAATAATAAATACATCCAATAATGAAATATCTATGAAACCATATTACACGACTCCAAAACTCATTCTCATTAGAGTCATTATATCGTTTAACTTTAAATTTCATTTTGACATTAAGTAACACTCAATTTAAGTTTTCCCATAGATTAAGTATCTATTTTATAATATAATTTATCCGGGATCAACAGGAAACATGCCTTTTCGACAGGTAACCAATTAGTATGCTTAGCTAAACATGCCCATAAGCTAGCCAAACTGCCGTGCAGGCTAATTAAAGTCAAACCCGTAAATTTTATGTTTGGTTTGTTTCGATGTAAAACTTACATCCCTATATTATTTTGCATGAGGATTCAACGCAATTGCAATAGGGAGAAAGGTACATGTACCTCGAATTTTGAAACGGTATCCGCTTGTTATGTAGTATGTTGTTTTCGTATGAGAACATTGTGGCTGACACCATTTCATGTCTTTCTTCATTGCTGCTTAGTGAGAACAACTGTTTCACAAAACAAATGATATACAATGTTTGTAAATTAATCACTTTGGAAACGCTCCACTAAAAGATTCATACAACTTAAAAGAAGTGAAAGAAAAAAGATATAAAACTGAGACATGAGAATGATATGATAAATTACCACTTTGCCCTTTTGAAGGAGGATTCCATTGGAGAATGTTTCGTGGAGATCTTTGTTGCTCATGTTAGAGTATTTTTGTGGGCTTTTTGACATATGGATTAGTTCTTTGTAGTCTCTAGGCAGTTTGGTCTCCCATATTTCAATATCTTCCTGTATGTTATTAAATAGTCAACATTATTATATCCAATGGATTTCTAACACAGTTTTGTTTTCCGTCTTGATATCTTTTGATTCGCTATTTCTTTAACGAATACTCTAGTTTGCTATGTAAAACAATGAAAACTTACTTGGAAATTTAATGCTTCCTTTAGTTTTGCTACCACCTTACTGGCTGTCGGTCGCTTCTCTCTCTCGTCATGTAAGCACTCATATGCAATACATTGGTAAGCAGCTAGCGATTCTGGCACGATCATATGCTTTATATCTTCAAACACCAATTCATCAAGTTTTTCTTCTTCATAGTGACACTTAACCAAATCTACAAGAGCCCTATGTTCACTGATCATATATTCATTCTTATGGTAATCATAAAGCACGGCGATTCTTCCACACATAATCTCAAATAAAACCACTCCAAGTGAATATATATCGGATTCTCTCGTTAAGAAACCCTGTTTACGGTACAGTGGGTCAATGTAGCCAAAAGTTCCGCAAGCTTCATCAAACTCAAAGTCCATTTCGTCATCAATTGCTGTTATTATGGACAACCCAAAATCTGAAATTTTTGCCTTCCAATCATCGGTTAGTAGAATGTTGGTGGATTTTATATCTCTGTGTATCATGGCAGCTTGTGTTGAACCACCTCCATGGAGGAAATCCAACCCCGTTGCAACATCAATGCCTATCTGAAGGCGTTCTGTCCACGTAAGACTAGGGTTGTTCAAATGCCTATCTAAACTTCCCATAGAGGCATACTCAAAGACAGAGATACTCTCATCCTTTTCATTACAGTATCCTACAAAAGAAATAATATTCTCATGCTTATACTCAAAAAGAATTTCAACTTCAGTCAGAAATTCTTGCTCTCCCTGCCCATGCCGCTTGTCAAGTCGCTTTACAGCAATGGGGGTAGGTTCTTTATCATGTATAATTACTCCTTTGTATACGCTCCCAAATCCTCCCCTCCCAACTATAGTTTCCATACTGAAGTTTCGTGTGGCCAATCTTATGTCTTCAAATGATATTCGGAGGCCGTCCTCGTGAGTTTCCTGTTGTTAATCAAGAGGCAATCAGTTTGAGGACTATTCAAAAGTAAATCAACTTATATTAGTAGTAGTGTTAGAAAATGCATGATGTTGTTAAAAAAAAGTACTTATATTTAAATATCCATTTCATTACCCCATATGAAACAGATTACAGTTTATAAATAAGTATGTTACTACTATACATGAGCACCTCAATATAGATATCTCCTTATTAACTTTAGAGGTCTAACATATTTTAGGTTCGAATTAGGTAGAAATGATATAAAATCAATCATTATGCATTTAGCCATTTAGGTTATACACACTTGTACAATTGCACGGGCCTAATTTAGAAAACATGCAAGCGAGCAAGCAAGCAAACAAACAAACATAATAATTGATGTTTTGTGATCTAAATGGGCTATTGTATGAGTAAGCCCAAGACCCATTTGGAGTTGTACGTAGTTGAGAACAAATTGGGTGCAATCCTTTATTAGTTTATTCGTTCTATAGTGGTATTTGTAATCATCCATGCATCCATGTGCTCCATGAGCAAAATGAGTGTGATTCCATATTGATGTTGGACTTGGTATTCTTGTTGGTGACCCAACAGGTAAACTTTTATTACTTTTGTTGATTAAGATGTCTATTTACGTGATTTTCTTTTTTATTTTTGTTGGCGTCATCCTTGTACCCAATATATAATCAAGCATAATGATACAGAATATATCACCCAACTCTAAAATAAGTAATAATTCAAAGATCCATACACCATCATGTTCATAGCATTACAACAACATAGTCTTAATTTACCACCACAACAATATAAGTGGGTTACAATCATACACTTACATAAATAACATAATCAACACCATACTTATTATACTTCATTTGATCAGAAGTTACGCCTTCTGCGGACAATGAAAACAGGACATTAAATAATTAAATACCTTTTAACCAGGCCTAGACATATGCTGCCAACAACCAGGAGAGATCAATATTCATTTGCTCTACAGCTTCAACCAATATTTTCTATGGATTTTCCCTTAAAACCAAGTATTCTGCTTTTATCTATATAATTGTTCAAGTGATAATCAAGAGCATGAGATGTTATAGAAGAAAAAATGGGCCGGTTCATATGAAATAATGACGATCCAGAAACATGATTAACCTTGAGTGAGTTGTCGGTGAAGCCTTTGTCATGCGATTGGACGCCGGTGCGTTTAAACGAATCCTAGGGTCGTTTCCTCTTAGGTGACACCCCGGAGAGTGATGAGGGATCCATTAGGTTTCATATTATTAGATCCCAGTTCCCGTAGCAATTTCCCGTGACCAATAAAAACCTGAGCCATCACAAGTTGGATTCCTTGCCTAGGTAACCTTGTCTCGTATTTGTACTCTTTAAAATCTTATATTCGTTGATTTATTTTTCTAGCTTAATTTAGTTTAATTAATCATTAGTTTTAAATTAAATATATAAAAATCCTAAGAATAATTTTTTTATCAATTATTAATTTAATTAGCTTTTAATTCTAGTTTCTTCGCCAATTCAATAAGTGTCTCTGTGGTTTGATACTCCGACTTCCCTTAGTTATACTACACCCGATAAGTACACTTGCATGTTGTTAGTGGTTTGATTTATATTTATCTAGGTTTTTATTACAGGTGTGTTTAGTACAGTTTTTATTAAAAATTCGTAGACTACTTAACCACTGCGCTCCTCAGGTTGACTTTCTTCGTTCCAACTCTTAGCTTGCAGGCCAATTTTAGAAATGAGCTAGAAACTTTAAACGGCCCCCAAATTAATTCGGTTTCTCGTCACAGGTAAATCTATTGATGCTTCTCATAGCAAGTACGATTAGTTTTCAATTATTTTGTTCATTGCATTCTGAATTTATCTTTAGGGCTTTGTCATATGTTTGATGATTAACTTGCATTTGTGTTTGTTTTAATTCACTCTTACAGTAACCTGGGTTGTGTATTGTGTATAACCGAAAAAATTAATCCGGTTTTGGTTTAGGTTTGTTTATCTTAATTTGAATTTAGGCGCCCACAAATCCAGTAATTTGTATAAAAGGCTGATTGTTGAATATTTGATAAGCAAGCAAGGAATGAAGCCAAATCAGAAAACTCAAAGCTTAAATTCGCAACACTTAATAATTTATGTATCCATGGTTTTATTAATACCAGACATTTAAAATTAATCACTGGACTTTAAATCCCCGTAAAGTTTCTCATACGGGTCGAAATTCGATGCCATATACAATAAGACCGGACATGGTTCCTTCATAACATCTCAATTTCAAACTCATAGGAATATGATCATCAACGGCTTTGTTACTTGAATTGAGTTCCCACACAATAACTTCCATCAATCCGTCTTCTCTCTTTTCGGGAACCCTTTCATTACCGTGAAAGTTTATCACTCTTGGGGATCTGAAGTAAAGAAACTTAAACTCTTTGTTTTTCCTAAGGAGTACATCCCGCACTTTCACCGGACACTGCAAACCATGGCATTTTTGTGATAGCTCGAATATAAGATAACATGCATAATTTGTATTTGGAGATAACTTTTGGGTGTCGATCTTGCATTTGATCCGAAATACTTGGTGTGATAAAAGCTCAGCCATTTCTATAAATCTGCATTTATGATAAGTTGTATGTTAAAAAAATTTGTGAAAAATGTTCCTTTCCTGTCCTGTGCTTTATTAGAAAAATAGTATGCATAGTTTCTGAAACTAAGTTGGCTCAAAATTCAAACCTGGGTCCAAGCTCAGCAAGAGATTTCCAATTGTAACACTTCAAATCTGAAGACTCGTATAATACCGTCTTTGCTTGAAGCGTGTGACAGTTCTTTTCATTCTCTTTGGTTAGGGAGGATGACTGTTCATAAAAGTTACCGGACAATAAGAGAGATTTCATTTTTTCTATGTGTATAATTATGTTTATTTTCCAAAATTACCTTTTCACCAACTACTTCTGGCACTTGGATTATTTCTTCATAATCAACTGACACTTGTTGCATTGAACCCGAGTTTGATTCCAAGACTCTTTCTACTCCTGTTAGTTTCTCATCTACTTCTGGTCTCACCTGTGTAAAAGCAAATGTAAGACTATTATAAACTCATTGATGTCTTCATAAGTCGTACAGAATTACATAGTGAGTTCATCTTTGTCTATGGGTTGCATGAAACCTAGTGTGGAAGAGCTCAACCCAATAGTGTTAATGAGCTAGACCTATTTAGGTTAGGTTCACTTGCTTCCTCCTTAACCAAAGATATCACTATACATATTACTTCCTCCGTCCCATTAAAAGTGTTCATATTTTATTTTTTATTTGTCTCATTACAAATGTTCAGTTTCAAAATTTATTAGTCAATTTCCAAGTTTACCCTTAAACACACATAACTTACATTAATAAACAATATTAATGGACCCAATTTTCAAGGGCATTATTGTCATTTTGTAAGCAAAAAAAGTAATCATCAATCTACCTTACATTTTGTGTTTTTCAAACTATGACACTTTTAATAAGACGGAGGGAGTACTTTATATATGTGTGCGTGAATGTGATTGATAATTTTTAAATTTTTTCCTTCTTAAAATTATATATTTTGAGATAGTACCTTCAAAGTTGCAACATTGATGGCTTTAAACTGGATGCCTTCAACGTAGATTGCACCACTTCCACAATAGTACTGTGACAAGCTCTCAAGTAGAACCTCAAAATCAACATCTTTCCTGTGAGGTATGAATCGGCACAATTCTATCATCATCCACTCACCGTTTCCGGATGTTGCAAAATATGCATGCAGGGTTTTCTTCCCCATTTGGTACTTGAGGTTGACATACATTAGTTTACTTGATAATTTTCTTGGCTCTCAAAATTTGAAGACAAGATAAGCCCCATAAATCACATCTGGAGTTAAAAATTGAGTTTTAATCTTGATTCGAATCTTTAAATTTGAAGTATCTGTCATCTTCACCACTCTTTGAAATCTGCACATTTAAGATTTAGAGTAAATCATTCACACCAACTATTCTCATGTCGACATGTCACATAAACATGTTCATTTATCAACTGTATGTACGTACCTTGATTTTTTAATAGCTCTCCACTTACATAATCTTTGGTTTTCATATGAAAACATTGTCGCGGATACCATTTCCTTTATTTTTCTGTTACTACTTGACAAGCACTGTTACATAGAACCGAACAAATTAAAGAAATGATATCTTCAGTAATTGTGTATATGGTTCTTTTTTTAGGGAGAAATGAGAATGATGAGTAATTACCACTTTGCCTTCTGGAAGGAGGATTCCTTTGGAGAACATGTCGTAGAGATCTTTGTTGCGTATGTTAGTGTATTTCTCGGGGGTTTGTATTATCTGGGTTATTTCTTTGTAGTGTCTAGGCAGTTTGCCCTCCCATATTTCATAATCCTCCTATAAATAATAATAAATTAAACGAAAAAAACAAATCCAACAATAAATGGAATAAGAACACCCGTAGTGGCAACGTTGCCACCAACGTTGAGGACGAAAACGAGGGGGTACACCGCCCCCCCCCCCCCCCCGGCGTTATATGAAATTGATTTTTGGCTGCGTTGTATACAAAACGCGGGGGTTGGCACACAAATCAAAAAAATAGCCGTAGGGTGGGTGGGTCTTGGAGCCGGTTTATGTTATTGTTATGGTGGTGGTGGGTGAGTTACAGATCGGAGAAGAAAGAGAAAAATGGTGGTGGTGGTGGTGGGTGGTAACGGGATCGCCGGTTAAATGCCAGTCGCCGGAGTTAGGTGGCCGGCGAATTGAAGAAGACGAGATGAGGAGTGGTGTATTATATATTTTTATTTTAATTTATAACCCACACCATTTTGTTATTGTAATTTTAAACCCACAGTATATTTTTTATTGCAATTTTAACCCCACACCATTTATAGGTAAATAAGTTTCAAAATCTCCATATTGGTAAACACTTTTTACCCAAACCCCTTTGGTAAAAAAAACTTGGTTTATGCTTATGTTTATGTTACTAATATCATAACTATATCAAATATTCATCGTAAAAATAATAATAATATTAGATTACTACATCCGTTTAATGTATTTTTTAATTTTAATGTAGTTTTTGAATTATATATTTAATTATTTAAATGAATTATTATTTAAAAAAACAAATAAAATTAATAATGAATGGGCGCCACGTGGCGCATAAACCCTGGTAGTGGAGAGTTATGACTACAGCCTGTTTTTGTACAAAACCATAACTCTGACTGGGCGCCACGTGACGCATAACCCCTAGTAGTGGAGCTTTATGACTATTTGTTTTTAATGAATATTCTAGTTCTTTTATAAGGAAACAATATATATATAGTACTCATGTGTATGTAAAACAATAAAAACTACTTGGAATTCCAGTGCTTTCTTGAGTTGTAACACCACCTCACTTGCCGTGGGCCGTTTCGCTCTCTTATCATGTAAGCACTGATACGCAATCCTTTGGTAAGTGGTTATTGAATTTTCCACGATGTTATCCTTTATTCCCTTAAACACCAACTCATCAACTTTTCCTTCTTCATAGTGAGATGTAACCAATCTGGTAAGAAACCTACGTTCATCCTGATAGTCATTTATAAGGGCCAATCTTCCGCACATTATCTCAGACAGAACCACACCAAGTGAATATATATCCGATTCTCTTGTTAGTAAACCTGTCATTGGGTACGCTGGGTCAATGTAGCCTAATGTGCCGCAAGCATTAGTGACCAAAAAGTCATATTCATTAAATTGTTGAGTTGTTGTGGAAAACCCAAAATCCGTAATTAATCACCATTTAGTAGAATGTTGGTGGATTTTATATCTTATGTATCACAGGAGGAGCCTTTGTCAAACCACCCCCATGAAGGAAATCCAGCCCCATTGCAACATCAATGCTGATTTTAAGTCGTTTTGTCCAGGTAAGATTAGGATTGTTCACATGCCTATCCAGACTTCCGTTACTCAAAAATACTTATCCTCTCATTATTTTCGTCACAGTAGCCTATGAGAGAAATAATATTCTCGTGCTTATACAGTTTCAAGCTCTGTCAGAAATTCCTGTCCTCCTTGCTGGAAGCTTATATGATTCCGCTTTGCAGCAATGGGAGTAGGTTCATTATCAAGTAAAATTTCTCCTCTGTACCATATCCTCCCTTCCCAATTTCATTTTCAATACTGAAGCCTCGTGTGGCCCCTTTCACATCTTCAATTGATAATCGGAGCTTGTCATCCCCAATTTCCTATTAATCACAGACATTAAGTTTGTGGATCAATCACAAGTAAATTGAACTTGTTAACTAAAACTTCATTATGTTATCATTTCTAGTAGTTCCCAATTGTTGCCCCGACACTATTAATATTTGGGAAAAAAAGAACTAAAACGTGCGCATAGATAAAACAATAAACAGTAATGCTAGCTATCAGAAACTACAAGTTTGTAATATTTAAATGCAAAATGGTGTTTGAATTGGGCACAAGCATGTAAGCATGTTAGTGGATGTAGAATCATTTTTATAGCGGAAATAATTATGAACACTGAAAACTAGCAATGAAACTACAACACACGTAACAGAGGAAATCAGAGTAAATTGTAATACACATGACACTCCAATACCTGAAGGTATAATTTATCTAGTTTGTTGATGACGTCGTTCATTGATGGGCGTTGAGCCTGCTTTTCTGACAAACATTGATACCCAATTTCACAAAATGTATGTAAAGGATCTTCATCGGGTCCTTTATTTGGTGTGCGGTTTTTTTCATACAATTCTTCCTTTAACTTTGGATCTACCAATTTTTTTTAATGTTCTTCTCTCGAAGTGTTGTCGCACAATGGGTGCAAGACCCTTTTCATTTTCTTTGGTGTAAACCGAATCATGAGCCAATCTCCCTGTCAATATCTCAAACAACACCACCCCAAAAGAGTAAACATCTGATTCTTTTTTCAAATGTCCAGTTCTCTCATATTCTGGATCCCAGTACACCTTTGTGCCTACAACGTTGTTCGTTATGATAGTGCTCTTCGTCTGATTAAGTGGGTGCAATTTGGACAGTCCAAAGTCGGCAATCTTCGCCTTCCAGTTCTCACCCAACAGAATATTGGCACTTTTTATGTCGCGGTGGATAATCGTTTCTTTGTTCTCAGTGGGGGTGTGTAAGTAATCCAACCCACGTGCAATATCAATGCATATCTTTATGCGCTGCGCCCATGTAAAAGTAATCATCTTTGCTTTGCTACTTAAATAACTATCAAGACTTCCTTTAGAAACATACTCATAGACGAGGATCATATGAGGACGTTTATAACAAAAGCCTAGAAGAGACTGTTGGGATGGACACATCTACTAAGTGTGTCAACTTCTGTAAAGATAGTCTCTTCTAGGCTTTTGTTCTCCTTGTGTGTCTTCTCTAATGAAGATTTTTTTTATAGCTACAATGCTGCGTCTCCTACGCAGTTTCGAATCGTTGTTATCTTTCATTTCGGAGAAATCATAATGTTCAAGTTCTGATTTGTACACTGCACCATACCCGCCGGACCCAATCTGATAATTCACGGAAAAATTCTCGGTGGCCTTCTTTATAGCATAATAGCCAATCCTCAAGTGTTCCAAATTTTTACCCTGCAACCATGGGCGGATCTACGGTAGTAACGGGTGGTTCCGCGGAACCACCCGAGTTTCGAAATTATAGTGTATTTATATATAGAAAATAATAAAGGAACCACCTTATAAATTATACAGGAACCATCTTAAAAACATATAAAGTGCATGCTCGGCTGGTAGTTTGTGGGTTTTGTAACCCGGAGGTCGCAAGTTCTATTCCCGTTTTTAACAGTTTTTTTTTTTTTTTTACTAAGTTACCCTAAGTCCCTAACTGATGTTAGCCTGTTAGGGTTTTTTATAACATAACCAAAGCAGCTCAGCAGCTGCAGCGCCTCTGTCCACCACTCCACCCTCAGCTCAGCCACTCCGGCACACCGCCTCCGCCTCTGATTGAATCAGTCACACGTAAACGATAAACCGAACTGGTTTCAAACCCCTGAACCAATCCTTGCCCCCATAAAAATCAATTCCAACAAAAACCGATATTGACCAAACTAAACCCGGTTGTCCACACCGTCGTCCGTCGCTGCAGACTGGTGTCCTTTGCCTGCTCACTAGTCACTGCTCCTTGTAGGTATTTTTTTGCTTCTTGTATGATTCATTTTATTTAATCCATTCGAAATGATAATTGATTATTGAAAGTAGTTTGCTTTGTGAAAATCTTTTTGAAAGAGAGTGTTGTATTCTAGTTATCCGATTCATATTGATCCAACCCAGTCCTTCTTATGACGATTCCCGAATCCAGGGATGCCCTCCACCTGTTCGACGATTTGTCTGAGTGAAAATTTGTTTTGATATTTGTAACTTTATTTTTTATTTATTTCACTAAATAAACTTATGTGAATAACTTTATTTTTTTTATTTATTTCAAATAAACCCAGTCCTTGTAACTTATGTTAACTCTGAAAATTTGTTTTGATATTTGTAACTTTATTTTTTTTATTTATTCGAAATGATTATTGAAAGTAGTTTGCTTTGTGATTAATGATAACCATCTGCATTCACCAACACTAAATAAACTTATGTGAATAAAACAAATAAAGCTCAATCAAACAACACACATTGGCAGTTACAATAAAGCCTTAATGATTATTGGTTTTAATTTGTTAGTTTGTTAGTTTTTGTT
The DNA here is from genome assembly GCF_021521415.1 of Bidens hawaiensis. Classification (NCBI taxonomy): domain Eukaryota; kingdom Viridiplantae; phylum Streptophyta; class Magnoliopsida; order Asterales; family Asteraceae; genus Bidens; species Bidens hawaiensis. Next base: position 324,431 of record NW_027491178.1, on the reverse strand, counting down.
AGTTTCTTAGTTTTAAATTTGTTAGTTTGAAATTGTTGATTGTAGGTATTTTGAATATGAAGAGATATTATCAAAGTGAACCATCGAACCTTGGATCATCATCTTCAAGTAGTAAACCATTAAAAATAAATTTGGATGATCTACCATGGGATCCTTCCGAAAGGCAACCAATTTCATCTTATCACCCAAGTCAAAAAGATGAAATTAGACGGGCATATCTACTTAGAGGTCCATGTCAACCAACCGTGCATGATTGTCCTCTAACAAATTTTAGTGGTAAATTAAGACGCTTTAATGAGGAATGGTACACTAGTGAATTTGGAAATTGGTTGGAATATAGTGTCAAAGCGGATAAAGTGTATTGTTTGCATTGTTACTTGTTTAAGGAAAGTGGACAAAATGATGCATTTCTAAGTGAAGGATTGCGATGTTGGAATAGGTGTCGGGAGAAATTTAGCAATCATGTTGGAAAAATCAATAATTTCAACACGGTTCTCGACATGCAAATTCAAGAGCTTGGAAGCCGCTTTAATGAGGTAACCACTAAATTGCTTACTAATATGAGTTCTTTGAGCCCGTCTTGTAATTTTAGTGCCTTTAGTAAAGTAAAATAATTTATTTTATCGTATTTTTATTATGTAATGAACTTTTCCCGAACCATCGAACCGACCCGAACCTCAAACCGACCCGGAATTTTATATACCCGACTCGGTGAAATTGAAACATATAAAAGTAGTGAACCACCCAAAAAAAATTCCTGGATCCGCCACTGCCTGCAACATTATATGTTAGATGAAAACTAGAGTTTGCAGCCCACAGAGACTAGTAATTATGGATGCAACTTAACCAAAAAAAATTTATGAAGTCAGTACCGTGTTCATTCCTATCCAGAAATAAGTTAACATAAAACATTCAAATTTAAGTTAATCTACTAGTTTTTTTAACACTAGCCTCCCCTTTTACATTCACTTGATACCACAATCTACTAGTTTTTTTTTAACACTAGCCTCCCCTGTATGTATGTATGTATGCATGCATGCATGCATGCATGCATGTATAGGGTAGGGTAAGGTTAACGTCAAAAACAATAGTTTCGTGAGAACCATAAGAATAGATCTTGACCTTTGGATCTAGTATCCAGTGGTTGAGAATTGAGATTAGTAGTTTCTAAAAATTGTATAGTTTCCTATTTACATGATATAGGATCTTATTTTAGTAATGTGCTTGATTTTAAAGCATTCTCACATTTCTTACAAAACAATTGTTTTTTTTTAATCATTTTGTGTGTGTGTGTAGAGAGAGAGGATGGTTCAGACGAAAAGTCATTTTAAAACGAGAATAGCGAGAAGTCAATTTAGACCATTGATCATGTGTAAATCATTGACATACAATAGAAATGACAAAATTGTAATAATTAACCCATATTATAACATGTTTTTAAGACAAAAGGGTATTTATGTCTTTTGAATGTATCCTTAATTAAATCAAAGAAAAGCGTCCATTTTTATTCTCAAATCATGTCTTAAAATAGTTATTTAATATACTTCTATTTTTATGCTCAATCATCGCTTAATATACTTATTTAATTAATACATTCCTACAATTGACTACACAAATTTTGTGGTTGATTCTTACTGTTTGTTTTTTTTTTCTTATAGTAACATTGGTTCAATATTTCCTCCGGTATACATACACAACCATTAGTAGACAATTTAATATATATTATGTTATGTATAGGATGTGTAGTACTTATATGTAAATTATGCATTGTTTTTGTATATGTAATGATATGTTATGTTATGTGTAGGTCATGTAGTATATATTATGCTATTAGGCTCTATAGTATTTATTATGCTATGTGTAGTATATCTTAAGTTATGTGTCGGTTATGTAGTATATGTTACGTTATGTGTAGGTAAAGTTGTGTAGTATATATATGCATATACATCATGTTATGTGTAGGTGTTTATCCGTCAATTGTCTATTATGTGTATTTATCTGCAAATTGAGTATATATATTATTATGTGTAGGTTGTGTATGTGTTAAGTTGAGTAATATTATGTTATGACATATAGGCTTTAGGGATCTGCAAATCATTATTGCATTTCTATCGGAATGGAAATTGCCACCATAAATATTTTTTAAAATAACCATTAAAACACACACACGGCTAGAATCTGAATACCTACATCTAGATTTAAACATTCTACACAAGGTCATAGAATACAATAATGTTATCAGTTATAACAGAAAAGTCATGGTAAATATTGGCAAATTCTAAGAATTATTATTGGGGATAAATGACTAAATAATAAAATTAATGCTATGGCAAGTTGACAACTTTGAAGTGGGTACAAACGAACTGAATGAAAAATTGATTTGGCATTGGTATATGTAAATTTCTCTAAATAATAGTTACTTTCCAAAAATATGAAATTAAGTCGTACTAATATACCCCCATGTAATAAAAAAAACTTGTGATTGGTTATAATGATTTCTCACAGTTCTCGCATTAAGATGATTTCTCGTGTGAACTTAAGCTTATATATATATATATACTGGCTTTAGAAACTCGAGTATTACACGGTATAAATTAATGTATAAATTACAATGAATAATTTAATACAAAAAAAATATAATTAAGTCTCTTTATATTATGTAAAAAAAATGTATTACAAATATAGTCGTTTTATACCATCAAAAAAATTTGAATTTTAAATCAAGAATGAGTTGTTCTACTATCGGTATACAATAATAAAGCAATGACACTGGAAGCAGCATTTAAAACAATGAGACCTTTCGATGTGAAAGATTTAGCAAAAGTCTTTCACAAAAATGTTATACGTTTCATACCCGGCCATAGACAAAAAAGACACGAGATTTTCCTTTTTAAACAGTTTTCAAGTTGTCCTTATAAACACATTGTTATTCAACTATCACAATAGTCTTATAATGAATATAAAAAATGAAAGATTTGTCTATGATTTTTAAGACTAAATATTTGTTTAAAAATAAAAAAAAGTTTATTATAGCTTTCTTCAATATAAAGACGTCTCAAAAAAATTAAATGTTAATGTAATTTTTAAGCATAAACTCTTTTATATATGCATTTCAATCTTAAAGAAAATATATTTATGACACATAATTATTATATTAATATTTTTTTATATTAAGTATGTTTAGAATATAATTTATTGCATTAATAATTTAATCAATAGAGATTAATACTATATTTAGAAATAAGATATTTTTTCTTTTCCATCAATAGAAAGTGATTTTTGAAGGAATTTGATAGTGAGAATCAACCTCAAAATGACATGTGTCATAATTATTTTCTTTTATTAGTATAGGTAGAGGTAGATATATATATATATATATATCTATATATATATATAAAGAGAGAGAGAGAGAGTAAGGTTATAATAAGAAGTATATTTTTTTAAAAAGTGTAGAAAGTGTGTTTTCACCATTAAATCTAATAAAACGCAACATATTACTTCTTACATTTCTTAGACACACTCCACTTCTTACTTTAAGCAGTGTTTTAAAAACCGGTTAAACATGATTTCGCACAACAAACTGGTATTTTGAGTCCGGTATTTTTGGTCGGTTTGCTAAAATATCGTACCAGCGGTTTTTGTCTAAAATACCGGTTTTTTTTGAAAAACCGGTTTTATATCCGAGAAATTACTAATATTTATGGTCCATATTTTTTTAAAATTACTTTAAACCCAACAATTAACATTTAAACGTGTAAACTTTATGACTATTTTTTTAAAAAAATTGAGTGCTTTTATATTATTTTTTAATATCTATTAACTTTTGGATTATATTTTTGTTATGGAATCATTTACTTTTAGGTTACTTTTGAATTGAAGTTACATTTATAGGAAATTATAAGGTAATTTATTCAACCGGTTGAACATTCCGTATAACCCGGTTCAACCGGTTGTACCGTTTTTTAGCAAAATCCGGTACAAGTAAAATATCGGTTTTTAAAACATTGATTTTAAGTACTCCCACATAAAGGATCCAATACAATAATCCCTAATCGTACATTACGTACGCGACTCGCATCCCCGTCGATTTCAAATAACACGCGGTGGCAATATTGTAATATTCATCAAATCGTTGCTCCCATCGATTTCGTCCACCTTCAATATGACCGTTCAACAATCCGTCACCATCCAACGATCCTGTCCACCGTCCACCATCTAATGATTCCGTCCACCGTACACCATCTTCCTCTGTCACGACCTGTTGATAAAATTGACCAATTGAAATTGAAATTGTTGAACTAATTGACCAATTAAACTTTGAAATTGGTCCAATTAATCATCAATTTGAAGTTTCAATTGATCAATTTTGAGTTTTGAGAGATGGGTTTTAACTGAACGTTTAAAGTTTTAAGCGCCATTTGCAGAAACCCAGTTGCAGACGTTCCATATTTTGTTCATATGATCGAATCAATGATCAAATTAACGGTAACTGACGATTGTTTGATGATTATGAGATTATATGAAGTGATTTCAGTGTTCAATTTCATGTTTACAAGTGTTTAATATTTTTTTATTTGGTTAGTTTTAGAAGTTCTGAACACCCAGAACTTCTTAGAACTTCTAAACTTTATCAGAACTTCTAAACTTTTTTGACTCATAACTTCTTAGAACTTCTAAACTTTATCAAAACTTTTAAACATTTTTTAACAACCTGAACTTCTTAGAACGTATTAGAACGTTTAAAGATGTTCATTGTTTTTTGAACACGCAGAACTTCATTGAACGTATTAGAACGTTTAAAGATGCTTTTTTTGGTCAGAACGTTTAAACATAATATTTTGAACCCTAATCAGAGCTCGATTGAGTGCGTTATTTCTGCAATTCCATAATCGATTGATGATTCTAAAGCCTCTCACACATCAATTCCATCGATTAAATCATCAATTTTGGTGCTTATTTTGGTCAGAACGTTTAAACTTTGAGCAGAACGTTTAAACATGAACCCTAATCATAGCTCAATTAAGTGTGTTAATTTGTATTTTCTAATCGATTGATGATTCTAAAGCCACTTACACATCAATTTGATTGATTAAATCATCAATTTTTAATCAATTTGAAGATTTTTAATGTTCATGGGCGTTCTATTTCAATTTTGGTTTTTGACTTTAGAGATTTCATACTTTAAGCTGTGATTAGAGTTTATAAATTGGATTAGATTGAGCGACAAGTTCCAAATTTGGATCAGAGTTGATTTGTAATCGACGAATTTTGATCACGAACTGGCTGTTGGGTTATTTACGAAATTGCCACCGCGCGTTTTTTAATCAAACGCTCTGGAATGTCGCGTACCTAATGTATGATAAGTCATTATTGTACGTTAACCCACCCATATATATATATATATATATATATATATATATATATATATATATATATATATGGTAAGGATCCTAAGAGAACCCTTTAAAAATTGAGAACTTTGATAAATGTTTTGGACCACTATAAAAACCTCTAAAAATTTATTAAAAAAAACAAAAATTGTTAAAAAGTAAAAAACCAAAGTTCTTATACTTCATTCCGGTTTCATAAAAAAATCGTATTATACACATGTGTATAATTTCATTTAATCTTTAATTACGTAATGTACACATGTGTACATTATCATTTACCTTAAATTGTACATATATGTATAATTTAGCTAAACCGAGATGGTTTTTTTATGAAACCGGGATGATAAATAAGAATTTTTTTTTTTTTTACTTTTTTTATTTGCGTTTTTTTTGTTTTATGATATTTTTTATTTTGGATTTTTTGTGGTTCAAAATAGTTTTTAAAGTTCTCAATTTTTAAAATAGTTCTCACATGGTCTCAATCCTATATATATATAATATGATATTTTTTTAACAAAACTAGAATAGTTGGGTTTATACATAAAAATGAAAGATTTAAACGTAACAAGTAAATAATCTAGGAACTTTAGAAAGAAATCAGTGTAAGCCTAATATTTTTTTCAATTTTAGCTAGGATTTAAAACTCTCAAAAGGAATAGAGCACATATTTTCTTTTAGAATAGCGACTTTGTTAACCTCTTGGGCTAGCTCAAGTGGCCAGCCAAATGATAGGTAAGAGCTTGATGCTGGTTGGCCTCTCAAGTTCGAATCTTGATGGCGACACGAGTTTTCTATTAGAGTGTCCCTTCACAGAGACCTTGCTCTTGTGGGCGGACAACTCCTGTCAAGTGGCAGGGGGCTCGAAATTTTCTCATGGAACGCCTAGCCAAACTTGGATGTCAAGTGTGGGCCCGGTTAAGACAACATAGTCTTGGCCCGAGTGGGGCGATTAGGGCTCTCTCCGAGAACTGTGGTTAATTATTCAACCACTATGAAAGTCACCGTTAAAAAAAAAAGAATAGCGACTTTGTTTTAGTTATGCTACAGATACACAAATGCTATTGAGCCAAATGCCCACTGGTTTTTGAAATTAATGTGCCAAAACTTTTATGTAAAAGAATTTAATTACCTTCCAATGGTTGAGTGAAGTACCTTGAGCCGAGTGTTCCTGTAATACAAGTTGCAACAACAGGAAACCAATTAAGATCATGAGTAGTCATAACTCTCCACTTCCAGGCGTTATGCGCCATGTGGCGCTTATGGCTTTTTACAAAAAACAAGTGTAGTCATAACTCTCCATAACTTTGTTTATTTGTTTTTTTTTTTAATTCTTAAAGGTAAAAAAGTAACGCTTCTTTTTCGATTTTGGTGCAATTATCGCGTTTTGTGTATAACTTGCAAAAAAAAAACCCATAACTTTGAGGGGGGCGATGTTTCCCAGAGTTATGAGCCATAAAGCTGCCCCATAACTCTCCACTATGAATAATGAATATTTAAAAAATGTATTAATGAGTTAAAACAAAACAGGGGAAATAATGGCCTTACAGAGGTTTTGCGTGCCAGCTGATGAATCAATGCTTGCTCAAGTGCAAAGATAACCTGATCTATAGTTGGGCGTTGTCCTCGTTTCTCGTTTAAGCAGTAATATGCTGCATCCGAGAATATCTTTAGTGATTGCGAGTCCATTTGCTTCTGTAGACCGGGATGGATGACTTCATTGAGTTTTCCACTTTCATAATTGGATTTGGCCGATGTAGCTAATAACACCTCGTTGTTGTCTGGGATGCATGCTTTCTTCCCGGACATGACCTCAAAAAACACCACACCCAAGGAGTAAAGATCCGACTTATTGGTCACACTTCCAGATGTTACATATTCTGGGTCCATATACCCAGGCATTCCACATGGAGTGTCAAGGACAAGACCATGCCTTCGATCTACTGGCTGCGTAATAGAAAGCTCAAAACCAGAGAGTTTTGGTTCCCACTCGTCACCTAATAAAATATTAGAGCTTTTGATATTACGATGAATCACGCTAAAACTGCGTCCCTCGTCATAGTGGATGTAACTGAGCGCACGTGCAATTCCAAGACAGATCTGCAATCTTTGAGTCCATCCAAGTGTTGGGTCACTAAGGTGTCGGTCAAGACTTCCCCTGGCCTCGAACTCAGTTATGATGATCTTCTCATCATTCTCGTCACAGGCCCCAACAAGCGAGACCAGATTTTGATGCTTGAGACAAGAGAGCATCATAATCTCCGTCTCAAACTCTTTGGTTCGTTGCCCAAAGCTACGATCCAACCTCCGTGCAACAATTTCAATCAGTTTTCCGGAGATTGAGAGTTGCCCCTTGTAGATCTTGCGAGTTAATCCTCCTTGTCTGATGAGATTTTCATGAGCAAAATTTTTGGTAGCCTCTTTTATGTCTTCGAGTGGAATATTTAGGTAATCAAGCTTTTGATCTAAAGAAGACATGATGTTTCTATACCAAGTCAGAGAGATGGGGGCAAGAAATGAATGAATGTGAAGGATCAGTGAATGAGTTGTATGTTGCCGCCTCAATAGATGTTTGTATATATATAGCCAGCACTTGGACTATGTGTAGTGGAAGGACTATAAAATAGGCCGACTTGTGCCGTGTAACGTTCAGTCAACAAATTGTTTTGTTTTAAGGGTGTAATGGTGTTATAGCCCCGCGTATATATATATACATACCACACACATAATAAATTAATAATCATTAATTTTTCTTTCTTCTTCATTCGCAACCATCCTTAACCCTAGCCAGGTTACAATCAAGTAATATAATATCGATTATATGTGAACAAATTTTATAAAGTTTTTAGTAGACTTCTTATTTATTGATTGGTCATAGTTTATTAGCCAGGTTGCAATAAAATAATTAAACATCATAACCGAGGAACATGGTGACCAAATTTTTATAGAGTTTTTAGTAGACTTCTTATTTAATGATTGGTCAATGTCCATACTATATGATCAGCCAGGTTGCAATCAAGTAATATAATACTCCGTATCAATTAGATGTGAACAGCTGGTAAAAAAAGGAAAAGAAAAAAGATAGACGTGAACAAATTTTATAAAGTTTTTAGAGCATTTTTCAGACTATAATAAATAATGATTCATCCTATTTTCATATGTTAATCAAACATGACAATGAAATAGTAATAATCAATTTCATTCTCCTATCCATTCTATTCCATCGTCTATTTTATTCCATCTCCTTCCATCTTCATTCCATTATCCCATATCACATATCAAACATATACAGTTTATAAATAAGTATGTTACTACTATACATGAGCACCCTCAACATAGATATCTCCTGATTAACTTTAGAGGTTAACAAATTTTAGGTTCGAATTAGGTAGAAATGATATAAATCAATAACTATGCATTTAGCCATTTAGGTTATACACACTTGTACAGTTGCACGGACCTAATTTAGAAAACATGCAAGCGAGCAAAGAAACAAACAAAAATAATAACTGATGTTTTGTGATCTATATGGGCTATTGTATGAGATAAGCCCAAGACCCATTTGGAGTTGTACGTAGTTGAGAACTGATTTGTTCTCAGTTAAAAATTGGGTCCAATCCCTTATTAGTTTCTACGTTCTAGTATGCTCTTCAAGTTTATTTAATCGAGTTGATATGATAAATCTAAAGCTTGGATTTAATCTTATATAGGGGAAATGGATAATAGTGGTATTTGTAATCATCCATACATCCATGTGCTCCATGAGCAAAATGAGTGATTCCATGTAAACTTTTATTACTTTTGTTGATTAAGATGTCTATTTACGTGATTTTCTTTTGTTTTTTAATCCTCGTACCCAATATATAATCAAACATCATGATACAAAAGATATATATCACCAACTTAAGTAATAATTCAAAGATCCATACATCATCATGCTCATAGCATTATAATAACATAGTCTTAATTTACCACCACAACAATATAAGTGGGTTACAATCATACACTTATATAAATAACACAATCAACACCATACTTAATTATACTTTTATTGGATCAGAAATTACGCCTTCTGCGGACGAACAACGAGAACAGGACATTTGGCATGATGCGCACAGTAGTCGCTAATGCTTCCAAGTACAGCCCTGTAAATATATTCATTACAGTGGTAATGATTTTTGTTTATTTGAATATATTTTATATATGAGGTTTTAAATAAAAATTAAATATCTAAATACCTTTTAATCTGGCCTAGACCTCTGCTGCCAACAACCAGGAGATCAATATCCATTTGCTCTACAGCTTCAACAAGTATTTCTTTTGGATTTCCTCTTAAAACCAAATATTCGGCTTTTATCTGTTTAAGTGTTCAAGTGATATATAAATCAAGAACATGAGATGTTATAGAAGAAAAAATTGGTCGATTCGTATGAAATAATGACGATCGAGAAAAATGATTAACCTTATGTTGGTCGCATAATTCTGAAGCACGCGCAAGGATTTTAGCAGCACTTTCTTCCTCGGCTTTCACCACGGAGTCCCTCATCCCAGATGTTGCAAATAAAACTGCATTCATCGCAAATAAGCAGATAAACAGTTTTAATAGTCAATCTCAAACGTTGATTATCAAGTTAGCGAATCTAGCACCGCTATCAAACAGTGAGTCAAACCATTAGTAACGTGACCATTGCAAACCAAACCATTAGAAATTAAACCAACCCAACCAAATAGCTACCAACATATTGGATCTTTTGTCCATTCGATAACCGTACAAAACCCTTAGGAAACCATTCGCTGCAATTTGAAAATTTTGAAGCTTTAATAATAAAATATAAAAGGATACATAGTAAAAAATTCTATATCCCGGTTTGGCTTTTTATTTCTCATCTTGTAATGGTAAACCAAACCATTGGGACGGTTTGAAATTTTCTTGGCTAACTGACCAAAAAAAGAAATAATCATGAATTGACTATGAAACCAAACCGATGACTAATTTGAGCGGTTTCAAGCTGAACTATGAACACCCTAAAACATCACCACTTACCGGGACCAACGGGGAGAGCAGTGTAAGTCGGTTGAAAGGGCGGTTGGACATGAACCACAGTGATGGCAAAAGGGGACTCCTTATCAGCATCATAGTGCCCAAAGAGGTGGCCAAGAGCCCATTCGAGAGCATAAAAACTCCCATCACTCTCATCCACGGCTATCCATATCTTCATTGCGGCCTTCTGCTCCGCGGTATCCTCCCCATCACCCATGGTTTTCACATCTCTCTCGGTTGCTTGCACCGCAGTCTCAACACTTCCGTTTGTTGCCTCCATATCACCTTTGTAATCTTTGTTTCAGTGGTGGAAGAAATGAAAGAGGTTTATGTGTATTTATAGTGAATTTTTGGCCTCCTTAGGTTTATGTAAAGTTTTAAAAGTAATAATTATTTATTAAATGTTAAAAATAATGTTGTGTACAAGATTAATTTGTTAGCTTATTCTGTCACGTATGCATGAAAGAAATTAAGCAAACATTTTTTCTTATCTACACTAAAAGAATGGTATGGACAAATAACCCCTTTATATCATCTAAGCTTTTAGTAGATTTATTAAAGTTGACACGTACACTAAATGTGGCGATGAGCATTGGACATTTTTTGAACCACGTCAACATACCTAACCAAAATTTCAATTATAATATAAAAGTTGAGATGAAAGGCTTCCATCTAACTCTATAGTCTATACACAAACCAACGCGGAAGAAAGTTTGGCGTAAGAAAGCTCAGGTTCGAGCTCAGTTAGACAGTTACTGAGCTCGATCTTATAGTTGACTCTAAGGCTTCCATCTAATTCGAGTTTTTATCAAATGACAAGGTTAATCATGAATAATCAGACTTCTTTACACCCTTGTTTTGATAACCTTATGAAACTATTCTATTAATAATGTGTTTAAGTTCTAGTTCCTGCTCATACTATTAAACCTTTCTAGTAGACTTTGATTATTTTATTCTGAAAGTTGACTTAACGGTAAATTTATGTTTTAATGTAAAAAACAAAAACTAAAAAAAAAATAAAACAAAATACATAATATAAGTTAGGAAATAACAATAATTAATGCAGTTTAGAGATTAGAAAGTTAGCATTCGGTCCAATTCAACTTATTGATCAAAAGGCGTCCACTTTATATCCAAGCTTTTGATCATTGGCTATCTTTTATTGGCATAAATCGCATGAAAACTGACACCTTATTCTAGTACATTCGTTACATAAACGCAAATTATACTAAAAATTGCAAGAGTAACAAGTCTAGAAATTGTGATCGGACCAGAAATAGATCATGATCGGACCACAAATAGATCATGTACATGGATGGCTCAATTTTTTTGCACTAAAGCAGATTTTTTAATCCGGATTCTTTTCGTTAAAATTATATTTTATGCTTATAACACGTTTAGATGTCTTTATTTATATATATCGGTTGTGAATATCTATCGCATAGGGGTGTCAATCATTCTGGGTTGATGGCTTGAGTCAATCAATCCTAACCTGTACATACTTAAATCGTGTAACCCGAGCATGACCAATTTAATTCATTTATCTAAACGTGTTAAAAGTTGACAGATTGGTCATTAGTGGATAGTAATCAAGTTGTAAACGAAATAATCACGTAAATACTTGCAGTTGGACGGGTCATGTATATGCAAAAAATGGTGCCTGCTTTATCTAATTAACGAGGTTGTGTCTGGGGTTAATCACTCTATATATTTCCCCCGTATAAATTTTGGGAGGTGTTATTTTAATCAAGTTATATAACTATTGCGATATAATATATTATAACACGATATATTTCTAAGTTATGTTTTGCACTTTAACCGTGAAATTTATAATATAATCTAGGTAAATTTCCGAGTTATGTATGTATCTTCTTGGATTATATTACATTTTTTTTAACTATTAAATGTAACCTTAGAAAATTTTTGAGCTACAATTGGTATTTTAGGCTTTTAGCCATATAACCTAGGGATGAGATTGGTACCGTACATGTACCCGTATCTATACATGTACTCGAAAGTACCTGTACCTAAAATCAGTAAATCTAATCTGGGTACCCATACCCGTACCCAATTTTATGGTGCGGGTACATGTACTGATACGGGTACGGGTACTTTCGGGTACGGTACTCGCTTGGTACCACTTTGTTTTTTTTTAAATTCCAACTAAACTTGGTATAGTACCTGTATAGTACCGACAAACAATTTTTTATAATACCACAGCCAAAGGTCCAAAACCGTATTAACACCGACAAACAATTCTTTATAATACCACAACCAAAACCGTATTAACACAACCAAAACATAATACTAAAACTAAAAATGAAATCTTACTATACTATTAAAGCAATACAAAATATTCATATGATCTTCAACTAGCATGTTCACGTATGCTTCCAAGTCATCCGGTTTCCATATATAAAATTGCCACATAATTCACTAATTAATGTTTTCAATAATCAAAACCTTACTAATTAATGTTTTCTATAATCATAACCAACTATTTCTTTTCAAATGATTTAAAAACCGATTTTGACCACAATTCATCACCATCATCATCATACTCATTAAATTCCACCAATAGCACAGTTATGATAGTGTCTGAGGAGGGTAAGATGTAGACAGTCTTAACTCTACTCTCTAGGAATAGAGAGACTGCTTCCGGTGAGACCCACAGCTTGATAGTAGTTTTGCATCAAGCCTGGGACATAAAGCACATAACACTCAACCATCCGGACACCGGTTGATTGGTGCATGTACCTTTGTCTTTCGGCCATCAACGCCATCACATGATGCCTGATTAACCTTCCGCAACTTTTAACGTTATTTTCACGAAAATAGTAAAATAACATCAAAATTAGTGCAATTTCACTTTTGCCCACCTGCGGGCCCACACATAAATACATTATATGCACGCACCACAACCACGGCATAAATTATTTATAATTGTTTTTGTGTTACCCTTCTTTAGTATGGCTATTATTTTAGCAATTCAACTATTTGTATATTTATACAGTTTCTCATTTCACTCACTATTTATACATATTTTTCCTACATCTTGTGGTGTTGTAAAGAACAAGGTAAAGAATTCTTATGATAGCTACATATATATGACGTTCGAAATATTTTCCACCCGTGTGTAACACGAGCCAGTATCCTAGTAAACCATAATATAAAATATATTCAAAATCAAGTAATGAATTCCAAAACTTATAAAGTGTCCCAAATTTTTTTTTATCAAAATGTTTAAAACAAAATTAACTTATGCAAGGAAAGTTAACATTTGTTTAGTCTTCGTTATTCATCTTACCATTTTCCCTTTCCCCCTTTTTTTATTGTTTCTTAATTTCTATAGAAAAACAAAAGAGAACGTTAATACTTGTTATTTAATGATATACACAAGTACACATACATGAAATAAAAATATATGAATATACATATATAGATCGAGAATGAACTGATTCAACTGATATATACTACTATTAGGTTTTGAAAGTCCCGAGTGAAATTAAGTCATGAGTGTTGTAAATCTAATAAAAGCCCCTAAATATTCTAAACGAGTACTAGTGCCCGTAATACCCATACTTGTACCTATGCATGTACCCGAAAGTACCAATACCTAAAATCAGTAAATTTAGGTACTCATACCCGTACCTAAAAACAAATAAAGCCGTACAGGTACTAAATGTATACGGGTTCGAATATTCAAGAAAAAAATCACATCCCTAATATAGCCGTATCTGTTAGCAGTGATTTGTCAGTTCATCCTAACAGCATGAGCGAATTGCCACCTTTTACTGAGGCTACACTTTACACTAATCATCACTCAAAGACCAAAAGTCTCAAGGTCAAAAGTCCAACACAAGTTTTTTGAAGTAGGTATTTGGGCTATGAGCTTCTCCAAAGAATTAACTACAACCCATAAATAACATCTCAAATGGGCCTTACCCTTCTAATGTACATATCAAAAACCGTCATGTTACGACGACACACCAAAGCAAATGCGGTCACTATCGGCTAGGTTAGGTTTGTTACCGTAACGACATTGAACCCAAAAAGTAAATTAGTAAATGCCGATAATAGTATTGGCACTCGTATAGCTTATGACAAAATAAAAAGCATATTTAAAATGACATTTTCAGTTGGTAAATGTGAACCAACGTGAATTCGGTCATTGTTGGTTTAAGTTTGCGAGGGTACCATAAGTAAAAAATACATTCTTCAATGTCTAAATACCAAAAGTTAACATATTTAAACAACAAAAGGAAACATCACTGGTACTAAACCCAAAAAATAGAGTCGTCTTTGGTTGGTAAACCCGCTCGTTGCGGGAGCGAATCGTCTCACATTCGGCCAGTATCGGTTAGGTTCATGAAGATATCATAACTAAAGCCAAAAATATACATTCATCAACGCCCTGATACAAACAAATTAACATATTTAAAAAATATAAATTGGAAACGGTAACAAAACTAAACTAAAAAAATTGGGTTTGGTTGGTAAAACCTTCTCGTTGCGATCGCGAATTCAGTTTGTATCAGTTAGGTTCATGAAGCCAACGCAACTAAAGCCTAAAGATGCATTTGTCAACGGCCAAATACAAAAAAAGATAACTCGTTTAAAATAAAGATACTGAAAACGATATCAAAACTAAAACAAACAAAATAGGTTCGTTAACCTTCAACCGCGAGTTCGGTCGGTATTAGTTTTGTTCATTACTTTACCAGAAAATTGATGGCGTTATTATAAAAGAATACAGTGTTTTTTGGTATCGTAGGTATCATGACCAACCAAATCGATTCTGATCGGATAACATCAGTACCGGTATCGCATTATTGGAACTGATGTTGATAAATTTTTTTCATTATTTTCAGTCAGCCTGTTAAAAGAGAGATGCATTCAAGAAATATATATTTTTTATTTGTTGTGTGTTACCAAATCCCAATAACAACATTGGTTTCACTATTGTTATCATGGAAATCATTACCATTTTTCGTTTCTATGATTGTCGATTGATGTAAAACATGTATATATATTCTTTGAGCATGTCACAACTTTATTTATTATTTTTCTTTTATGGTTGTTAGAGCATCACCAATAAGGTGATTTTTGATGGTGTTTTTTAGATACCAAATGTCACATGGCCCCACCAAACATACTCTCTCTTTTATGTGCTTTCTCCTCTTTCCTCCACCTCCCTCTTACAAACACATTCTTGGAGATTCTTGTATAAGAATCTTACACCTCCTTCTCTCCTCCACATCACCATCTCTTTCCTCCAACTCACCTTCTCTCTCTTCCAATAATCTCTAAAAACATCCTATTGGAGATGGTTTTATATTGAGTGTCAATACTATATTGATACCTTAATGAACCTTACTAATACTAATCAAACTTATGTCACGATGAAATTCTACTAGTCAGATGTACAATGATATAAGTATTAAATGTGAAGATTTGCCGTTCATCATTTTTACTTTAATAGAAAAGGGTAAAAACGCTCATCATATATCAAATCTTTCTATTAAATAAGTATACAAAATTAATTTTAAAATAAAATAACTTTTAATAACTAAAAACAAATAAGTAAACTTGAATAAAAAATAAGTAACTTTAAATAAGAGCTTTCATGTTAAAATATTTCTCTGTAACTCTAAAAACCACATTTTTGTCTTTATATTTTTCTTATTTTTTATTCTTCATCTAGGCATCTATGTCTCTATATATTCGGTATAACTAAATATTCAAAAGATAGATATAGAGATGAAAATGTAGCTTTATGAAACAAAATTAGAATAAATCTCTAAATTTTTAGAGATTGAGAAAAAGATAGATATTATAATTCGAGTTGTTTTAATAAAAATAATATCAAAAGAAGAAGATTATTTTAAGAGTAAGTTAATATAAAATATGATTGAAATAAATGAACCAATTCGCATAATTTCATAAATGTTATTGCATAATTTCAAAATTTTATTTCTTATAACTTTATTAAAGGGTAATTAGTTGTATAATAATGAGTATTGAATGCTGATATGAGTATAAAATACAAATCAAGATAAATGAACCAAATATGCATAATTTCATTATATTGTTAATTTATAACTATTAACAAGTTTAAATTAGTGTCGTTCAAGATAATATAATAAAAAAAAGGTGAATAAGTTGTATAAAAATATGAGTATTAAATACAGAGATTGGGAATTGTCATTATCCACTTCAATAGATAAAGGTTAAAACATTAATCATATATTGAAGCTTTTTGCGGGTGTTAAAAATATTAAAGTTTTTTATTAAATAAGTAAAAAACAAAAGTTAAATTTAAAATTAAAAGTAACATTTTTCTAATAAGAAGTTTATTCATAGCCCGTGGGATTCGAACCCAAAATCTTTAAGTGTTGAATAAAGTTTGTATTTACCATTGGACTATCAACCTAAGGACA
This sequence comes from Bidens hawaiensis, assembly GCF_021521415.1. Lineage (NCBI taxonomy): Eukaryota > Viridiplantae > Streptophyta > Magnoliopsida > Asterales > Asteraceae > Bidens > Bidens hawaiensis. The sequence goes on along the minus strand of NW_027491178.1, from coordinate 307,563 downwards.
ATTAAAAGTAATGTTTAATAACTTAAAAGGTAAACAAACTTGATAGAAAAAAAATCATCTTTGTATGGTTTAAGAGTAAATTAAAAACAATAGTGATGTAAATGAACCAAGTCAAGTTGATTCGAGTTCAAATTTATTTAATTTTGAGTTCGGTTTGTTTAAATTAAAATATCCTGCTCTTAAACCATACTCCCTTTGTCCCATTAAAAATGTCATACTTTGAAAAACACAAAGTTTAAGATAGATTGAATAATTATTATTTTTTTGCTTACCAAATGACAATTATGTCATCGAAAACTAGGTTCATCAATATTGTTTATTAATATTAGTTTTGTGTGTTTAAGGGTAAACTTGAAAATTGACTCATACATTATGAAAGTGACATTTGTAATGAAACATATAAAAAAAGGAAATATGAACACTTTTAATGGGACGGAGATAGTATGTTTCAAATTTGAGTCAAACTCATTTAATATATATTACATTTTACACCAATACATTTATTTTATTCGTCTTTACAGCCTGGAATCGTATAACTTAACATATCGAATCAAATGGTGTCCAAGCATATCAAAACAGATCCCAGGAAATCCGCACCGAATCACAACAGAGCCTGCGGTTTTCATTTATAACCGTCAACGTAATAAATATTCATCCTAAAATCATAATCATACATTGATTATACCAACAAAACTTCATTAAAATAGGAAAAACACTAAACCAAAACAAAAAAGCAAATTAAAAAAAAAATAAAAAAAAATAAAAAAAGAGTTTAAGCAATGGGCCAAGTGTAATTAGTACCATGAAAAGTCATTATCACAAGTTCATGAACCTCACAAGCAAAAAGCCCAAAACCCATTACAGTCCACGTGGCATCACATTATTGGCTGTTACACCAATGACTTGTACACCGGACTCCATGCTTATGCTTACATAATAACAATATAAGAAGAAGAAGAATAATAATATTAATATCCTTCACTCCCTCCATTCGCCAGACCGCCTTCTGTTTCTTCAAACCCCCAAATTGCCGTCAGTCAATTAATTACTCTTTAGGTTTCCGGCATACGTCACGTCATGACAACGATTACGCCAGAACCGATGGATGTATGTGTATCTAATTCTCTGTATTCTCTGTTTGTATGTATATATATGTATATGTGAAGTTGTAGTGATTTTACTGATTGTAGTGTATTGATGATGTTTATGAGTGTTTAAGTGTTAATCGTTACGTTACGGAAGCAATTGCTGGTGCAATTGAGGTTCTGCTAGGTTTACGAGTAGCGATCACGCTAGGTTTACTGTTGTTAGTGTGTGTAGAACTGTAGTGTGGTGGTTTGTTAGTGTAATCGGTGGTTTTCGAGTGTTGATTTTGGGTTTTTTGGTTGTGGATGGTGAATTAGGGTTTTAGGTTGATAAGTCGATTATGATTAGAGCTAGTTGTTTGTGTAATTGTGTGGTTGTGGTTGGAATTATGTGTTTAATGGTGTTGTGTTGGTTGATTGAATGCAGCAAGACGGTGAGCAGCTGCTTGTGCCGCACGGTGAGGTCGTGGAAGGTGATCAGCCGGTTGAAGCGCCTCAGAATATGGAAGGTTTGTTTTTTTTTTGTTTTTGTTTTGTGTGTGTGAAAGGTTTTTTTGTAAGTAATTATTAATTTGTTGATTTGGACTTATTAGTGGATGGTGAGGCAGAAGTTGTTTGCACTGCTGAGAATCAAGTAGAAAATAAAACTCAAGCAACTAGGTTTACATGGACAATTGAGCATTTTTCCCGAAGAAACGTCAAAAAGCTTTTCTCTGATGTTTTTGCGGCCGGGCCATATAAATGGTAAATAATTGTAATAAAAATAAGCTCCAGCTTCCTTTGTTTTTAAATTTCTACTTTCATAGCTAATTATTTATCTGCAGGCGTGTGCTTGTGTTTCCACAGGGAAATAATGCGGACTACTTGTCCATGTATCTGGATGTGGCTGATCACGCAACCCTGCCACCTAATTGGGGTAGATTTGCACATTTTAGCTTGGCCGTGGTAAATCAGATGCACAGCAGATTCACAGTGAAAAAAGGTATGTTATCTTTGTGTTTTTGGTTGTGGAGAACTTGTGGTTGGATTAAATTTTTATTTAATTGTTGATCACATGATAACTTATAGTTGTAGACACATTGCTTTTTCTTTTATGGTTCATTATTGTGTTAATGTAGGTAATATATATAATTGTTAATTCACATTTGAAACTAATAGATATCTTCGAATGAGGGAAAGTTTTCTATTTCTCAATCAAGTTATGTTGTCTGGTATAAAAACTAATCGATACTGGCTGCTAAGCATTTTGTTGATGTTAATGTTGAAAAAAGAAGATACACAAACATGCTGGAAAACAGATCATCACTTTTGGCAAAAAATAAGATTAAAGTTGAAGTTTTACTAATTTTGCAGATGCACAGCACCAGTTTCATCAAAAAGAAAGTGACTGGGGGTTCACATCTTTTATGCCTCTAAGTGAACTATATGACACCAGTAGAGGTTACCTTGTGAATGACACATGCGTTATTGAAGCTGAGGTGGCAGTACGTAAATTGGCTGAGTACTGGTCATACGACTCAAAGAAAGAGACTGGCTATGTTGGACTTAAGAATCAAGGAGCAACATGCTACATGAACTCTCTGCTTCAAACTTTGTACCATATTCCTTATTTCAGAAAAGTATGTAATTTCTATTATCTGTGCCTATATGTATAACATACTTGTTTAGAATGAAACATCTAATGTGAAATTTAATATCAGGCTGTGTATCATATGCCGACAACAGAAAATGACATGCCATCTGGCAGTATTCCGTTGGCTCTTCAAAGCTTGTTTTATAAGCTTCAATACAATGAAGCTAGTGTTTCAACAAAAGAACTAACAAGATCTTTTGGGTGGGATACGTATGATTCTTTTATGCAACACGATGTCCAAGAACTTAATAGAGTTTTGTGTGAAAAACTTGAAGATAAAATGAAGGTATGGTTTTCGTTCAATGGTTTTTTATTTTTAAATGTTTGTTTGGGTCTGTTTAGTTAGATGGTCTGAACTTTTGATTCTTGTTTGTTCAGGGAACCGTCGTGGAAGGTACAATACAAAAGCTATTTGAAGGACACAATATGAATTACATTGAATGCATTAACGTGGACTTCAAATCAACTAGAAAAGAGTCATTCTATGGTATCAATTATGTTGAAAATAGCTAAACAGTCTTGTATAGTTTGAATTTGCTTGCTTAGTTTTGTTTTAGTGACATCAAAACTTTAATTTCAGATCTCCAACTTGATGTGAAAGGTTGTAAAGATGTTTATGCTTCTTTTGACAAATACGTTGAAGTGGAACGACTTGAGGGTGACAATAGATATCATGCTGAACAACATAATTTGCAGGTTAGTTGTCAGTTTTTGTTTGTAAATTGAACATTACAACTACTATTGAGAATATAAGGTTTATCATCACATGTTATAGTTATTATGCTTGTTTCATATGCTTTTCCATCCAGGATGCTAGGAAGGGAGTCTTGTTTACCGATTTCCCGCCTGTTCTTGAACTTCAGCTAAAGCGTTTTGAGTATGATTACATGAGGGATACAATGGTAAAGGTAAGTATGTTTTGCTTCTACTTTTCTGAGTTTCTTTTATGAAAACGAGGTACATGAAAAGCTAGTAACTGTATATAATGTGTGAAGAGAAAAACAGAGATATAATGTACAATTGCTGTTTTCATCTTTTGGTGAAACATTTACTAGTGGTTTTTCTATAACTTGTATGTGTTCAGCACTCATGATTGTATATCTACAGTGAATTATACGTGTTTTATTTGAAAGCACAATTTTAATTATTTTTTAGTATGCTGTATATGGTTTCAGATGGAAACAATGGATATAATAGAAGCCCAGATTTTTTCACAAGTTACTTAATGTGATTCTTTTTGCAGATAAATGACCGTTATGAATTCCCACTAGAGCTTGATCTTGATAGGGATGGTGGCAAGTATCTATCTCCTGATGCAGATAAGAGTTTTCGCAACCTTTATACCCTTCACAGGTATCAATATAACTTTTGTGTTTGTTTGTGGATTATGGGTGTGCATGGGTCGGCTTTGGGCTCAAACCGTACAAAAAATCATCGAAGTTTTGGTTTTGAAAACCGCTCACTTTGGATTTTTCGATTTTGCCATTTGGGCTTGAATTTTCTGGGCCAAAAAAAGCCCCAAGGTAATGAAATTGGGTCTAAATATTTTTGTTAATTAATGACTAACTGGTTATTATACATTTGGGTAAAATTTTTCGGTATTTATTAATTTTTTATAAATTACTTAAAACTCAAGGTTAAAAATGAAAATCTTCTGTTTGGTTCGTTTTTAATTACATGCAAAATGCAACCGAATTTACGAAAACATATAATTAAACCGTCGGTTTATGTTTGGGTTCGGTTCTTTCGGTTTCGAATCGGTTTTTTAAGTTTCATGCGCACTCTCTTTGACTTACAATTTTTTTGTGTGTACAGTGTGTTGGTTCATAGTGGCGGTATAAGTGATGGACACTATTATGCATTCATTAGGCCTACCCTATCAGATCAATGGTAAACCCTTTTCCTATTCATATATTGTGTATATTTTCAGACCTTAGTCAGTTTCTGGTTATGGTTATATACTTATCTCTAATTTGGGAGAGTATGAAGGTTTAAACATTATTTGCTATCTTCTTTTCTCTTGTTTCAAGTTTCAACGGATTCATTTGGGTTTACTCAAACTGGTCACGGGACAAAACCTGATAACTTAAAAAGGGTTCAACTTGGTTAGCACCACCCATGACCATTATGTTTCCACCACCACTTGTGGGGTGGGGGTAATATTGTATAAGTTATTTGTTTTTTATTATTTTTTTTTAATTTTAAGTGAAGTAAACTATTTTGGTACTCTAATTTGGTCAAAATGAGCTAAACTGACCTGTAACCCAAATCCGCTCAATAACCTCTATATCTTGTAATATGGTTGTGCTTTCATTCAGGTTCAAGTTTGATGACGAAAGGGTTACAAAAGAAGATATAAGGAGGGCATTAGAAGAGCAATATGGTGGTGAGGAAGAGGTAAAGATTTACTCCGTCGTATAGATACTTGACACTTGTCACCAACAACAAACTTATTTTTCTCATTGTTTCATTTCTTTCTCAACAGCTACCTCAGACGACTCCTGGCTACAATAACACTCCTATAAAATTTACAAAATACTCAAATGCATACATGCTTGTGTATATACGTGTGAGTGACAAGGAAAAGATTGTTTGTGATGTGAACGAGAAAGATATCGCAGAACATCTTAGGGTAAAAACACAATTACTTATTACTTAAATGGCTCGTTCTTGACGAGATTTTGGTTTAGTATAAAGTTAAAGTCTTGCGTTTATGTATTTTTAGATAAGGTTGAAAAAAGAGAAGGAAGAGAAGGAAACAAAGAAAAGATACAATGCAGAGGCTCATCTTTACACTATTTTAAAGGTATTTGATACTTTTTAAGAATCTTTTAAAGTTGAATACTTTGACCTTACTAATTAATATATGCTGTCATTGAATAGGTTGCTCGTGATGCTGATTTAGTACAACAGATAGGAAAGGATTTATATTTTGATCTTATTGATCATGAAAAAGTTCATAGTTTTCGAGTCCAGAAACAGATGCCCTTTAACGTTTTCAAGGTACAAATCACTCATGTTTTCTGTATTTCGTAATGTTTTGTTATTTAAAACCAGACTTAATATTTGAAGCCTAATCATGAGTCATTGCATTTTTTTATTAAATTGTTGCAGGAAGAAGTTGCCAAAGAATTAGGCATACCCGTTCAATATCAGCGTTTTTGGATATGGGCAAAGAGGCAGAACCAAACATATCGCCCCAATCGACCTTTGAAACCAGAGGAGGAAATGCTAGCTGTATGTTTTCACTTCATAACGCTCTTTATATTGTGTAATATTTTTTATTAAACTGAAATTCTTTGGGTCTATTCGTTAATGAGCTTGAGAGTTTAAGTTGGTTATTTAGACTAGAGGTTGCATTTGTTTGAGCTGTTTAGCTATGAACGAGTTGGTGCAGGTTATGTTTTATATCAAATGGATCGAACATTAGCCAAAAGTGTATATTTAATGCTTACAAAGTTTTAAATTGTTTCAAGGAAAAATATTAAATTACATTGCAATATTATAGTGTTTCAAAAGCACATGATTTTATTTGATATTTAGTATTTTGTTTCAACTTTTGAAATAATTTGCCAAAATATATATGATCATAATTGAATTTTCAGGTTGGGAACTTAAAGGAGTCTCATAAAGCTGCAAGTGCTGAACTGAAATTGTTCTTGGAGATAGAGCTTGGACCAGTAATATCCTCTTTACAACACATATAATATTATATATAGTTTCTATTAAATCGTTAATAAGTTATATTTTGTTTCAGAATTTAAATCCACTTCCGCTACCTGAAAAAACTAAAGATGTGATACTTCTTTTCTTCAAGCTTTACGACCCCGAGAAGTCAGAACTTCGGTATGCGTTCATTTCCTTTATTGATTAATATGCATTAGTGTTCACCGCTAGGTTGGATGACGGTTGGATGACTGGGATAAAATGTTTTTCAGTTTATTATCTAGCGATATGTGATTATGGTTTCCTGATTAAATACTACGGTTTTTGTTTTTCAGTTTTGTCGGTAGATCTTTTGTGAAGATATCTAGTAGGGTGAGTGAAATTATACCAAAGTTGAGAGAACTAGCTGGATTTAGTCCTGATGAAGAAATCCAACTTTATGAGGTTTGTTTTCTCATACAGAAATAGGCATTTTTTATGTCTGTAAATGATTTCTAAATATTAATCTGTTATTCATCAGGAAATAAAGTTTGAACCTAATCTCATGTGCGAACGTCTTGAGAAGAGTGTTTCTTTTAGGTTTTGCCATGTAAGTATTTCATCAATTTTATTTAACAGATTATCTTAGTAAATATTTAAAGTTCCTTTTAATTGTAAAATTAATTTCTTTAATTCTTTTTAGATTGAAGATGGTGACATCGTTTGCTTCCAGAAAATTCTTCAGCCTCATGTTGCAGAGAAATGCCAGTTTCCAGATGTCCCATCATTTTTTGAATATGTTAAAAATCGTCAGGTTTGTTATAGTATCAATGGTTCCATAAAAATAGAGGAAGTAATCTTTAAACGAACACGAACACAAACAGAGCATGTTTGTGTTTATTTATTTAATAAGTTTAACCGAACAAACGGCGGAACGTGAACAGTTAAACGAACGGGTTTTTCTTGTTCGTGCTCGTTTGGTAAGAAATTGAACATGTTCGTAACTAACGAACATAATTAAACGTAGATGAACGAACATAACTGAGTTGAAACCTGTTATTCTATTAATAATAGTGTGAAGAACAGTGTATTGCAGTATTGGGCCTAAAAGGTTATTAAAACTAAACATTGTTGTAATGGGCCAAAAATTTAAATGAATATATTAACGAACGTAACGAATGAGCTTAAATACGCGTAAACTAACGAATTTTTTGTTCATGTTCGTTCGTATATTATTTAAACGAACTTTTGTCAGAACACTTCACTATCTCTTAACGGAGTGTTAGGTTTGTTTACGGATCTGTAGGGAAGTGACTATGGATATCTGATTATTTTTATTTTCTTTGCAGATAGTTCATTTTCGATCTCTGGATAGACCTAAAGAGGATGATTTTTGTCTAGAATTGTGAGTTCTGTTTCTTATTTATGTTAGATTTCTGTCAAACAAGCCTGTTGACTGTTTTCATATGATCCATATGATAGGTCAAAGTCACATACATATGATGATGTTGTGGAGAGGGTGGCCTATCAACTTTGTCTTGAAGATCCCTCCAAAATCAGACTTACAAGTCATAACTGCTATTCTCAACAACCGAAACCTCACCCAGTTAAATACCAAGTTCCAGATCAACTTCTAGACATGCTTGTTCACCACAATCAGGTATCTGTACTTTTTAATTATTTTAATTCATTTTTAATTAATAGTTTGTGTTCATTATGATTACTAAAAGGTATAATGCCATCCTATTCTTTTTATTACAGATGTCTGATATTCTATACTATGAAGTGTTGGATATACCTTTGCCACAGTTGCAATGTCTGAAAACTCTTAAGATTGTTTTCCTTCGTTCTCCAAAGGAAGAGGTATGTTACTAAGACTGCAATAATTGTTTCGTTTTTGGCCATCATATTGTAATCTATGTTATTGGTTTTTATATCTTGTTGTAAATTTTGTTGCAGCCTGTAATTCACAATATTAGGTTGCCCAAACAAAGCACTGTTGGAGATGTTCTCACTGAATTGAAGACAAAGGTATGCTTTCAATAATAATAATATACATCAAACTCATAATTTACAATTAAGTAGCAGATTATAACTTTTTAGGCAGTTTCTTATATGCCTGAAAACTGGTATAATATCATATTTACCCAAGCAAAAAAGTTATTTACCCATTCAAAATACTTGAAATTTCATATTTACCCCAGCAATAAGTTATAGTATGACCATTATACCCTTCTCTTTTTGCCTTACACTCCAAACTCTCATATACTATCATAAGTTGTGAGGGAAGGGTATGAATGTCATATAAGAAATTGTCCCTCTTTTTGTGATTTTTTCTTTTGTTACAAAGTTCACATGTATGATTGAAGCAATATTTCTGGAAAACACATATTTTGACGTCACTAAATAATTTTTCTGCTGACACTTTGTGTTCTTTTGTTCTTTGATATATTCTAATCTGCACATTAAAATAGGTGGAGTTGTCACATCCAGATGCGGAACTGAGACTACTTGAAGTGTTTATTCATAAGATTTACAAGGTATAACATCGCGTATTTTACATAAGTTTTTAATTTATGTGGAAATGCTTATAGTATTATAATAAGGTTTGTACTTTATTAGTTTCTTGAGTAGTTTTTTTTAATGAATTTTCTTTGCAGGTTTTTCCTCTGAGTGAGAAAATTGAGAATATAAATGATCAGTACTGGACAGTACGTGCTGAGGAAGTACGTTTCACAGTTTCTTTTTGCCATTTCTTATTTGATTATCTCGTGTACATGCAATGTGCTTTATATAAAATAATTTTTGTTTCTACTCTCAGATTCCCGAAGAGGAGAAAAACTTTGGACCCCAAGATCGGTTAATTCATGTTTACCATTTTAATAAAGATAGTAACTTAATGGTATGTAGATGATTTTTCTTATATATAGTTTGGAACATTATTATTAACATTTTTATGTTTGATGGTTTTGCAGCAAGTGCAACACTTTGGCGACCCGTTCTTTCTGAAAATTTATGTAGATGAAACTGTAGCAAGTGTGAAAAGTCGAATTCAGAAGAAACTGCAGGTTTCTGATGATGAATTTTCTAAGGTACTTTTTTAGTTTATTATTAATTTTCTAATAATATGTCGTATATGAAAACGGTAATGTAAATATACGTATAAATAAATAAAAATATATATAAAGATGCATATAGTTTATAAATACTAACCGAGCCTGAGTTTGTAAAACTACTCACGAGCCGAGCTCGAGCTCTCTCGGAAATTAAACGAGCCAAGCTTGAGCCTAGTTGTGCTCGGCTCTGCTTGTTTGTACCCTTAAAATTGCGCAACGTGTCAATTTGGTTATGAAACCTACTTTTGAGCTGCTTTTATTTTGTATTTATGAGTAAATTATTGTAATTGCAGTGGAATATTGCATTTTTATCTCTCGGAAGGATAGATTATCTTGAAGACACTGAAATCGTGTCTAACCGTTTTCAGGTTTGTTGGTGGTTGTATTTTTATAGTTTATTAATCTTGTTTCATAATAATTTAACAATTAAATGACTGAATTTGTTTATATAGAGAAAGGATGTTTATGGTGCTTGGGAGCAATACCTTGGGTTGGAACACCCTGATACCACCTCGAAAAGGTCCTTCACTAACCAGGTAACATTTATTTTCATTTTGCGTTTCTTAAAATATAAAGAAATGTCTTCGTTTGTCCCCGTTGGCCGTTTCTAATGGATATTTTATTGTTGCTTGCAGAACCGTCATGCATATGAGAGGCCAGTTAAAATATACAATTAGAGACTATACAATGTGAAGTATTTGAAGGTTTTGTTTTGGGTATCATATTTTTTGTAGAGTATTTATAATAACTCTAAGTTGGAAAAGGGATTTTAAGTACCGTTGGTTTTTCTTTCTAGTTTTTGTTGGGTTTAACTCTGAGCCGTACATAACCAGATTTTGGCGTATGGGTCAACCTCAACTAATTGTAAAACCTTTTGACTTTGTTTCAAGTTATAATACCCATCGTTAGCGTTGAGTATTTTTGTGGTTGCTTGCGATTTAAGAAACAGGTTATATGTGGTTTGAGTTAAGTAGTGTTAAGATGAACAGGAGATTGAATTTTAATAGATGGGACCATAGCATATAAAATGGTGTCTGGGGTGGGTTACTCGGACCAGTTGAGTACCTTGGATGATGAAGTACCCAGGGGAAACCACTCCAGTTTTAGCGAGTAGTGTGGGTGTCGGGTTTTAGCACTACGGCAATTGGGCTGAGTTGTTGGGATGGAAGTTGACCTGAGATGACATTATATTATTAGTTATTTGTTGAGTGGGTACATGGGTAAACTACCTAGAGGTGCAAACGAGACGAGCCCGAACTCGATTAGGCTTGAGCTCAACTCGTTTAACTTACACAAAGCACGTGCTCGAGCTTGGCTCGTTTCGAGCTCTATCTTCAAAGCTCGAGCTTGGCTTATGAGTAGATTTTCAAGCTTGAGCTCGGCTCATTTATTATTTATCAATTATTTATTATTTAATTATAATTATTTTTATATAACTTTTCTATTATAATTTTATGTATAAAATAATATACATTATTTAGTTATTTATATTTATTTTTTCATAACACTATACATATTAATTAATAATTATTAAATACATATTTTAAAAACTATATAAATGATAGGCTCGTTTAGGCTCACAAGCCGGCTTGAGCTCGATAAGTGGAGCTCGGGCTTGTTTATTAAACGAGCTTACTTTTAAGCTCAAGCTCGGGCTTGATTAAGCTCGGCTTGATCCAACTTTTTAACGAGACGATCTCAAGTAGCTCGCGAGCAGCTCGGCTTGTTTGCACCCCTAAATTGGGAAGTGGTAGTTGTAGATTTTGAGATGACACTGCTCTATTGATGGGTTGAGTGATTAGTTTGTGATAGCTTGGAAAATTGAAAGAGAAACCAGATAATTGATCCAACTTTTAAGTTGTAAGCATTCTGACCTGACCGACTCTTTTTATTTACCAACAAGGGTCCATAATACTCATGAGGAGCAAAACTTATTCTTTATAGTGAAGTTTAAGAGATGAAGCTTGAAATATACACACAACTCATTTTTGTGACCTAATGCTTTATTGGTCGTTTCATTTCTTGTTGATTCGAATGGATGTTTAAGTTTTGGAATCTCTTCCCCACTAGAAATAGGTCATCCATGACAATGCATCAAAGAGCCTATGTCTATCTATCTATAAGGAGACGATAAGAAGTGTTTAAGGCGAAGACTCTTTGCATCTATAAAATCCAAAATTTGATAATTATATTATCTATTAAATGATACAGTCGTTTCACACTGTTGGCAACACTAATAGTGTCACAGTCGCGGAGACAAAACTACAACACTTCCTAGTGTCACTAGTGACAGTTGACGGTTCTCAAGCAGAGGCGGCTAGCTTAGAGAACATGGTTTAAGGAACTATTAATAGCGTGTTAAGGCCTCATTTGTAAGTGTTGGTCATTGTGTGAGCCACCACCCGGGGTGGAAAAGTAAGTTATGTAGTTTTATGTTAAGGTTTTAATGATAATCATAGCTTTCGATCTTCTAGACCATTGTTTGTGTGGCTCACGACCACCTGTCTCTACTGTTTTTATAAAAAGGGGGCTTGAAATCAAGATCTAGGGGAGTATCAATCTCTGATGTGATTGCCAAGAGACACCCATGAAATAATGATTGTTTTCATATAGAAGAAAAAAAGATTTTATTTACTTTCATTAGCACCCTTTAGATGATGCATTTGTTTCCAAAATGAACAAAATTTTAAAGTTTGGCAAATATGTGTTTAGACTGGCCATCAATGAATTCAATCAATCTCAAAAAGGACAATACTTCTTGCAGATCTTTAACATGTTATATGGCAGTGATGCAAACTAAAATATCGTTAAAGCACACTTTCACAATACTTGGAACATAGTGATATGTGAATAAATTTACACATAACTTTGTAGAACTTTTTTTCATTAAAAATTATTAAATGACATTTTGAAATTTTTACAAGATTTAACTATATAATTACAAAACTAACAAGCACTTACAATATTACAATAGAAAGTAGTTATGTCATTTGACACTATATTACATTTCAAATGCTTTTCACACTTTTAATGGTCAAACAGAATTATGTCAAAGATGCCATTCCATTATCCTTTGATGAGTTCCAATTCTTACAAAATCATTATATGCAAACCAAACACTCCGAGGCTTAACGCTTGAATGTTCTATAACCTTTGAACACTTAACGGTTCTTTTCATGTAAAATGCATTATATTGGAAGTCGCTCTATCTCTTCTATCTTAGGAAACAAACAACTGTTTAGGCTATAACTTAAAATGTTTTTTGATAAACCAGAAAAAAATAATATGTTATAATCTTTTTAAAAGAACCTAAGTTGTAGCCTAGTATCGGATTAACAAAAATAACAAAAAAAGAGGTTTTAGATTTATAGGCGTAATAAACAAACATTTTGCGCCTGTAGCTCAGTGGATAGAGCGTCTGTTTCCTAAGCAGAAGGTTGTAGGTTCGACTCCTACCTGGCGCGATTTTATTTTTATTTAATATTTTTGTATTGGAGATGTAAGCGATGCGGTTTTGAGCTAAAACCAAATTCTTGGTTTTTTGATATTTCTAAACTGTTTGGTTTCGATATTTGGGTTCGATTCGGTTTTCTTGGTTTTGCTAATTGCACCAACTCAAGATATGCTTAGTGGACTCTATGTCTTAACGAGTGGAAATCGTCGGGGTATTTGTGGCCAAAAAATTTTGAATACTATCTTCCCAATCACGAAAGGTCATCGATTGTTGCTACCGTCAACTAGAGTAAGCCATTTGTGTCATTGGTGAGCAGTATCCATAACCATGCATCTAAGATAGGTCTCCAAACATTTATAAAAAGCCTATGTTCTTCCGTTGGTGGATGGTAACATAATGTGACAGCAACTCCTTACCCCCGCATAAATCCTTTTAGAAATTGGTTTGGAATACTGGGTCACAATCTGATACGATTGTCAAGGGGCATCCATGAATTTTGAACGTGTCAACAAAAAGTTGAGCAACACTGGTAGCTGAAAACGGGTGTGTTAATGGAATAAGTGTGCATATGTTGTTAATATGTTAACTGCTACAAATATTGTATAGTTGCTTTGTAACTTTGGGAAGACTAGTAATAATATTCATGGATATGTCACTAAAGATTCATTATGGAATAAACAAAGGCGAAGGTCTTTTAAACGTTATAATGAAGCGGTGAACCACGCAACTTAGAACAGTCCTAATTTTCATACAATGCCTCTTTCAAACTTTATAATGTTATGTCAACTCTCAACTAAAAAAAGAATAATACTTTTTACAAACCTTTAACATAGTGTTCCATAGTAGTGCAGTAAACTGAAATATCATTAAAGAATACTAAAGCACACTTTCATAATACTTATACTATAGTAATATGTTGATAAATCATACAAACTTCTAATTTCACAATCATGGTATATTGAGGAACTTATACATTGCCTACAGTAGTTTATATGAAATCAACCCATCAACAGTCTCCACAACTAAACGGTTCATCTTCACGAGTAACAACAGGTATGATCGTGTTTTAGGGCCTACATTCACCAGCAGCACAATCTAACTTAGCAAATATTTTGGAAAACAAAAAACAAAATTGACCAAAATTATTTAAAAAGTATGTGTAATGCTTATTAGTTATTACCTAAATCGAGTGACGAAACTTCATCTTGTGTAAGGAAATTGTGATTCTTGGTTTTCTGTTTAAGATGCTTGTTCATCTTCTCCGCTACAGTAAGCAAATCCTGTAAAAGAGTAAAATTGGAATTGGTAAACTTAAACCAAGTGTCGAGTTTTGCATATCATAATATAATAAAAAGAAATATTTACCTCCCATGATGCTAATGATTTCATATATGAAGGAAGACTTTCATAAGCATCTTTCGGTACTATTATTATTAGTTTCACATCTTCCGTCTCGTTCTGTTTGTCATCTGTTCACATGATAGAGACAAAAAGTCATCGATAATGTTAGAAATAGGGTGGGGGTGGGGATCATATAGTTGTTTACCTTCTGTTTTTGAGAAATCCAAGGGTGGTTCATATAGCGGGTCCAATTCAATCTTATTGTAACCTGCAGTTTTGAGATGAGAAACAAGAAAATAAGTGAGTAAGCTTGTAAACGAGAACCAAACAGAACACGAATAGGGCATGTTCATTCAATTAGCTTTGACTGAACAAACGATCAAACACGAGTAGTCAAACGTACAGAGTTTTTTTGTTCGTGTTCATGTTCATTAATAGTATAAATGAACAGATCATGAGCATAAATAAATATATAACTAAACATAGATGAACGAATATAAACGAACATAACTGAGCAAACACCAATTAAAAGTAAATGTGAATATCAATCGGTTGGGCGTAAAAAACAAATAAAACTAGCCTAAATTTTAATGGGCAAATTAAATGAATACATAAACAAACTTATAGAAGCGTAAACTAACCGAACATAAACAAAGAAATAAATGTGTTCATGTTCGTTCATTTATAAAATAAGCAACATAAGAAAAGACTTCTTTGCATCAACTAACCTTCAGATTCAATAGTGGCAAGAGAAGCATCAGAAATGCCAAGTTTCTGCAAGCTCAATGTATCATCAACTCTAAATATACTTAAGAAATGTAAAGAACAGAATCGCAACTAACTGACATGTTTGTGTAATTATCAATTTCAACAATTCCTGATTAAAAACAATTTTTTTATCAAATTTCATAATTCATGAACTAAACTGTAATTAAGGATACAAAGAGTCATCTTCCACCATGTTCTTCAAATTCAAACTAATATTTGGTTGTGAATCATTCATGTCTTCTTCAGGTTCATCAATCTCCAACCCTACAGAAGTAGTACTAGCTTAATAACATGAAAAAACTGAGCGAATTCAACATCAATTTTGTAGAAATTGAACTCAAATTCTAAGAGTTTTTCATCCAATTCGAATCAAACTCGTGTCATTAATTTGATTATTTTAGTTCTTTATATCCTGCCAGCTTATTTATTCAAGTATTTAGGGCTCAAAATGTACTCAAACTTGAAAAAATCAGGATGAGATTTGTACCATGTCAGAACCAAACAAATACCGTACCACAATTATTGGTACTGAAAGCGAGTAAGACCATATACCAAATACCGTACCCATTTTTTCAGTTCACTTCCAACCGGTAACAGTACATTGAAAATACCAAAACCGAATGGTACCAATACTGAAAATATGAAAAAACAAGTGTTGTACCGGTACTGGTATTCAGTAAAAAATGTTCCCTAGTTCGACATAAATTTTGTAACAATTAAACTCAAATTTTTATCAGTCTTTCTTCCGATTCAAATCAAACTCGTGTCATCAATTTGATTATTTCAATTTGCAAGCATAATAACCTCAAAAGTCGAGCGAAATCAAGTAGGGTTCAAATTAAATTCAAAATTTAAAAACTAACTCAACATCGATTTCGTAACAGTTCGAATCAAGCTCGTTTCATTGAATTAAATAAAAGAGAGACGCGTACTACCTGCAACATATCCAAACACGGAAAGCCGATCCTCAAGCTCAATAATATCATTCTGATTCTTCTTATAAATCTCGTTGCAGTGACCTAGCAACTCCTCAAACGACACCGTGTCGAAAGTCATCGACTCAAGGAGGTTGAGATCACTGGTGGCGGTCGATACACGGCGGTTCAGGCATTGCACGAACGATAATGAAGCAGAATCTACAAAACTAATTATTATCATTACAATAAAAATAAAACCTAGATCTAAAGTAAAGTAACAGTTCTTAATTATCATCATCATCATCATTATTATTATTATTAACAAAAGCGATTTGTATTATTATTATTATTATTATTACCGAAGGGGATCGGGCGACGATTAACGGACTGAAGCAGCGCGGCTGAGCTCGATTCGAGGTGGTGGCAGAACCGAGCAATGCCGTCGCGGAACTGCGTGATGGAAGTTTCCATGGTGTTCTGGTAATTGGAATCAATGATTTTGGAATTATTGTTAGGGTTTTAAGAGGAGGGTGAATATTTGGCGGGAGATTTGAACGAAATGAATTAGTTATTGCAATTGATAGGATTTGAGAAGTAATGTATTAATAAGAAGCGCCTGTAGCTCAGTGGATAGAGCGTCTGTTTCCTAAGCAGAAGGTCGTAGGTTCGACCCCTATCTGGCGCGTGTATTTTAATTTTCAAATTTAGCACAAAAAGGTTTTTTTTTTTTTTAAACGACCAATCAAATAAATCTATTAAGCGGGATAGTAAGCTATCAGTCCACCAACAAAACAACAACGCCAACAATATATTTCTTTACCCATACACTCCATGAGAAGTCAAATACTCTCCACCTCAAGTAAGACTCGGGTTTTTTGACCTGCTACATATCCAAAACAATTCAAGGCTTTTATTTCACCCGAAGCTTGACTAACATGAATGGACTCCTTTTGAGCACCCTCACGTTCCTTGTCTTTCAAATGCACCACATTAATTAAGGCAAACCACATTAAATACTTTCGCTTTTCGAGTGGAAAGTTGATAGTATTTATGAAGCTCCAAAATGTCCTAGGCAGAGAAAGCAAAAAAAGATGGTATTTTACACCAACTTGCGGTACCATGCCACACTGCTTGAGCAAACTAGCACGCCACAATAAGATGTTCCACCGTTTTCTAGCACACCACAATAAGATGTTCCACTGTTTTCACCTCATCTTCGCACACCAGGCACCAAACCGCCTCAACTGTTGTATTCCGTCTTGCCAATGCACATAAAACCGGTAGTCTTTCCATCTCCGCCCTCCAAGCAAGTATCCCAACCTTCCTTGGTACAAAGTTATTCCACTCAAGAATAAACTCCCCCATCACACCCTTTACATTCCCTAACCACCTTTTCAAACTTCCTAAAAGAATAAATAACACTTAAGGCTAAAGTTGATCATTTGACATTTCTTTGTTCATCAATTGCAGTAGCATTCTTTGTATAATCAAATTGCATAAACCTCAATGCGGTGATTGCATGATAGTTTGCTAGAGTAAATACTACTCCTTCTCTTAACTATCGACACCCTGTGGGTTCAACATACATTTTCAGATTGTTCGCTTTTTCTAAGTAATCATCGCACCTTCTTACGCGTTGTTGCTATTTTAAATAAGCTCTTGCAAACATTACTGATTAATGTTATAGATGAGCGCAAAGATAAGCGTACAAGCGATAGTTACAATTAAGTGACCAACATAATAAACATAATACATAAAGAAAATTTATTTTAAAGTTTGAGCTCACTTATGCTATACTAAAATTGAGTTTTTAATGAGTTACACCCCTAGTTGAACCCTGTAATGTAAAGTTCTACCATCTTCCTTCAGTGAATTCACTGATTCATCAGAAAATATTTAAACATATGAGCGTCTAAATACATACTTAGATTAATGGAAAGTCAAACAAAGCGCCTGTAGCTCAGTGGATAGATCGTCTGTTTCCTAAGCAGAAAGTCTTATGTTCGATCCCTACCTGGCGCGTTTAATTATTTTATGTCTTTTTTTCTAAGTTTTAAACTAAGCTTTTATAACTATTATCGTCTTTTTTTCTAAGTTTTAATCTAAGCTTTTATAACTATTATCTAGGAGTAGGGATGTTCTTCATGTTAGTTTTTCTGAGTCGATTTATTCAGGTTTCAAAGTTTACACATTTTTTATGATTAATTTACTTGCACCATAAAAGATTGTTAAAAAAGCGTAAACTAAGTTCAAGCTTACGAGCTTATAAGAATTTTAATGAGCGAGTTGAATCAAACCAACATCAACTCACTCTCGAGTTCATAAGTCATAATAATATTGATGCAGTTTTGGAAACACGATCAAATTGTTTGCCCGTAATTTGATTTGGTTCGGTCTATCAAGCTCACGGTAAATCGGTAACTTGGATATCAAGTCGAGCATATTACATGGGCTACATGATACTAATTTATATACTAATTAGTTTTTTTCAACATGATAAGGTTTTGTAAACAAGTCTAGCTAGGTTTTGAAGTTTAAATTAGCATATATATCCAAGCTTACAGATTATATCATGATATTGCAATTTTTCAAGTTATATGAGAAATTGAGAATTAGATGGATCGATCTTATGATCTAAAACATTGTTTGTGTTTATGGGTTTTAGTTACCAAACTTCACAAACGGCTCTATATCTTAATAATTAAAATCAAAAGCTTAAAAAACGATGCCCCCTTTTCAAATACAATCTAGCTTAGTTGACTCATAATCTCTCATCCAAACTTGAAATTGAGCTCTTATATAACTCACATCTTTTTTATTATTATTTTTTTGTTCAAACGAAAACTCCTCGAATCTTACAACTTAATTTAAAACTTATTTTCGACCTTGAATTTGTTTCATATCATATGATGGGCTTACTTTACTGATTTTGACCCAAGTTTCATATCATAAGATGCTTATTAAGGGGCTATAAATTGACTTTTATTGGCTTACTTTGACCACTACTATTATACTAATACTAATTAGTAATTACTAAACAATAAATAATATCACTTAGGATATTCACACGTTTTATTAGACGGCCGATGATTGAAATGGTCTAATTTTCAAGAAACACGCAAAACCCAACTCGATATATCTATTATTTTCCTTTTGTTTAGAATAAGAATTTTATTTTTATGTTTACATCTACTTATTCATTGCTTTATTTATAGCAATTATCAGAAAAAAATCATATTTGAGTAACCGTATTTTATTTTGAAATACAAATTTGCTTAGTATATTATTTTTCATGATGAAAATACGATTTTCAACCTTTTAATTTTTCAGTAAACAAAAAATAAGCATTTCTTTAACAGAAACATCAATCAAGTCACTAATCATATTTTAAAATGCTATATTGCAAGGTATATTTTTTTGTCTACACTTATACAGTTTTTACTTACATAAAACTAATTTTATAATTATCGTAAAAATAACGTATTATATTGGAAGTGCATGATTAAACAAATTACAAACATAAACAACTATTATAGGACCAAGAAACATATACTTGTTTAAATGAATAAAACTTTGCGTAACAACCCTCGTTCACAACAAGTTAGGTATTCAGACGGTATCAAGTTCATTCGACGTTTGATATAGCAACCAAAGGAGAAAATCCAAAAAATCAAAGCCGCAAAATAAATCAAAATGTAATCGCGGCACGAATATCG
Source organism: Bidens hawaiensis (assembly GCF_021521415.1). Lineage (NCBI taxonomy): Eukaryota > Viridiplantae > Streptophyta > Magnoliopsida > Asterales > Asteraceae > Bidens > Bidens hawaiensis. The sequence continues at coordinate 287,888 of NW_027491178.1, read as the reverse complement.
AGAAACCATTATCAATATATTATTATAATATAATATTATAATACAATATAATATAGTATACACAAATATATATTGAATAATATTCAAAACACACACACATAATCATGCCAAATATGCAGAGACAAATAAACAAGCATAAAAGATAAATCTAGGGTTTGAAATTGTTTTCGATCTAAACCCCCAAATCTTCCTCTTTTCCCTCCACAAAACCTATTTTCCTGCCAATTTTTCACATCAATTCTTCATATTGATTTCAATCTTCATCACCAGCTCAACGATTCCTTGTTCCGTACGGTATATTTCATTCACCTAATCTCAATTTCGTCAAACAATTTGTTATTTGTCGATTAATACGTTCATATTGATTCATAATCGTAATTTGTAGGTTCTATTGGTGTTTTGTTTAGTCTAGAAGCTGCTTTTGTTATTGTTATTGTTGTTATTTGATTGGATTTGATGCACTTTTGGTGTTGATATGGAGTCGGAAAGCTCGAGTACGGTCAAACACTGTGATTGTCGTTGTGGTTATTGTGAATCTGGAACCGGATATTATTCCGGGGCATGGTTACGGTCCGTGAAACGAAAAGTAGACGAATTTGATCACGATGGTGATAAGTTTATCATACCAGGTCTTGTAATCCCGTCTGTAGCGCGTGTGGATATTGAAAACGAATGTAACGCGTTGCGTGAAATGGTTAACAACCAACAACACACGATTCAGGACCTGATTTCTGATTTGGAAGAGGAACGATACGCTTCGTCGTCTTCGGCGAATGAGGCTATGTCGATGATTTTGAAGTTGCAGCGTGAAAAGGCGGAGATTCAGATGGAAGCGCGGCAGTTTAAGCGGTTTTCGGAAGAGAAATGGCGCATGATCAACAGGAGTTGATGGCGTTGGAGGAGCTGTTGTATAGGCGGGAGCAGTCGATTCAGTCTTTGAGTTGTGAAGTGCAGGCGTATAAACATAGAATGATTAGTTTCGGGCTTACGGAATTGGAAGCAGACGGTAACGTTGTTACGAATTTAGAAAGTCAGTTTGATTTTGCATCGTATGATTACCCTCGTTTGAAAGTCAACAATATGAATGAAAATCGGGATAATGATAATGCAACGATTGATATAGAAAAGTATGCATTTGGTGAAACACCACATTCTTTAAAAGATATAGAAGAAAGAATCAATGAATTGGAAGGAAGTCAAAGCCAACCGGTTCTTGAGAAGGTTATAGTTGGTTATTCACCAATGAAGAAATACTCGAGTGATAGTGTCGACTCGTTTTCTACACATGTAAAAGAAGTAGAGCCCGCATCTGAATTTGGGGATGAAACGAGTGATAGGATTTATACTATTGACTCTATACATAATGTGAACAATGATCAAAAGGGTAATATTGGTAGTTATGATGAATACAATTCTTTTATGGGTAGTGATAAAGAATCATCTTCGCATACTGAAATTGAAAGTCTGGAAGTTAAGAAGTTATATGCAAGACTTCATGCACTCGAGGCAGATCGGGAATCGATGAGGCAAACACTTATTTCTATGAGGACTGATAAGGCCCAGTTGGTATTATTGAAGGAAATAGCTCAACAGTTGTGGAAAGAAATGCCCCCGCCACACAAAGTTTATGTTAACAAACCGTATAATGGCGTGGGTTCGTCTTTCTTTTCAATGCTCAAGGTAAACTTATTATTGTTATATTTCAATATGATCACATATGCATATAACATTAGTTTTGCATATAAGATTTGATATTGATGAATTAGTTTGTATTGTTGTATTGGTAAAACATGAAAATTATATTTGTTATCTTTTGCTCTTTGGCAGTGGATCGCAACCTTCGGTTTCTTGAGAGGGAAAACACAACGAAACAAGTGAGTATTGTTAATCTTTTTTAAATTTGGATATAAGCAATTATTAGCTGGTTTTGGTTAAGTAGTTTAACACCACCGCATGTAACAAATAATCTTTCGGTATGGTGGCTTAACGAGGACTGCTACTTACATTACAAAATACGCATCACCTTTTTTCATAAGAATGTGCTTCTTGGTCTTTTTGTATATTAGGTTCTTTAATATATTAAATTGTCAAGCAATTATTTAAACAACTAATCATCTGGTTATGATTTATTCTTTTTATTTGGGAATATTTTCAGGCACATTTTTATTGCATTGGCGGGGAGCGCAGGCTTGCTTATGCTTCTTGACAAGAGACCTCAAATCGGGCAATGGAGGTGTCTTTCTAGTACTAGTTTGAAAAAATGATGTCATAACTCTTCATATATCCAATTCTCTGCTGATGTCATACATTTGAACAGATTTTTAATTTTTATTTCTTTCAAATTAGCATTCACATATGTTGTGTGGATATAGATGTAATTTTGCTAACTGCTCATGTATATTGCTTGCAATAAAGAACTACAAATTCTAGTACGATTTTTCTCTAGCTTTATGTTTCGGGATCAAAGTTGTTACGTTCCAGCATGGCCATTTAATTTATGCTATGTTGACACCCTCGGGACAATGGTCATGTTTGATAGTATTTGTGTATAGATGACAATGGGTGGTGTTTTTGACGGGGTTTGGTATTCTATGACCCACATCCCTGATCATAACAATCAGTATCCCCATCAAAAATTAATATCCGTATGTTGATGCGTTGATGGTATCCTTTTTGATACTCATTAGCTGTCGTGTTTGCGAGTTTACCTGGAAAGATTAAGGATTCCGTTTATGGTCTTCAGGCAATATGTGAAATTTTTTGCAAAAATTTTCAAAGGGTGGATGCATTTTGATACTCGTTAGCTGTCGTGTTTGAGTGTTTGGTATCTCAGTTAGGCTTTTGAGGTGAGTTTACTATCATGTTTCGGGTAATTGGTATCTGACAAGTAATTTTTGACCACATCGCAAACTAGATGGGTAATAAGTAATGCTGTAATGGGTATGATCCATGCATTATCCTTCGAACACGCTAAACACCTTTTATGAATTCTTAGATTTTCCATACACCACTTATGTACTTCTCTTAAGTAAATGTTCAGTTCGAGAACCTTTTAGATTATCATTGTTAAAATGTGTACAACGCATGAACACAATAAAGCTTTACACAAACAAAGAGAAGATTAAAAAAAAGTTGAGTTTTTCATTTGGTGAAAATTCATAGCAAGAGTTTTGGACTGTCATGCGCAATTAGTTAAGGACTAAGATTGATTCGTTAGTAATTGTAACTGTAAAAGTAAATGAGAAGTTAATGTCTAGAAGGAAAAGAGGACATAGTGCATCTAACTTTCTATATGGTTCACTATTATAGTAAGTTTTTATTACCTGACCGGCCAACCCAAACACTCTTTAAGCATCAACACGACACACCCCAAGCCATGGAGTCACATAAGTGTGTTCAACTTGTATTGATGCCAAAGTCGTGTATGGTTAAAATTATGCAAATATCTTTTCCCAGTTTATGCTGTGTTCCCTAGTTCATTTACGGAAAGAATGGAAATGAAAGGAAAGAAAAGTTTTTCCTTTCCATTCTATTCTTTTCTTTTCCTTTCCCTTTCCCTTTCACTTTCCTTCCATTTTACTCTTCAAACATTCTCATTTCTTTCCTTAAATGAATCTCTAGAACACCCTTTTTGTTATTTCCTTCCACAAAAAAAACTCGGAACACCTCTTTTATTCTTTCCATCCCTTTCCTTTCCTTTCTTTCTTAAAGTTATACTCAGGAAAAAAGGCAACCATGTACACATGTCATGCCCTAAAACCCGTCTACATATTTTATCAAGAAACACAATCTTACAATAATCGATCATTTGTAAAACTATAACGTAAAAAGTCTCCTTAAAAGCACCATCAACGTTCTCCTTCACATTAGGTATGCCCGACTTCTGGCCTGCAACATCAACTTATTTTCATGAACACGACCTTTCTCTCCCATCCCCAACTCACATGAACGACCTTTCTTCTACACAAACGGTGTGCGACCAAATCACGTATACAACTTCTCATCCCTCTCTCTTCCACGTCTGTCATCCGTAATTTCAAAACCCATCGATTAACGTAATGACTTAATAATTGTATAAAGGACCACAGCGTGGGTCAAAACGGAGAGGTTAAAAGTTAAAACATTAATCATACTTTATGTTTTATTTTATTTAGTGGAGTATTATTTTTGGGATTTTCCCTCCTTTAATAATAACTCAAAATAATAATTCAATTCGTTGAGTTAAGTCAGTAACTCGTTAAGCTCCGTCTCGTTCCCTCCATTTTCCGTTAATCCAATTTCACATTTCCCCCAAATTTCGTCAAGAATTAGGGTTTCTAATTAGCAGTAACCTGCAAATTATCACATAATAATCAGTTAATTACCCTCCAACTTTCATCAATTTCATCTCAATTTAACATTTCGCATTTCTTCCTGTAACTAAATCCTATTTGTTCATGTTCATGACAATTTCACCTTCAACCTTATAATATCCTGTTTTCGGTGTACGATCGGATCACAATTCACACACCTGAAGCTGCATCACGCATTATCGATTTCATCAAATGCGATCCGCACGTTTAAATCCGCGAGTCTTAAGGTTACGGTTAGGGTTTCGTATTTGGTGTAAATTCTGATTAATGGGAAACACTTTTGTGGGTCCCAGTGTAGGACGCCCTGGCTTCCTACAATCCGTCACCTCCGCCGTCTGGAAAACCCGCCCGCCCGAAACACTCTCCCACCTCCCAACAAAACCAATACTAATAATAATAATAAACCAGATGATAGTGTAAAGTCAAAGGAATTGGCGCAAAGCGCACAAAGCGTGCAGAGTACTCCGCCCGAGACTGTTAAAATGTCGGTACAGGAAGTAGTTAAACCGGATGAAACAGTTAAGTTACCGGAGGAGAAACCGAAGCCTACGAGTAATTTCAAACATGTGAAGAGTATAGGAGTTCAAAACTCTGTATTACAACGGAAAACCGGGAATTTGAAGGAGATTTATAATGTGGGGAAGAAACTAGGGCAAGGTCAATTCGGGACGACGTATTTGTGTATAGAGAAGGAGACCGGAAAGGAGTTTGCGTGTAAAACGATAGTTAAACGGAAGCTAGCGACAAAGGATGATGTGGAGGATGTTAGGAGGGAGATACAGATAATACATCATTTAGCGGGGCATCCGAATGTGATATCGATTGTGGGTGCTTATGAAGATGCTGTTGCTGTTCATGTTATTATGGAGATGTGTGCGGGTGGGGAGTTGTTTGATAGGATTATACAACGGGGGCATTACACGGAGAAGAAAGCTGCGGAGCTTACTAGGATAATAATAGGGGTTGTTGAAGCGTGTCACTCTTTAGGGGTTATGCATAAAGATTTGAAGCCTGAGAATTTTCTGTTTGTTAGTGAGCAGGAAGAAGCTGCGCTTAAAACTATTGATTTCGGGCTTTCGATGTTCTTTAAGCCAGGTATTTTTATATTGTCAGTGTTTCATTTGATTTGATGATTATAGAGATTGAAGAAACATGTTGAATGAGAGAACATATTGGACCATAGGTGACTTTTATAACTGCCCTTGAAAAGATAACTCCTAACAAACAACGTACCCAATCGTAACCCACTCTTAACAAGATGATTGTTTGTTAATATCATAAACGATCACAAATGAACATATATCAATTTCAAAAGTAAAAAAGTTGCATTTTTAAACTTAAAACATTAGACATAATCACCCAAAATAAGTATAAAGTTTGGTACTTGATGTAATTATCTGTTTATACTTGACATGATAAAACTAAAATTAAAAAAAATATATATAAAATATAAAAAACATTTAATGACCAAACGCAAACAAACAAACATGACTGAATGTTCACGAACGAACATAAACGAGCACATCGCTGAATGTTCACGAACACGACCTCTGTTCTTGTTTGCTCATTTAATTAATCGAATGGAATCCCTTGTTCATGTTCGTTTGTTTATTAAATGGAAGCTAGTACACGAACTTCCCGCAGAACGGTTCACTGAACATTTGGACATTTGGTTCATTTACAGCCCTAGCTCAGTAGCTCCCATTGACACTCTTGGCTTGGGTTTGGTTATTTTGGTTCGGTTACGTCTGCTATTTCAGTTATGGATCTTTTTTTTTAATGCACACCCCTAGTTTCTATATATGTATATTAGTAATATTTTGAGTGCTTTAACAGGTGAGATGTTCACTGATATGGTCGGGAGCCCTTATTATGTGGCCCCAGAGGTCTTGAGGAAATTCTACAGTCAAGAATGTGATATTTGGAGTGCGGGTGTAATCATCTACATTTTGTTATGTGGGGTCCCGACATTCTGGGATGGTGAGAAACAGAGAATGTTATCTTTGTCTGCTGTGTTTTTTGTTTATCACTTTTGTGGTGATATTATTATAAGGTTGCATACTTGCATTTATCGTTCTGTTGCTGTGATCTGAATCAGAAACGGAGTCAGGTATATTTGACCAGGTTTTGAAAGGTGATCTTGACTTTTCATCAGAACCATGGCCAGACATATCTGAAAGTGCAAAAGATCTGGTTAAAAAAATGCTTGTAAGAGATCCTAAAAGACGGCTCACAGCACCTGAAGTTCTTCGTGAGTATACGTTCCTATTTTATAATAATAATTAATGCTAATGCTAATTTTGGATAAACCCTATTTCCCTGAGTCAATTCCTTCATGAACAATTATCAAGTCCTGAAAGCCTCTAGTATGAAAAGGCAGTACACACTTTGATAAGAGTATTTCCGTAATAACAATGCTGACACTTTTGAATACATCGTCAGTTGTGTTAAGTTTTTCACACGGGCATATCAAAAAATTTCACAGGCTAGTGTAATCATGCGTGTTAGTGCGTATTGATTAACGAAGATGTTAGGCGTTTAGAAATTAAAACTGCTTGAGTAAACTCTTTATTCATGGTTAGCAGTGGCGAAACTTGGGCTAAGTCAGAGGAGGGGGGGGGGAGGGTTGAAGTCACTGAAGGGTGACCGGGCTCAATATATATAAATAATGCGGACGAAATCACGTAAATTTACCCTACGAAGCGAAAAAACAGCGGTGATCGGGGACACCCTCGCCCCCTTTAAAGCTACACCACTGATGGTTAGCATACTGAATAGTGATTTCATCATATTGATTACGGTTATGATAATCTTTATTGTTATAATGGGATGCATGTGTTACCATACTAATAGATGAACTCATAATGCTAGTTATAATTATAATTATTTTGTTGACAATTATCGCAAGTAATAAATACATTCCGTCACACATGGAGAATAAGATACATACATATGCAATTAGAGTAACAAAAATTACAAATATGAAACTCCAAGATTAATATATAACTAAGATTCATATGCATGTATTTTTTTTTTTATGTTCTTTTGATGATTATCTTTGTTTAATATATTTTTGAATTTTAGTTTGCTGCCATCATATTCTGTTATAGGTCACCCTTGGGTTCAAGCTGATGGTGTGGCTCCAGATAAGCCTCTTGATTCTGCTGTTCTTTCCCGTCTCAAGCAATTTTCTGCCATGAACAAAATCAAGAAGATAGCTATCAGAGTAAGTTTTTTTTCCAACTGTTTTCTGTTAATCCCTTTTTAACCATAAATCATAGTGTTTATTATCTTTAGATAAAGTGTTTATCATAAATCATATTGTTTATTATTATAACCATAAATCATAGTGTTTAACTATAAATCATAGGTTATTGCTGAGAGTCTATCTGAAGAAGAAATTGCTGGACTCAAATAAATGTTCAAACTGATAGATTCTGATGGCAGTGGCCAGATCACATTACAAGAATTAAAGAAAGGCTTAGAGAAAGTTGGAGCCAATTTAAACGATACAGAAATTGCTCGCCTAATGGAAGCGGTAAATTATCCGAGATCCCTTTATTTCCAGCTTACCACCAAGTCTTTTTGTTAAAAATAAAAGGTCTTGTGTGATTATTTTATGTGGGGCTGTAAGCAAGTCAAGCAAATTCGAGCCTGGGTGGGCTTGTCTATCTTAATGAGATGAAATGTTAAGCTAAACCAAGTTCGTGGCTCCTCTGGTGATTCGTTTATTTTTAAAAAAATTAAAGTTTTACAAAATTTTGAATATTTTACACATTAATATATAAACTAAAAATAATATTTGTAACATGTACACATAATGCATAATCTATAACTTAAATAATTCATAATTTATATAATTAAAATTTGGGTCATAAATAATATTTAAATTTGGGATTCGCTTTTGAACGAGAAGTTTTAACATGTTTCTTATTCAATCAATCAATCAATCATGCCCAGTAAAATCCCACCGACAGCAAAGCTATAAGTAGGGTCTGGGGAGGGTGGGATGTAGGCACACCGTACCTCTATCCAAAGGAATAAAGAGGTGGCTTCCAGAGAGACCCTTGGCTCTAGGTACATGTGTATGAAGCAAAATAAAGGAAATCAAAGTTTAACAGTTATATAAAAACTACTACTAATTATAATAATATTAATAATAAGATCACAGTTTAACAGCTATATAAAAGCTAATAATAATTATAAAAATAATAATAATATATGTAAGGGAAATACCATTATGGTATGTGACCTAAATAAGTTAAGTCTAAGCCTTAAGGTATTCAATTCTCTCTAAAAATCCTTAACTTTAATTCTACTTCTCCACGAATTCCTAACCTCAACCATGTCCTCGGAGAGGTTTAGGTCTATCAAATCCTGCCTAATCCTCTCATCCCAAGTCAATTTCGGTCGTCCTCTACCCCTCCTCCCCTCTATAGTAATGTTTTCTACGGATCTAACAGGATTCGTCGTCTGTCTTCTCTTTACATGTCCAAACCATCTCAATCTCCACTCTCTTATCTTGTCTGCTATGTTCGCCACCCCTAATCTCTCGCGAAACACAACGTTTCTTATTCGGTCTAGCCTTGTGTGCCCACACATCCAACGTAGCATTCTCATTTCTGCTACCTCCATCTTCCGCACTTGTGCCTTCTTGATGGCCCAACAATCTGTTCCATATAGCATTGCAGGTCTAACTGCCACCCTATAGAATTTTCCCTTTAGTTTAGTCGGGAAACTCTTGTCGCACAATATACCTGTGGCTGCTTTCCATCTACACCATCCTACCTGAACTCGGTGGGTCACATCACTGTCTAATTCCCCATCGCTCTGTACAAAAGATCCTAAATACTTGAACTTCGTTACCTGCGGGACCACCTGCCCTTCAATTGTGATCTGTGCGTCTTCATTGTCGTTTATCCCACCAAAATCACAGTGGAGGTACTCCGTCTTAGATCGGCTAATCTTTAAACCTTTTGTCTCTAAGGCTGTTCGCCACTCCTCAAGCCTCATGTTTAGATCTTGTTTTTTCTCAGCAAGTAACACAATATCGTCTGCGAACATCATGCACCACGGGAGAGTCCCCTGAATCGACTTTGACAACTCATCCAAGACTACTGCAAAAAGAAACGGGCTCAACGCTGACCCCTGGTGAAGACCTACCTCTACAGGAAAGAAATCAGTATCCCCCACTGGCGCACGGACACTTGTTTCACTCCTGGTATACATATCCATAATTATCTCTATGTATTTCCTGGGCACTCTTCTACCCTCCAAGCACTCCCAGAGCACCTGTCGTGGCACACTGTCGTAGGCCTTTTCTAGGTCAATAAACATCATATGTAGATCACGCTTCTTCTCCCTATACTTTTCCGTTAATCTTCTTATAAGGTGTATTGCCTCTGTGGTGGAACGCCCCGGCATGAAGCCAAATTGGTTGACCGTAACCTGAGTTTCTCGTCTAAGTCTACCCTCAATCACTCTTTCCCATAGCTTCATAGTATGACTTAGTAGTTTGATTCCTCTGTAGTTACCACAACATTGGGCGTCTCCTTTGTTCTTATAGATAGGAACTACAACGCTGCTCCTCCACTGGTCTGGCATCTTACCTGATTTGAGAATACTATTGAACAGAGTAGTTAACCACATGACTCCTTCCTCCCCCAGACACTTCCACACCTCGATGGGTATGTTGTCTGGGCCAACCGCCTTAGACCTTCCCATCCTCCTAAGTGCATCCTTCACCTCTTCTCGTGTGATCCGTCGGCAGTAGCAGTTATTCGATTGTTGTCGTTGAAAGTTTGTGTTGTCATGTTTTTCTTGGTAAGCTCTCCCATTGTTAAAAAGATTGTGGAAGTAGGTTTACCATCTTAGCTTGATGTCCTGCTCCTTGACCAGTACATGCCCATCTGTATCCTTTATGAACTTCACCGGTCCTAGATCTTTCCTTCTACGCTCCATGGCTTTGGCAATCTTAAACATAGCATGTTCCCCCTCTTTTGTTTCTAGACTTTCATACATCCGTTTAAAGGCCGCCTTCTTTGCTTCCGCCACTGCCTTCTTCACCTCTATCTTGGCCGTTTTGTAGTTGTCCCTCAATTCCACTCGCTCCACCTCATTCGTGCACCTCATTAGCTCCCTAAAACATCCTTGTTTGTCCCTTATCTTGTCTTGCACTGCGTCATTCCACCACCAAGACTCCTTATGCCCACTTGTCTTTCCTGTTGTGACCCCGAGAGTCTCCTTTGCTACTTGGATGATCTTTGTCTCCATAGCTTCCCATATATGAGTTGAGTCCCCATTTAGTCGAGCCCGCGTATGCAGTATGAGTTTATCCTTAAACAGTAGGAAATTTTCGTCCTTCAAATTTCCCCATCGAATTCTCGGTGTACCTTTCTTCTCTCGAACAGTCAGCTTATTTCTGAAGGCTATATCTGTCACTAGTAGTCGATGTTGAGTCACAACTGCCTTCCCAGGTATGACTTTGCAGTTCTTCCACCAACGTCGGTCTCCTTGCCTCATCAAAAGGTAGTCAATTTGCGTGTCGCGTCCGCCACTGCTAAAAGTGATTAAATGAGAATCTTGTTTCCTAAAATAAGAATTTATAATACCTAGGTCATGTGCCACCGCAAACTCTAGAAGATCTGTTCCGGTCTCATTCCTATCACCAAAACCGAAACCCCCATGTACGGCTTGAAAACCATCGTTAGCCTTACCAATGTGTCCATTAAAATCACCTCTTATGCAAATCCTCTCCCCCCTAGGTATGCCCCCTACCACTGCGTCTAGGAAATCCCAAAATTCTCTCGTTTCCTGATCCCCTAGGCCTACATGAGGCGCGTAGGCGGAGACTACTGCCACTACTTCCTCTCCTAGTACTAATTTCAACACCATAATCTTGTCATTATGTCTTATCACCTCCACCACACTAGTGTGTATTTCCTTAGCCACTAGAAACCCCACTCCATTCCTAGCTCCATCAGACCCCGAGTACCACAACTTATACCCATTACACTCAGCCCCTCTATGTCCTTTCCACTTAGTCTCCTGGAGGCATGCTATCTGAACCCTACGTCTTTTAAGCACATCTACCAATTCTAGCAACTTACCATTTAATGTTCCTACATTCCAAGAAGCCAAACGCAATATACGCTCCCTATCTTTACTCTTTCCTACACCCCTTGTTTCAGGACATGGTCTCAAGTAATAGTCATGGTTCCTACGCTCTATGGTTGCAACTAATCACACAAACACAAGCAATAGAACACCAAATCAATAATAATAATAATAATAATAATAGTAACAAAAACTAATAATAATAATAATAATAATAATAGTGTGTAGCAATAACAATAATAGTCAAGAGATCTTAAAATGAAAATAAACTCCAAAGATCCGGATCACGTATGTTCTAATGATAATAATAATAATAATAATACTAATAATAATAATAGTGAGAAAGGAACGGGTATACCGTGAAGATGATGAAGGCAGATACAGCTCAACGGCAGCCAGGTTACAAGAAACCCTAGGTGAAATGAATAATATAATAATAATATGAATAGGTTCAGATCGGTGATTGAAGAACGGAATCAAGAACTAGAAATAAAGGTACGAGAGACAGGTCTGGTCGGTTGACTTTATTTCTGGTCAAACCCGACACTGGTGGAGAAAGGAAAATATCACCAAATCAAAAGTCTAATAGCAATACACTGGTTGGAATATTACACCAGCGAAACAACGGGTCAAAAAGGTGACTGGAAACAGGTGCAGCTAGTGGCCGGAGACGGATTCCGGCAGGGGCTTGAGGTGGAAGACGGCGAAGACGACGACAAGGACAGGATAGGTAGGTATCTCCGTGACTGGAGCAGGATGGCTATCACAACGGTTCCGGGGTGAGTCTTCACTTGCCGGAAAAAGGAGCAGATCTGGATATCTCCGTCGGCGCGTGACGGCGGTTCGGCGGCAAGTGGCGGTGCGTCCGACGTCAGTTGGGCCCGAAATTTTCAGGGTATATAGATTGAAGGATTCCGAGAAAGATGGCTTTCTTATTACTTTCATTAAAAAATGCCACTTGGCTTTTAAGTCATACATATATACAAATTTGTGCTTTAATTTAAACGTAAACGAGACAACGATCCAGCTAATGAATAGGCCACAAGCCGAGTTGACCTTGGCTCGGGTTTAGCTTGCCCTGTTTAAAGCCAAGCTGGCTCGGCTCTGATGCTTTTTGAACAACCCTATTTTTATGTATTTTTACAACTTAAAAAAGTAAAAACAAGTCCTAAGATTTTGATCTTAGCGGGTTCTCTAATAAGGACACCGCCCCCCCTAAAGCCCAACATGTTGTGGCGAGTGCCTTATTTAGTGGAATCGTCAAGAGTTTAGAAGTGAAGTTTGATCTATCCCCTCGCCAAAAGGCGGTGTTTGAATGCCTTCGGGCTCCTCGGGCTCAGGATTTTCTAACGGCCATCCCCATTGAAGGATTAGGCCAACGTATGTCGGGTTTGGAGTATCGGGCTATCCTTAAGTACCGGTTAATGATCCCTATGTTCCCGACGGATGAACCTTGCCCAATTTGTCGCAAGGTCTGTTTGGATTCTTTTGGTGACCATGCGGTGCATTGCAAAGAATTTCCTGGCTTTAAATACAGACATGATCTGGTTAGGGATGTTCTGTGTGATGTTCTTAAACGGGCAGGGATTTCTGCTAAAAAGAAGGCCCCTGTTAACTTTCTCACGGATCCTCTTGAAGGGAGGTCTACTTTATGACCAGCTGATATTCTTGTGTTTGGGTGGGCAGGGGGGAAACACGCCTGTGTGGATCTTACAGGAGTGTCTCCTCTTGTTGGGCTCAGGGACCGTGGGTTTGTTATGGGTAGGCTGCGTTGAAGGACGAATCGGGCAAAGTTGTTAAACACGAGAAAGCTTGTTTAGATAATCAACATGTCTTTCTACCATTTGCCTTTGATACATTTGGTTTTCTGGCTCCAGAGGCTGTGAAATTTTTTAGTAGGGTTCAGCGCGTCGTACACGGAACCTTTTCAGCTTCTAGGTCCCAAAGCTTCGTTTTTAGCAGGATTGGCTTTGCTATTCAAAAGGGGGTTGCGGCGCAGCTTGTTGCCCGTTTGCCTGCCACTTTATTGTAATCGTTTTATAGTAAATTATATAAAATAGTCCTAAGATTATCTGGAATTATTTTGCCTTACTGAACACTAACATGAATTACATCTCATTACCATTAACCTTTTGATATAAGTTTCATCCATTTTAATATATTTCTTTAATCACACATGTTCACTAACATTTCAGGCAGACATTGACAACAGTGGCACCATAGATTACAAAGAATTTGTTGCAGCAATGCTCCACCTAAACAAAATCCATAAAGAAGATCATATGTATGCTGCATTTTCATACTTTGATAAAGATGGTAGTGGTTTCATCACTGCAGAGGAACTCCAGCTGGCATTTGATAAATTCGGTTTGGGTGATATACATCTTGATGAAGTTATGAATGACATCGATAAAGATAATGTACATCATTCCTTCTCTAATCTCATCATTTACCAAACGGATCAACACAAGTTGTGTTGATGCGTCCGTTAACATTTTTTTTCCCATTATTCTTAAATTTTACAAAAATCAATCATTTTGGGTCACTTTTAGTTAGGGGTGTGCATGGGTTGGGTTTGGCCTCAAATCGAACCAACAACCGAATATCCGGTTTTTGAGTTTTTGAAAACCGTTTGGTTTTTGGTTTGGGTTCGGTTTTACCATCTGGGCTTGAAATTTTTGGGCCAAAAAAATGGTATTAAATAATGAATTTGGGCCTAAACCTTTTTGTTTATTAATTATTATATATTTTTTCAAAAAAAAAATTATTTTGCATTTGGATTTTTGGACCTACAGAGTACAGACTACACGGTTTATTAATTGTTTTAGCAATTACTTAGCATTCTAAATCAAAAGTGAAAATCCAAAATTCAGTCCGGTTCTGTTTTAGTTACATGCAAAACCAAAACCGAACTAAAAATAGTGTTTTACGAAAACATAAAACCAAACTGTCGGTTTTTGTACGGATTAGGTTAGATTGGTTTCATGCGTTTGAAAGATTTACCCATTTGACCCGTTAGTAGTAAAATATAACCTGAACAAATGTCAGTTCTCTTACAAACCTTTTGTTTTTTTAATGATTATAGGACGGGCGGATAGATTACAGTGCATTTGTGGCAATGATGAAAGAGGGTGACTTTGGGAAGAACATAACTCCCCGGTTAAGGTAGAACTGTAATTTTTTTGTTGATTATTCATAGTTTTCATACTTACCAATCTTCTAAATATAAAACAATTAGCAAGTCGCCATCTTTGTAAAGATCCACATCATATACACGGGTTCTAATCAGTTTCTAGGTAATTAGGTAATTGTTCAATTTTCCGGGTTATAAGTTTGACCAAAAATGTAGATAAGTGAAACTGATTATCATATATGTTCTTTTCTAAAACGCGTGTATAAGAACAGAACATAACGTATCATAATCATTAGCACGTATCACGAGTCGTAGCAGTTGGAGCATACATTTGTATGAGGTGCATTTGTATGCATATATCTATCAATGTGTGCATTCTTTTGATCACATGAAAAAAGTGTTGGTTTGATTTGATATGATTCACATGATATACATGCCATCTTTCCATAAAAAGAATTGAAGATAGGAAGCAAGTAAAAGTGTACCAAATTATGTGTGGAAATATGAACTGTGTTGGTGTAACTACATATTCATAATCCTGATGAAACAAACTAACAAAGAATGACACAAGGGATGTCTATCTGTAAAACTATACTCATTATCATTTTCTCTGTTTTTTTCATTAAAATTACAATTGTGAAAGATCTTTTTAGAATCATACTTTACCATAGTAATAACATGTTGATCCAAGTTTCTTGTGAGAACCAAAATCGCACCAATTACTCGAGCTAAAAACCTTATCCTTTATCCTTATGACTATAGGATATAATTATAATATATTAGCTTCTGGCATGCTATCGCTAAGTTTAATATCAATTTATTTGATTCATAAAAGCTTGAATTCGACTTTTTATTGTTTATTAAATATTGAATAATTGTAATTTTATATTTTTACTTAACATATACAATTACGTGCCTTTATTAGTTTATATATTATAATATTTATTATATAAAGTAAAAAATCTTTTACTTGTATAAATAAGTAGGTTTATTTAGGCTTGTAAGCCCAATTGAGCTTGGTTGTGAAGCTCAAGCTTATTCATTTTAAAGTTTTTTAATCCGTTTTTGTTTAAGTTTTATCTTATTTTAAACTTTTAAAAAACCAATTTTAAATAGCTAATGAAACATTCGACTCATTTACATTTCTAATATTAATACACGCATTGGTGTAAAGTTTTACCCTAACATTTGATAAAATTTATATCAAAATATTTTCAATATTTCAAAATATAAGAACATAAAATATCTAAAAAATTATTTTCTTTTTATTTTTTGTTATGAGATGGGAGGACACTTGTTATTGATCTAGCTTGTGAAGCAAAAAAGGGGCACACCAATAGCCACTACACATGACACCATACCTAACACCAATAATACCAACATACATATCCACTCTGATTTTTGCTTTAATACAAAATACACCTTTTTATTTATCTATCATTTTCGGTCCTTTTATTTTCAATGTATATATTTTTTCTGAAAGCCATTTTTAATATATTTTATTAAGATATATCTATGATTGAGTTGTCCACTTTGCTTTAAGCTTTGAAGGCCCATTTTTTACTTTTGATATTTCATCTTTCACTATTGTAATGCTTTCACTTTTTTGCGATAATTTAATAAGTATTGGTTCGATTTATACGGCATTGACACGATACCAACATTCGTTATACAATACCAGTTCGGTCCATTAAAGTTTCGCTACCGTACCGTCACTCGATATAAGAAAGAAAAAACCCAAAAAATAAAGTCGGGATATGTTGTAAAGAATTTCGACACTTGTTTTACATCGACCGAAAATCATACAAATAAATATCATTAACTGTTACGATAGTTACCTATGCTGGTATCGATGTTGCTCGTTCAAAATTGATGCGGTACCGATATTGTTGGGACGATACAGTTCGGATAGTCATACTCTATTGCGAATACAACTCCATTTTCAACAAAATTAATAGCGAAAACCATTAAAACAAATGCTAGTATCATTACCGAAATTGTTCAAATGGTATAAGTTTGATTCATCATGGTAAGGAACAAAAAAATCAAATTAAATTTTTAACAAATTTTTTATTGAAACGTAGATAAAAGTAAGCACGTCGTAGCAGTATATTTGGAAATTTAGAAAAGATTTCATTATATGAATAATGAAAAGGTTAGATTACTCCAATTAATAAAAAGAATATGAATGTAATTTAGCTTTGATAACACGTATCTTTGTGCTTCAGTTATTTGTAGATTATTATTCAAAACTCGGTTTTTGAAAAATACGTACTTTAAAAGTTAGAAGAGAGAAACAAAATATGCTAGAAATTAATTATAATTATAAACTAATAATTTTTTAAATGCATAAAAAAGGAGAAATTAAACCTATGTATACAATCTATGTTAATGCAAAAACAGATGTGAGATGTTGATTTCATTACTTCATAATCTGTATATAATAAATAAAGAAAAGACGAAGAAAGTTTGGCTTTGGCAAAGACTTTGCGAAAAACATTAACAATATGATCATTTCTTGATATAACTAAGCATGAAGATTTCCCTAAGCAACCCTTTCTCTAACAAAATAAAAATCAACTTACACATACTTTGTGTTGCATGAAAATATAATCAGCTTAACGATAGTTGCACCTCGATTGTCACGTCAAAAGGTAAGAGTCGTAGTTTTCCAGCTCTTAGTTCTTGAAGGAGAGCTTTCAAACAAGTAAGTTTAGTCACTATGTTAGCAAGAGTCTTGTATGTAGATTAAATAGAGGAACGAGAAACGATTGTGTTGTTTGCGAGTACTCCATGAGAGAGGTTCGAACCCAAATAGATAGCAAATCCTCCATGGAATAATAATTTGTTGGAGGTAATTGTAAATTAGTAAAACTTATTTGTATGGAATATGAAATAGAGGCCTCAAAATAAAATAAAAACAAGCTTTTTTTAAAAAAAATAAATACTATTCGTTTTTTATTTGTTCTATATTTGTGTTTTTATAAAACCTTAAATGAATAAAATAATTAAAAAATGAAATAGTTAAATTGTTAACATCTACTTGTAGTTTATGAATTATGATTGATCTTATATTTATCAAGTTACAAATGCAAACTTTTATTGTTTGACTTGAACTAAATTGAGTACTAATTTTATAAATACACATGTCAAATTTGCCGATTTATATTAATTGAAAGTGACAAATAATGAGTATTCCTCGTCGTCTATGTCAAAGTTCCAATCACGGTGAACCAAATTTTTTTTATTTTTAATTTACTTATGCATAAATGTTATAAGGACTCTTTTCATTTGTCCCAGAATGTAACTTTGATTATTATTTATTGATTTTTTACTTCTTTTTTTAGAAATTTTGCTCTAACTATATGCAATAATAAATTTGTAACTTAAAATGTTAGATTTACTAAATGTTATGCGATAATGAGGTTAAAAAATTCGTTTAAGTTAGCCTAGATATATTGGAATTTCTGACTATGAGTTAGTCAACTTAAATAATTTGATCAGCATTAATTAATTATTTCATCGAATCAATAGATGACGATTGTAGGCTTACTCACAAGTCAATACAAGTATACAACTATAATATAATATCTATAGATCAAACGTAATAATCAAATAAATGCAATCTTAGTTTGGTCAACATTATTAGTTTATCGTTTACAGTTTGTTTTCTTTTAACAACGTTCAAAACCAACATATTATAATACTCGGGTGAGATTTCTTGAGACGGAATATCAACCATCCATATTGATTTAATGATCCAGACCTGACTCATCCCAGAATATTATCAAAAAGGACCCTCACCCCCGCCCCGAATCAGGTTTCGAGCCTAATATCTCAACTTCTCAATTATCCCAAGGCTTAATCATCATTCTCATGCCATTAAACCAAAATACCGGTTGTTATCGAATACAGTTTGTAATTTGATAAATTCTCAACTCAGTTATTTATTTAATTTTGTTCAAAAAACTACATATTTTAACAATAAAAATTTAAAACATTGAAAGAAATTTTTATTAAATAAAACTAAACTAATATCATACTCAAGCCAAAAAAACAAAATGCCTTAGAAATATATTAACATATGAAAAAGTCACTGGCTTTGAAAATTGTGAACTAAAATTGGTTTAAAAATAAAATTAAATAAATACATTTACAAAGATGATGGTAAGGTTGAAAATAATTTTCAATTATTTGAAACTTGACTAAAAGTTAGAGGCAAAGTTGTAAGATATTTTTAAACTTATGCAAATATGCAATAAAAGTTGTAAAATTAGTAATGCCATTTTTAATACTTAAAATTTTAAGATTTTCTAGCTAGTATAAACAGATTACATACATGTTTTAGGTTTGATTTAGTTTTTTTTTCGCTATTGACATCTAATTGTATAAACGATTTTACGTTTTTTTTAACGGCCAACTAAGTAAAGCCAGGTACTTCGTACGCGGCCCTCATTGGCTAAAGGTAGCCCGAGCCGGCCACTAGTCCGGACAGATGGTGCCCCTAGCGGTCCACCTATTGAGGGATTCACCGGATAAAACCCGACCCCATGCCCGCCAAACGGCACGACAGCGAGGAGCCGATAAACCGGGTGAGATCAGGACTCGAACCCTGGCAGGCCAGGGTCATCCCTTATATCTCCCATATAAGTTGGTGATAGTGGGATTTGAACCCCCTATCTCACTTATAAAGTGAGTGCTCTACCATGAGCCACAACGATTTAATGACACTTGATGAATTTTCGTTATTTCTCTATAATTTTATGTTTGAAATGTACTTATTTATAGAAAAGATATTTAATTTAAAAAATCTAAATTCTTCATCGGCATATTAAAGCATACGTACATCACATGCACACGTAACAATCAATTTTAAATTTTTAATAGAAACATTTGATTATTACTAAAAATGGTTTTAATATTATTAGTATTGTTTTAAAACTTTTAAATTTATAAAAACAACTATTTAAACAACTATTTAAAAACAACTAATGTACATACCTATTAAACCCGGTTCTAAGTCGACACCTATATCTACCATAGAAACTGAAAACTCAACCACCTAAAAATAAACACCTTTATTACACCTTGATACCTTGCAGACAACTTCTAACTAATATACCTTATATATATATGGCTCCGTCAATTAAGACATCTCATTTTTCTATTTAGACACTGATATGGGTCACATTATTAAATATAAGGCATATTAGCCTATCTGTGTATGTACTTTTGTGTCTGATTTGGAACCTAATATGCTCCGTATTGAGTAATGTGAAGCATATTGGGGATGTCTAAATAAATTTTTGGGTGTGCTTTCCTATCTAATATTATTACTGTGTAGACAATAACGGAGTCTACGTACATGTCCGATAACTCCACATCACCATTTTATCCCATTTCACTTACCTTTAACACCCCATTTCAACCAAGGGATTAAAATAATTTAACGTACCTAACGCCCTTTTTTACATTTAATACTTAACTCATATCCCTTTCTCACACTCGTTAACACCTTAACCTGTCCACATTTTAAAGCCCCTCACTTCCTTGCCGGAGTGGTTTTAAAGCTCCTTCACGAACCCTTATTATTATTATTATTATTATTATTATTATTATTATTATATGTAACAAGTCAAACAAACTAGTTTAAACACAAAAATCGTTCTTATTCTTAAAAACCAAATGCGCCTCTCATTAAACTCATGACAAAGATACATGTTTAGAATCCAATTAATAATCGACAAAGGTCAACTTTTTTACACACTCTAATCAATTTCACACTCAATAATCAATATTGTTTTCAAATCTATGAAGAATATTAAGTGGGGTCAACAGGGGCGGTTCCAACACGACCACCTTAGACCGTACACGTGTTGAGGTTAATGCGGTTTGTGACCACAAGCTGAGTTGTGTCCAGCGTGACCCAGTGCGGTCCGTACACGTGTCTAGTGGTGAACCTAAATAAGCATTGTAGACATTAGTTAGTGTCGTAGTCACGTGCGTCCACACCGTTAACCGGCCGGCACCGCCCACTAGTTATAGATATCTTTCATCTTTCTCTTGTAGCCGTTGTGTGTGTTATATGTTGACATTTTATCATTTTATTAACTAATCACATCATAATATCATATGATGATTGATTATTTTGTTTTTTATTTGTAATGCCTAATCAAACTTCAAGTTACACTTGGTTACTTAAAAGGATTTACTTTACCTAATCTTTTCTTATAATGATAATCGTAGTCCACACTAGTTGACTGTATAATAGTGGAAGTAGAATTGCATGATTAGTCAATATTAATAATATGTATATATAGTAACCTCTTATCAGTTTTGGATTAACTTGTCACTGATCTTTAGTTCAATTGACAAATGCTAGTTGGGTTAAGTGTGAGCCAATGAGATGTATCAGGGTTTGAATCACACACGTGTCAAGAATTTTGTGGGAACATCTTAGATTTTCGAATCCTAATTCAATTCCAACAATTGTATACCATTAATAAGGGGAAAACACCAATGTTTTAGTATTCAAACTCGGGTAATGTGGATTGTATGCGGGTAGTAATTAGTCTTTCGAAGTCCCCCAGACAACCAGTTGCACTAAAGCCATTAATTTTTTGGATGAGCAACATAGACACTAGAGATACTTCATGCTTTTACTCAGAACTTGTTACTTAATTGTTATGGATATATATACAAGCAAAGTTGTTTATCTTAATTCTAGCAGGTTTACGTAACTGTCTTACATTGTTTAATTTTTAGCGCGTGTTTTGACGACGCCCACGACATATGCTAAGAGGTTAGCAAGTAAGAAAGATATATAAGTGCTGAGAAGAGACGCCTAGAAGTAAAAGTATTCATGTATATCTTATGATTGTTAGTTAAGGGTTTAGTAACATCTGTGTGTATAATGTATTACGATTAATCTTGTATACTAGATGATTATGGTTGACAATCATGTGATGTATATTTTTAGGGAAGAGTTTGTAATGTGGTGATGTAGATGAGCATGCGTTGAAAGTTTGCCACATTACTAAATTAAAGATGGTATATCCGCTTTGCTTGCATTCGAAGTTTAGACTTGCCTTTTAATATGTGTTATTTTAGTTGATGAGTTACCCAATATAAAACATGAAATCTATTATTGTCTATTAGCGACACCGGATGATTTGTACCTAAAGTACTGTTAGAAACTTAGAATATATACACTGCTCTATAGATTACCATATAATCTCTCCTCTCTTTCAATACACTAGTCACTTCATATGGTCCCAAATAAATATTTTAAATACATTAATAGACCATAATAAGTTATCAGTGTAATTTAATATCTATTTTATAAAGACAAGTTTATAATTTATTTAAGGCATCGCAATCCTTGACAATAAATTATCGATATTGTAAATAGACAGAAAATAGATAAAACTATATTTGCTTCAAACAAACTATTTGTGGAATTTTTTCTTAAAAAATTATATTAAGATACATAAATAAATGGGAGAGATATGGGGAACTACCCTTCATCTTAGCCCGACGGGTGCGAAAGGGCCGATGTGTTTTACATGCGGGTTGAGGTGGCATTGAGCCACGTTGTAGGACATTACACCCACCTTGTTTGGTCCGTTTTACATGCGGGTTGAGGTGGCATTGAGCCACGTTGTAGGACATTACACCCACCTTGTTTGGTCCACGTGTGTGATTCACTAGCTTGGAGATGGTGATGTGTGTGGTGGCAGTCATATGATTGTTATAATCGTCATTTTTTCTAAAAGAAGTGATTTTTTTAAAGTTTAGTCTTACTGCTATAAACACAAGATTTTTACAAAATATAACCCTACTTCCTTGGTTCTCTACAAAGAAAACATACTTTGGGTAAATGCTTGGATGATGGATCATAAACCATATCTTATATAAAAGTGAACAACCCTTGGTGCGTCAAGGAAGAGGCGTTGCCCACGCTTATGTCCACATCTAGCAGGATCAGATCGCTAGTAGAACGCAAAACAAGGATGCATCGTGGATACAAGATTTGGGGGAAGTTTCACGACATCCGAACAAATATTTGTTTTTTGTTGTACTCAACCGTTATCGTAACAAACTGAATACATACTTGGGTTCCGCCAAAGCATGTTAATAGACCCAAAAATTATATTGTTTTTAGTAATATTAATTTACTTCCATTTTTCTATTTCTTCTCTAATGGAAATGATGAAAAAATCGACTTACCATAATTAAAATAATCTTTTAAGTTAAAAAATAAAATGGAACACAAGATAAGTTCATTAATTAGGGAAGTACACCCAAGAATTTGTCACTTTGAGGGGCCACTTTGTCTCTATAGGGACACATTGTTTCCAGTTTAGCTTCAACCTCTCTATTTGTGACAGCACATCCTCCACTCTAAAAATCCCTATCAATCTCGTGTATAATAATATTTAAATGAAGTATTATTTGGCCCATGTTGATGGATTTGCATTTTAAGTCCTTTAACTTATATTAAAAGTTTAAAACTACGAAGGAAAAGATTGGAAAGATGATATTTCATGTATGTGTTACGTATATATTTAATGTGTACGGGTATCGGTATCGAATAATAATATTGTCTATGAGACCAGGATGAAGCATATCCCAATATAGTAGATTACAGGACCATTGGATGACCTTCTCTCATTTTCTTACCTATAGAAATAGGTCTTGTTTATCGTAAAGATAAGTCTAAGTTGGACTCTTGGTCACGCGGCACGGTTGTGGTTATAAACGAGAGTTTAAGGTTCGTTTGACGTTTGTACTTTGTAACTTTCACGCATAAACAACCCACTGGCCGGTGATTAGTTGACTAATTTGTATTTAATGGTAAAAGTAATAATCCCACTACGTGTAAGAAAAATTATGAGAAGGTCATCCAATGATTCCTATCTACCATTTTGGAATCTACTTCATCATGGTCTCATAAGCAATGTTATTATTCGACACCCGTCCACATTAACTATATATATAACACATACATGAAAGATAATGTTTTGTAAAAGATAAAGTAGTGGTTTTATTAATGAAAGAATACATGTTGCGTCAAAA
This sequence comes from Bidens hawaiensis, assembly GCF_021521415.1. Lineage (NCBI taxonomy): Eukaryota > Viridiplantae > Streptophyta > Magnoliopsida > Asterales > Asteraceae > Bidens > Bidens hawaiensis. Next base: position 264,209 of record NW_027491178.1, on the reverse strand, counting down.
GATTTATCGTGAGAAAAAAAAAGGTTACCATACTAGTTCTTACTTTTGTAAAATAAATATTTGAATATACTGATTGATATTAAAATTTACTGTTTTTAAATTGATTATAGTTGTTTCCTAAATATATTTTGAGCTTTTATATTAAAAATTATGATTTCACATTAAACATTATACCTTACGTGTGTATGATATTGTCTTAAACAAATAATTAGTTGTTCTGGACATTACACTTAGCCAAAAAAATAATAATAAAATAAAATAAAATAAAATAAAATAAAATAAAATAAAAACTCTTGCAATATATTATCCATAAATGATGAGACGTTTATACTAGTTTTATAACTACAAACGTTACTATACTCCTACTAACTCCTAAATTACACCATAATAAACTCCTTGCATGTGATTGAATCCAAAACATTTAAGAGGCATGCACATGTACCATCTAAGCATGTCATATGTCTTGTACAAGAGGTTCGAATGATATTTTTTGTCATTAAGTTTCTTTAATAACATTTTTTATCAATATTTTCTAATAGTTTAGCATTAATTTACTTATATTCTTGAGTGCCACCATTCACTACCAGTCACCCGCCCAACACCTCCATTATGATACATTGATACCATCCACCACCAGCATCACAATCCTCGATCAACACTATCCACCGCTACCACTATCATTCTCACTGCCATCCAAACACACACGAACACGTGTTAGGTTTAGTGGTATACTCCCCAAGCTACAGTTCATTGTGGGTTCAAACCATACGAAGTGATTTTAGAAGTAGAGTGTGTGTGTGTTCGTGGTAAAAATAAAAAGTTAGGAATCTCACCCATCATTATCCATCCAATACTGTAACCTAAAACATATCTAAAGCACACAAATTGACACAAATTTTGAATCATCATCCATACTTCCACCTATTAAAAACCATACACATAAATTAACATAAATATGGAAAACACACACAAACAATACATATATTTGGTGGCAAGGTTGTGGTGGAAGAGAGGAAAGCTGGAGGTGAGAGAGGGTGTAGGGTGTGGAAGATGGTCGAGGCGAGTTCTGACTTATTTGAGGGTCTAAAATAATGTTTTTACTTAGAAATATAACATATGAGAATAAACGTCTTTTCTGTACGATTTGTAACACACACGAATTACACAACTCCAATAGAAAGTACAAGGGACTGAGAGCTAGAGTTGTGATTGGAGTGTAAGAATCGAACATGAACCAAACGTAGTATACTCTAAATTAATGGGGCCTCAAGTTTGAGTTTATTTTTTTTCACTACCCAAGCCAACCCGAAAACAAAACCATACGAGTTATCAGCTTGGTTCTAAATCATCATCAAAATCGTTATTATCTTTTACCCTAAAGTGTATACAGAATAAGTAATTACCTTGTCATACCTACCTTTAACTTCCTTCAAAATATTGAGTCATGTTTAATATAAAAGTAATGAGTTTCCTTTAGATACATATAAAGGCTAGTTGAATTTAATAATCCAATGTATAACATGTTGGCTGATTATTGATTCGGGTAATATGGCTAATTGGAAGAGTTTGTCGTTAAAATACAAAACTAAAAGTTAAGAGTGTCATTAACTACTTTATGAGCATGTATAACTGTCATAAAATGTATTGAAATTTAATTTGTTTAAAGTAAAATAAAAACGGTTGATATTTTAAATTCTTGATTTTGCAATACGATCCAAAGGCTCATCAGTGACCACTTGTCACTAACTCACTGCTCACAATCCCTCAAAATTGACAAGAAATGATTGGTGGTCTACCACTTATCCATTCTAGAACGTTTCTGAAAATCAGCATAAATGTATATTATGTATTATTCATATTATTCGAAAATATAAAAACTTTGTGTACTAATTGTATTTAAAAAAACAAACAAACTCAAATCAATGGATAAATAAGTGATACAAATGGCTTCTACTTCTACCATTTTGATAGTCGCATATATGGTACTGAGGAGATCCATATTTTTATTGTATCGTTAGACTTTAGTACTTTCTTAGTTCTTGAAAAATATGCATATATAAGTATTTGATACTCAATTACTCATTTATCATATTAACATGGATGCATCAAATGTAGGTTTTCTTTTCTATGTTTTTCCCTTTTTCTTTTTCTTTTAGCACATTCACTATGTTTTCAAATAAATACAATTCAATACATGTGTAAGGAATGAGGAGGATTCTATATTTTGATTGAATACAATTGGTTACAGGATTTCGTGCTTTGTAGCATGTACCATTTGGAACTTGTAAGAATTGTTCCATTGTTTTCAAATGGGGGCGTTGACGGGTGCATCTGGCGTGGAGTAGACAGACAATGTAGAAGCTGAACATGAACAATTAGATCTTATCTCAATCAAATTATCGAAGGTGGTGAATAATAATAACATAGGTTCGTGGATTTGGGATTTCGATGAATCTTTCTAGCTAGTTTGATACGAAAGCAAATTGATTTTATATGCCGCTTCTTCTTCTTCTTCTTCTTCTTCTTCTTCTTCTTCAAGGGACTCTTTCTACTTGATGGAACCGTCTTCTTCCTACTTAAGTCAATTTATTTGGTGGATGGATATTCTCAAACCATCTCCCTATTCAATCAATTTTTTGAGGTTCAGGGTATTGAGTTACCGTCGGTTATTGGTCGTCTATGTGACACTTCGGAGGAGTCAATGGATCATTTGTTTGGAACATGCGAGATTGCTTTGAGTGTGTTTTGCTATTTGAAATGGTTTGATTTACCAGTGTTTCAAACCATTTATGTCCCAGGAGTTTTGAATTTGATTGATTCGTTTTCTGGTTCGGATAATAAGAAAAACGTTATGCATGGTATTATTCAAGCAACCTAGTGGGTGATTTGGACATATTGAAATGACATCGGTTTTGTGAGTGAAGAAAGGAGAAAGATCAAATGTTGATTCTATTATCAATGATAAACATAATAAAGTTACGATTAGTTGGTCAGAGTTAATTAAAAATCCTATATTGTTATGTAGTTACCTCTTGTTTCTTCCAAACATCTCGATAGTATTTTAATAAAGTTTACTAGTATTTAACAGTTTAGGAATTACCTATTTAAGTATGAAAGTTGTATTTACTATTTTTCTTAACATGAAAAAAAAACTATATGTAAATAAATTTACAAGAGTAGTAAATCTGGAGTCAGAATTTAAAGTTATTTTCAAGTATCGCAAACAATATTTACCAAAAAAATAAAATAAAGTTGGTGAAAAAGATGTTACCTTTTCTTTCTTTGAGAAATGGCAGGTCAAAAAAGTTGAACGTACGTGCATTTCACGTGTCATTTTCCTAAAGATTGTATACGTCATTTTTTTTATTTTTTTGTTATAGAAATAAATATCGAGGATACCATCAAATATTAAAAACATCCTTCCACATGCACATACATATACACAAAGATACGTATTGTAATATGTTGTGTAAACAAAGAGTTATTTTTTTAAACATTTGTAGCATGTGTGTCGCCTAGAATATAAGGCATGATGATTTGACGTTATCTGCATCTTTCTACGGCTTATCAGCGGCAATATGTGTGACAATCGTCAATTTCAGGTTAACTCCGTTAACTCAACTCCGTCAATTCAAACTTAAAGATCATTGAATTTATAACGCACACTTCATTACATTTAAACTAGAGTTTAAATGACGCTTAACACTTACTACATGTGTAGTCTTTCGGGATTTGCACCGAAACGCAAACGAGTTGACGCAAACGATTGAGGAATAAACGAAAAACGTCAACATAATAATTATGGGATAATTATGTGTTAACATATGTGTTACTTGATTATATGGTGTGTAATGCTAGACAAGAAACAAGAACTAAGTTAGTTAAGTTAGAAAAACAACAATTGGAAGTGGAGGGACTTGAGTGTAACTTGTATGTCTATAAATATAACCTTAATAACTTAACCCTAACTCCTTATTATTAACCTCAAGTCCGATCGGCCTCCTTCCCTTGTGAACCCTTGGCTGCCGTCCACTCTATACACACATTCAACCATCAAATCAAGTGTTTGATTGAAGAACTAGGTGCTAGGAAGGTATAATTGATCATCATTTACATTCTTGTTGCTTGATTTTGATGTTTGTTGGGTTAACCACAAACCCTAGGCTGCCGATTTTGAGTTTGTACATAGCTAACATGATTGTTGTTATTTGGATGATGATTTGATAACTAGATTGAATCTTGTTGCATGGTGATTGTTGTGTCTTTGATTTGAGTTCAAACACAAACCCTAATCAAGTATGTAATATGTAATTGATGTGCATGGATGGTGTTTATGGAGTCTAGAGGGTCATATGAATGCATGATAGTTCATAGGTTGTTATTATGTTGAGTTTGGATGCAAACAGTTTCTGGACAGAATGTGTATTTGATGTTTAAGTGACTGTAACGAAGTGTAAACGTGAAAATTGGTTGAGATTATTGGTACTGCAGTAAACTAGGTTGAGTCTAGTTTCTATAAAGTATAAGTTTGTAATTTTTGGACAAGTAGAAGTTAACTTTTATGATTTTACAAAAACGTTGTGCAAAGCTGAGCTGTTAGACCTGCTGTTAGGTTATGTTGTAAATGTTATATCTCATGAACTACGAGACCATTTGGGTTGGTTCCACTTCTGGAAGTTGACTCATTGAGTTAGGAACCAAACCCAAGTGGTCTTGCATTTATTGGATTTTTCGTTTAACGGGAATTTCAAATAACATTCTGTTGTGCATGAATCTGACTGTTATGAGTTTGCTGTAATGATTTGATGATTGTGAGAAAACTATGAGGAATAAAAATGTAATAAAATATGTTCTAGAAACCTAAGACATATGTGCTTCTGTGGTGATTTTTGGTAAATTAATTGAGACGCTATGATCGGTGAAATAGTACAATCTTTCTAGTAGGATTTCTGTCTCGGTGAAACTAGCTGCTGAGTTTTATGAAAATGCATGAAATATGATACTTGCTAATTTATTATCGTGTTTTGACCAAATTGCCCTTGAGGGGAATGATTGCAAGATAATTGTCGTGTTTTGACTAAAATGCCCTCGCGGGGAATAACTGCTAATTGATTGTCATAATTTGACCAAAATGCCCTTATGGGGAATAATGGCTAGTTAATTGTTATGTGTTGACCAAAATGCCCTTACGGGGAATAATTGCTAGTAATGTACGTTATGAATACATGACACGTATATGATTGCTTACACATGTGATGTGTCACAAAAACACTTGTTAAAGTCACACACGATTCACAAACGAAACACGAAACATGTTATGTGCATAGGTATTATGTGCCGGGTCTAGAGACTCGATAATATTCCGACACTTAGAAAAATCTCTTTGTTGTTTTAGAACGTTAGAGAGAGTTTTTCGGTGACGCGCATCTTGGTGATTTATTTTGGGAATTTCTTCGCAAACAGTGAGTTTCACTTTCCCCTCTTTAAACTGTTTTCAAACGTTTTTCACTTGGGGGAGATAACATACTCTACAACGCATTTAAGATTTTGTTATAAATTATATATCACTTGTAAAGGCTAAGTGGCAAACGAAACATTTGAAGTCCTACACATCGAACCGGTTAATATTTAGAATAGCGAGTCACTGTTGAGTAGTACTACTGGGTTTGACAAACCCCACCCAACGCTAAACTCGACTGGAGGTCGAGCGGGTGTAATTTTGGCTAACACGTACCATGGTCTGGAGGACCTGGTGACAAGGCACTTACTAAACGAGTCAGCTTCGGTGTCGAACACTTAGTAATACTTGTTGTATAGACTAGCTACCTATCGATATATAATTTGACATAACACTATCTGGTAACGCAAAACGCTTAACGCAAAACGCCGTAACGTGGTTACGCAAAACGCTTAACGTAAAACGCTGAACGCAAACGCTAAACGATTTATTTTATATAACTTGTGAACTCACCAACCTTGTGTTGACACTTTTATTATGTTATTCTCAGGTAGCCGAGGCGGGCGCGCGGTTTAGGAACATGCATTGATTGAAAACGCTTTTGTCCTGCAAACTTATTTTTAACGATTATCTTTGGTTTTAAGTCGTCCTGCGTGACGCAACTTTTGATTAAAGGTTTTTACGCTTCCGCATTTAAATTACTCGTAAACGTTTTCATGGTTTTGAATTTTTATTTTATGGTTTGATTATAACTGATGATTCCGATCCTGCCAGTTGACACCCTCTGACGGTAAAACTCCGTTAGTGGATTTTGAGGGTTTGACAATATGTTCAGGGTTCTAGACTCAATCTAAATGACATCCCAATTCCTATTTTTTATTTTTGAAGAAGGTGGGGGGGGGGTGTGGGGGGGGGTGGAGGGGGGATGACTTTCGGTCCAATCACTTCAGTTGACCTGAGTTTTTTTAAAATTATATATATAATATGTATGGAAAAAAAAGATATGTATTGTTAATATTTAAACTCAATTACTCCGTTTATTTAAACTCATTTGTATATAAAAAAACTGGACAACTCAATAAGCTTATTTAAAATTTAATTGTTTATACCTAATAAAAAAACCCTTTTATAGTTAAGTCATAAGTTTTTTCTCGCGCCTTCGATCCAAAAAAAATAATTAATGATTTCTAGGACGGCCATGACTAGACATTTAGACTATTAGAACATGATGTGTAGGAGAAAAGATAGTTGATAAGTACGAAATCCATTGCATACTTAGCTTACGAAATAATTGGATGGGTTCGATCGTTGTTGATAATGAGAAATAATCTCCCAAATAATTGGAGGTGTTGTATTTATGTGTATAGAATAAGTAGATGAGATGGCAACATTCGATTCAATCTACCATGATTTTTATTTTAAAATAAAATATTTTTTTATCAAGATGACGATAAAATGATGTTACAAATTCGTCAACCTATTTTAGAAGAAAATAAACAAATAAGTACTGAAATAACTTTTCATTGACGAGTTAGGGACATGCTGTTCATTTGGTATATATTCTATTTTGTCTCATTTTTGTATTATATTGTACATATAAAAGCCTTTAATAAGCAGGATAAGTGAAACAAGTGGCATCACATCCGATTTCCCTAAATGTGAAAAATACGAAAGTGCTAAGTTTCTTGAAATTTTTGCTTACACACTACCACAAATGATTCTCATCTATAAGCGAAGATCAGCACAGTCTAACGAACACCTAATGTCAGCACGGTCGTCTTTGGTTTGAACGTTTGAAGGGTTAATCTTAATTGTTAATATGTGAAAGGGTCAAATGATTAAATCGATAAAGAAGGTTAAAGATTAAAAGTTGATGATAAAGATAATCAATAAAAAACATAAATAATGATGGAGTTATAAAAATAATTATGAGTTAAAGTTAAAGATAAAATTTATTTTTAATTAGTTTATTTGGTTTTCTAGTTCGAGTCTAGTTAGAAGATGACGGGGCTCGGCACTTATATATTCTGTATTTGAAAACTGTTGGTAATCTGTCGATACAACATTTCCCACAAGTTGATTTCTCGATCGGGCATCAACTAAGGATTTTCATTGGAAACTACCTTTCACGACAGATAAATTAAAATGTCTCATGTTTATAACTTCTTTAATTCGTGCTTCCTTACTTATTAGAATATGAAAATAACTAATAATAAATGAATAAAAAATAAATCATGATAACAAATTAATAATGATGATGATGTATGAGTGTACATGCAATGATTTTAAGGAAAATTCCAAGAGATTTTTAGTACCCTAAGACAAAGGTAACCTGAGAATGAATGACAGCCTCACAATATGAAAGATTGAAGGGCATACGATACTATACTAAGAGTATCATGACCTATGCATCTTTCCACCTCCATCTATATGAAGCTTCAAACTTACCCTACCAAATTTATTGCTAAAAGTTTAAAAAACTGACTTCTCAACTGATCTCAAAACAAACCAAGAAAAATGAAACGAATTCGTCAAACAAATGCAAACATAAAATAAAATCGAATTTGGCCACTTAACACGTGTACGGGAAATTAATTTGAAAGTGAATTATACAACTAAGTTCCGCCTTCGGTGTCATAATAAATGTTTCATCATGAATATCTAATGCATTTATACATCTTGTCAAGTGATGTACATAATCATATACAGAAATTATAATTTCATTTTATTTCAAGATGTGCTAGGGTCATTTTTGTCATTTCATTAAAGTTGCTATTATTAGGCTTTTATATAAAAGGGCATATAGTTGGAGGTGGCTGCCTAACAAAGTAAGTGAATCAAGCTTCACTTTGGTCTGCTCTCTCTTTAAATTTGATACAATAAGTCTTCATTCCTTCAATTCTCTCTTTGGTAAGTAAAGAGTTCTATGAACTTCAAATATTACCCTTCTTCGACTACTATAAAAACAGGTATTTGTGACGGTTTTGTTCGTCACAAGTTGCTGGTTTTATAATAGCATGCTAACATGAGTTGATCAAAAGTACTTTCTTTTTCTTAAATCTTTGATCATGTTTAAGTCATAAAGCTACTAAAGATTATATAAATTCTCTAGCACGTTGTTTTATGACTAACATGATCAAGGTAAATAAATAACTTGAATATACATAGGGATTGTATAAATACACCTTCCCTTGTATATGTATACTAGCTAATGGTTTAGAGTTCACATGATATTGTGTTTCTATGTATATATATAAGAAAAGTTATTTTGAGTTAAGGTTTAAGTGGGTGCACTCTCTTTATCTTCTTGATTTGCTCTTATTATCTTATCTCATCCTCTCATGATAAGACTGGGATCTTACTGAGTATAATTGTTTTTGTTTGTTTATATATTTTATGTGACATATATGTTATTGATGATAACCAACTAGGGAAACTATGGAGAAACCGACTTCGAGCTTAGGGTTATGGAGAACACAATCCGATCAACTTCCCCAAATAAGTGAAACCTTTAGAGGTGGCAGTACAGAATTGGGCAGCGGTGGTAGCAGTGGTACACATTCAAGAAAGTCTAGTAGACAAATGGTGCTTGCATCCCCGGGCCGAAGTGGAGGCAGTAGCAAAAACAATACACACATAAGAAAGACAAGAAGTGCTCAAATGAAGTTTGATCTTGATGATGTCGGTAGTGGGGCCGCATTAAGCCGAGCTTCTAGTGCTAGCTTAGGGTTCTCGTTCTCGTTCACGGGATTCACTATGCCTCCGGATGAGATTGCGGATTCAAGACCTTTCAGTGATGAAGACATACGTAAGTATTATCATTAACTCATTCATCCATTCATCCATGGTATAGTAGCAGAAATCGTAAATGTAATATTTCTAGGATCGAGTGGCTTAAGAACCCTCTATTGTATTTGTAATGTTTTATGTTTTTTTGTTCTAGCTACTTGTTAGGACTGTTTTTATTTATTTATATAAAATACCGCCTTTTCAAAAAAAAACTCATTCATCCATTCATCCCACTTTTCATTTCTAGAAGACATGACGTGAATAGCAAGTAATGTGATGCAACTAGTTAAGGCAATGCCATAATCGTAACATGCTTTTAGTGGTAGGGCAATGTAATAAGGGTAACATACATATAAGTTAAGATTTTCATATTTTTTTAAGTTATTTTTTGCATTTATAGATTGTTTAGAAAGCCATAAGAATTTGTAGGTGATTTATAGACCTAATTGTCAAACTGGCTTTAAAGTTTGAATAATATATTTTTTTTTCTTTTCTTTTTTACTTTTTCTTGTTTCATTAAACACATAATTTGATTTTTCTTTAATAATTTGGTGTGTATATAACTTTTAAAAAGTTTTTAAATCCATAACTTACTTTTTCTTTTTTTTTCTTTTTGTCATCAAGATGTGAAAACGGTATTGTATTCAAAACAAAGTATTTTGTTTACATTTACGAGACATAAATTATATAAACAAAACTTTTTACGTCTAATATATTGTAGCGTGAAGCCATGAAATGACATGAAGTTAATAACTTTTGCGATTTGGTCACATGATGAAAACCTTTTTGTTGGCAAAAAGACAACAAGCACCTATATAACAAGAAGCAGCTGAAAAGTAGCTCAAAAGAAAGAAAATGAAACACTAAACTGATAATGTTTATTTTTATTATTTAAAGAGCAAACAAATAACAAGTGTCACCATTCCATTACCATACAACTGTAACCAGCTAGCTAGTTGACAGGCCCAAAGTAGACTAATGGGCCCCCATAACTTTCTAAAGTGGACCATATACATGGCCCACTATCTTTCTGCATAGTCCTCAATGAAATGGTGCCTTGAATTATTATTGTCATCTTGATATCTTTAATCTTTTAGCTGTTATTTTCTCTTGGTCCCCAACATGCATAATCATTATCATCATGCATCAATTTGTAAGCTAAAAACAAGACACAAGTTTTAAAAATCTTGTATAAAACTTTGATCCTTTTAAGTTTTAATATCTACCGTCGCCTTTTGGTGGGTCCCACGTCTACTTGTTATGTGGAAAAGAAGAAAATGGATTTGACATTAGCAGACTTAATACTGGAAACTAGTAACAAAATGATGATAGGAGTATAGGACATAGAATTTTGAAAACATGAATCGGTTGCAAACGTATGATGTTAATAAGCTTCTAACAGCCGAAGACATTGAAGCTGGAACGCGTAAGAAGTTTCAGACAGAACCCACCTTGCCAATATATCTTAAGGTATTATTAAACTTTAAAGGTTAACATTTTTATAAAACCATGAACAAGACTAGTTCAATATAATATAATAAAAGGTATATAAAGAACTTGATAAAATGAACAAAAATATCACAAGTCATCTATTTTTTATATGTTATGCAGTTTACAGAAGTGACATACAAGGTAGTGATTAAAGGAATGACATCTACAGTAGAGAAGGATATTCTGAATGGAATAAGTGGTGCAGTGAATCCTGGTGAAGTTTTGGCATTAATGGGACCTTCGGGAAGCGGGAAAACTACGCTTCTGAGCTTACTTGGCGGCAGGTTAACGGATCCTGCTCCTGGGGGATCAATCACTTACAACGACAAGCCATACTCCAAGTTTCTAAAGAGCAGGTTTGTGTGTTTTTGTTCTACTTGTGTTTAGATGTGCCATTATTAAGTATGGGTGGTGCTAGCCCATTTTGGCCCATTGTATAACTTGAGTATAGTCAAATTGACCCGTTGTCTAATTTGAGTTGACCCAAATGAACCCATATGCAAAAAAATTTCCCAAATCGGCCCGTTCTTAATGCGAGTGTGCATAGGTCGGTTTGGAGCTCAAACTGAAACAAAAATTCGGTTTTTGGGGGCTTGAAAAGGTAAAAAACCACTTGTTTTTTTTTCTCCGGTTTTTACAATGAGTTCGGTTCGATGTTCCTTTTTTTCGGGTTTCACAATGAGTTTGGTTCGATTTTGCCATTTGGACTTGAAATTTTGGGCCAGAAATTGGCCCATAATATTGAACTTGGGCCTCTAACTAATTTGGCCTAATAGTTTTCGTTAATTAATGATTAATTGATTACACATTTTAAAATTATTTTTATAAATTACTTAACATTCGAAAAATAAAAGTTAAATTTTTACGTCTGCACATTTTATTGTTTTTTTATAATTACTTAACAATACCGTGTGTTTGTGTTGGGTTCGTTTTTTTGGTTTCATATATGCACACCCCTACATGATTGCCACCACTACTGGATACTAATAACAAATGTCTTTGCAGGATCGGATTTGTAACTCAAGACGATATCTTGTTTCCTCATCTAACAGTGAAGGAAACATTAACATACGCGGCTCGTCTACGACTCCCAAAGAAGTTAACCAAACAAGAGAAAGAAAAACGAGCAGCCGATGTCATTCGTGAACTAGGATTAGAGAGGTAAAGTTTTGCAAAACATTATAACTATCTTAAAACATCTAAAACTACACCAAACTAATTAACCAACTTATAGTTTTAACTAACTTTACACCTTAAAACAGATGTCAAGATACAATGATAGGAGGCACTTTTGTTCGGGGTGTTTCGGGTGGAGAGAGAAAACGTGTTTGCATTGGACTCGAAATAATAATCAATCCCTCCCTCTTGTTCCTTGACGAGCCGACATCCGGCTTGGACTCCACCACTGCTTTGAGAATCATTGAACTCTTACAAGACATAGCCGAGGTATGCTTGTGCGTGTCACAACGGTCAAACCTGGTTGAGTTGACCCACAAACACTTTTTATCCACTTTTGTAAAGAAAAAAAAATTAAAGATAATTACTTTTTCATAAAGCTGAATTTTTTTTATTTGACCGATTTAAGATAAAACATAACCCAAACCGACACATTTATTACAGACAGAGAAGACTGTGATCACCACGATTCACCAGCCATCGAGCCGACTATTCCACAAATTTGATAAACTAATCCTACTTGGCAAAGGGAGCTTGCTTTATTATGGGAAAGCATCCGAAGCAATGACATACTTTTCATCAATAGGATGTTCTCCATTAATCGCAATGAATCCCGCAGAGTTTTTGCTAGATCTTGCAAACGGGAACATGAATGAAGTTTCTATACCTTCAGAGTTACAGGACCGCGTAGGCGACTCACAAAGAGAAACGAAAAATGGGAAACCTGCTCCATCTGTTGTACATGATGTAAGTAACATATTTAAACATAGCATATCATCACCTGTTTAGCATAAACCAGCGGTGTGCATGGGCCGGTTTTGGGCTTAAACCGAACCCAAAAAATAGAAAGTGTCGATTTTTGAAAACAATTCTATCCTTTGGGCTTGAAAATTTTTGGGCCGAACAAAAGTGGCCCAAAATAATGAGTTTGAGTCAAAAACTTTGGGCCTAAATCTTTTTGTTATTAGTAATTAATTAATTAATTATTATGCATTTAGGCTAAAATATTTGGGTTACACTGCTTTTTAAATTCTTATAAATTACTTAATGCAGAACATACTTAAGTTTGAATAAGTTAAAAGATTTTGAAGTTTACTTGCAGTATTTGGTGGAGGCCTACGAGACAAAAGCGGCTGAAGAAACGAAAAAACAACTTATGATCAGTGCACCAGTCGATGAAGAACTCAAATCAAACGTCGACTCAATGAAACGTGAATGGGGAGCTAGCTGGAGAGAACAATACTCGATATTGTTCCGCAGAGGAATTAAGGAAAGAAGACATGATTATTTTAGTTGGTTAAGAATCACACAAGTTCTTGTAACTGCAGTTATCTTAGGACTTTTATGGTGGCAGTCAGAAGTTCACAGCCCAAAAGACCTTGATAATCAAGTAAGAAATATTTACAAAAAAAAACAAAAAAAAAATTATGAATATATTTAGTGAATCAAAATCATAAGTCTACATTCTCATTTGCAGGCAGGATTGTTATTTTTCATTGCTGTATTTTGGGCATTTTTTCCGGTTTTCACAGCAATTTTCACATTCCCACAAGAATGCGCGATGTTGAATAAGGAAAGAGCTGCAGACATGTACAGATTAAGTGCATATTTTATGGCAAGAACAACAAGTGATCTTCCACTTGATCTGTTTCTCCCAATGCTTTTTCTTCTTGTTGTTTACTTCATGGCGGGCTTGAGACTAGCCGCTGACTCGTTTTTCTTAACCATGGTTATTGTCTTCCTGTGTATAGTTGCAGCTCAGGTATACCATTATTACTGAGAGTCTGATATAATTATAAGTTAGTTTTTTAACTGTGAAACAAAAATGGCAGGGACTCGGGTTGGCTATTGGTGCTACATTGACCGACTTGAAGAAAGCAACGACTTTAGCTTCTGTAACTGTAATGGCTTTCATGCTGGCTGGTGGTTATTTTGTGAAGGTAAACACTAATAGTAAAAAGAAAAATGATCAACTAGGATAAAAATATAGTCCACCTACCTAGTAGGGGGTGCGCATGAAATAGGAAAACCCGAAAAAACAGAACCGAAACAAAAATCAACTTTCGTAAAAAACTGAATTTTCGGTTAGGTTTTGCATGTCGTTAAAACCGATGAAACCGAACCGAACCAGACCGAATTTATGGAATTTTATTTTTATTATGAATATTAAGTAGCTTTTAAAAACTTTATAAATAGTGCCCAAATACATAATAATCAACTAGGTTTTAATTAACAAAAAGATTTAGGCCCAAATTAATAATTTTGGACCAATTTATTTTCCAGCCTAAAAATTTTAAGCCCAAATGATAAAACTGAAAAAATAAAAACCGAACTGCTGTCAAAAACTCAAAAACCGAGTTTTCGGTTTTTGGTTCGGTTTGAGCTCAAAACTTTCCTTCTCTTAGTAGAGTATTGGTGGGGCCCGGAAACTTTCCCTAACGGGTTCTCATGGTCAACAAAACAGTATGAACTAATGTGATGATATTTTTGCAGGATGTCCCCATATTCATTGCATGGTTACGATACTTGTCGTTCAATTATCACACATACAGATTACTTCTGAAAGTGCAGTATGAAACCATAAGTCCAGTAATTGATGGTATAAAACTAGACAGTGGTTTGAAGGAAGCCACTGCACTAGGAATCATGGTATTTGGGTACCGGCTTTTGGCATACTTGTCTTTGAGGAGAATGAAGATTCGTTGACGAATTGTCATAAAGTAGTTTTTTTTTTCATTTCATACCAATGGAAAAGGTAACAAATGGACAAGTTTTGAAGTATGAAGTGAATGAAAGTGAAGTTTTGAAATCATAATCAAGTAGAATGTAACATAATGGACAAGTTTACTTGCTATTGGTCATTAGGGGTGTAACAAAGAAATGAATGAATTTAATGTTGTTGATCTTTGTATCTAACATTTAGGCTATGTGTTATGGTCCACACTTACACATAACATTTAGGCTATGTGTTATGGGTTCGGGATCACATCTTATAATCGTGTGTTCACGTTTGAATCAAGATCGAAGGGGCCAGGCATTTTATGCTGCACAATTTGGTTGCGAAGGTGACACCGATATTTTAACACTTAAGTACTTTAACATGCTCAATAGACTGCTACTTCGCTAGGCAGGCTTGGTTCGATTGTCGAAAAGAAGGCCACATACAAGTTTGTTATATCTAATAAAGGAATTGAAATGTGATTTTGAGCCGCCTTTGAGGTGAAGAAAGTTGCCTTTATTCAAGTTAAAGGGCGTAGGGATGAGCTCGGGATGGTACTGGTACCGATCCCGAAAATTTGAAATATTTGGTACCAGTATTGAAATGTTCGATTCGGTACTGGTACGTTACCAGTATTTTTTGCAAAATTCAAGAAATACCGGTACTATACCGATACCAAAAACGCTCATCTCTGGTTTACAACATGTTGATCCTTCTTAAAAAAATATTTTGGATCCTACCTAGTAGGGAACAGCCCAAAACAAAAGAAATCCCAAGTATTTACAGTTTACTTTTCTCAAAAATATAAATTAATTCAATGACGATTTTTTTTCTAGTATTTTAACTTTCATTTTATTAAATAAAGATTAACAATCAATTTAATAGCCTAAGGATATGTAATAGTTCACAATGATGTGGTGGTGTAAAAGCTCATCTGAAAATGACATACACATCATAATTGTAAAAGCTCATCTGAAAATGACCGATGTATGTAATGTCGTCTATGATTATTTGTTTAGAAATATTCTTAGATCAAGTTACTTTCATGATGTGTTTCAAGATACTTATATTTTGGTTACTTTCTTTTAATAAATAAATATAACATTTTCATGTATCAACTTATGTTATAAAATTGAGGGTCTCTAAAGATAAATGAAACTATTTTAAATTTTATAATTAACATATTTATTTTATTAAATATGAATCAAAATGAATAATCTTTTTAAAGAACGAATCCATATGTTAATCGAAAATAGTCTCGAAACTTTTTTTCGCTTTGAGTCACCAAAATGGTGTACCAATGAATCATTTGCATGGTTGCTATAAATAAATCGGAGGTCCCACTTGTCAATCAAATCCTCGATCAATGGCACATGAAGGATTCGAGCCTACGCACTCAACTTTCAAAACGGTTTTTGTTTTAACCCATAGTATGAGTAGTATGACATAATTTTTGTTTTAACATGTCTAAAATGGTATTTAAATAAATTGTTATTGGATTTATATCCTCCCAACTTTCACTTGTTGGACGGAAACACTCCTAACTATCAACTTAATTACTTCCTCGTATAAGCCTTATAAGATTCATATAGTTTTTCGTAGATAAATTAGATGTCTCGTATATGCCATACATGCCCCGTGTGGTTTTAAAAAGCGGGAAGCGAACAAAAGTGATGGGGGTCTAAAACCAAAGCGCGAAGCACAAGGCACAAAAGCGAACGCTTTGCACATACGAGGCGCAAGTAATATTTATCATAGGCTTTTAGCATCCCGGCCTAAAGTTTACCTATAAATACGCATTTTATATGATTTATTTTATAAATTATCTGCATGTAAACTTTAAAGCATTATATAGGATTTATTATATAAATTATCTACATGTAAACTTTAAAAAACATGTTGTGCAGCATTTCTATGCATAAAAACCAACCGTATACAAAAGACACTCCTCTCACCTTCGCTTCAGGCCGCTTTTTGCTTAAAAGTCCGCCTCATTCTCGCCTTTTGAACATTGGTCGCCTTGTGTAGGCAAAGACGATGAGGTTTTCGCCTTAGGTTTCCTCTCACCTTAGCCCGCCTTAGGCGCTTTTTTGTAGTCCAAAGCCTCGCCTCGTGTAGGCCATATTATCTCAGTCTTCTTAATTTTGTTTAGATTTTTTAAAGTTTTCACTTTCACTCATATACGACTTGTTTATGTTTTCGGCAAAATGTCATCTAACCATCTAACATTTATATGACATGTATAAGTCTATACGAGCCTTAGATGTAAGATATGACTTGTATAAGCCTATACGAGTCTTTGATGTAAGATGGTCATCATCATCATCATCATCATCATCGTACTCAGTATATCCCACCAATAGCAAAGCTATGGTAGGGTCTGAGGAGGGTAAGATGTAAACAGCCTTTGATGTAAGATGGTGTTGGGATATAATGTCCTAGCGTTAGTGTTTTGAATGTCTCATGCGTTTTGTTAATCACTTATAAGTAGTTGCTCTGATAAACATTATTGAGATAGGATCAAAAGACTCGAATCAAAATCAAAGTGTGGTAGGTGTTCAAGTTCAAAATCAAAGTGTGGTACTGGTTATAGGAGTATTTAACTTGTTCTGGAAAAAAAAAACTTTGTATATCACTGGTTTTCTAGATGTTAAAGTTATTACTTGAATCTCTTATTACATTTAATCAGATTTAAGAAAAACAAAATTTCTAAAATAAAAGAGTTAAATTAATACTCGATTATTTTCTTTATTTGGTCCATCCATTTGTTTTTTCTTTTTATCCACTTAAGTCACACGCAATTCCAAATATTAAATGCTGACTTCACAATTCGTATTGATTAAAAATCAAAGTATCTTATGTTATATTTTTATACCGTTATAACTAATAATTCGGTAATAATAATAATATATTATTATTATTATTTGTTTAATGTGCATAAATATATTATTGGCACAATATGTTTATTCATTTAGTTTGATGATTACCAATGGGATTTTTACCTGGCGGCTAGGGTTAAAGTCTCGTGGATAAAAATAATGTAATATACGACTAGAATTACATAATGTTAAGTTGTCCTTCAAAAATTTAGTTTGATGATTTGCACAAAGATAATTCATTTCATATGGTTAATTAGTACAAATATCAATTTTGTATAAAATGTTGATCCATTTAGTTTGCTTTGTTTAATGTTTTGTTTTATATAACGTTCTCTTATAATATAAGTTGTTCATATTAGTAAGTTTTTCCTCTTAATTTGGAAATGATAAGGTTGTTCAGCCTTCGAAGAAAAGATAAGGTTGTTCATATTTACTTGCTAAAAATGGATGTATTACAGAAAGAATCATCAATGGAGGACCAAATTTTCAAACAATGTCAGAATCTTCATTAAGACATGATAAAGAAAGGATAAATCCCTAAATGGAAATCATGTGTCACTGAATCATTATTATGATATTATCAATGTGATAAAATTAAATTAAATTAATTTTTTAATTAATTACTTTATAAGAATATGTAAAAATGTTCCCTTTGTTATTTATAAAAACACTTTTTATTAGTTAAAAAGTTAACTTTTGTTATTAGTTTAAATGTTTAACTTCTTTAAAGAGGACTAATTTCATATAAGTACACACTGATACAGCTTAAAAATAATAATAAACGAAAATAATCACTTTGATTAAAACTTACATTAGTTACCGAAAGTAAACCATTTAAAATCAAACTAGATTACATATTCATCTTTCGGGTTAAACCAAATTATGTATTCTATTTTTTTTTTCAATTATTGGTTTTGTAAACTATGAATAATATATACTATACCGCATCCAATTACCAACAATATATCAACTGGTAAAGAAAATGTTAACTTGACATTTAACGTTTAATCGATCCTATGTGTAGCATAATATTATGTTTTTTCAAACGGCATACAATATCATGTGAAAGAGGGAGATGATGAAATGTTTATATTTTTACTAGAGTTGAAAATGAGTGTTGTGGTAACAATTGATTTGAGAGGGTATATTGTTTTTAATGATGATTTGTGAAGAAGCGTGGATCGACTCACTGGTAGACGATCTACTTTCCTCGGGTATGATTAGACTATTTCACCGATGGTTTCTCTTGGATTTGATGGATCTGGGTTCTTCCACCTACAAAACGAACAACACCGTCAACTTACCCCTCCGAAAGGGACAGAGGGTCCTCTTTGGGGTAACCCTCCGGTGTGAGAATAAGTACTTGTGGAGAAGATAATAATATGTGAGAGTAAGGAATTCTGGAGAGTATTGCTTAATAGCTGAATACTCTGTAGTTTCCTGTGATTGAGAGTGTTACTGAATGTAACTGTATGTGAGTGAATGTAATTGAATATGCTTGAATGTGAATGAATGTGAATGAATGAGTGTCCCTCCTTGTGGAGTTGATGCTGTATTTATAGTGCTAGGGTTTCCACTGATTGGGCTCAGCCTTGTTGGCCTCCTCCAATCGCTTTACGCCACGTGTCCTCTGGGACACCTGGTGCTTTCTCATTGGTTGTAATCACGTGGTAGCACATGTGTCATGCTGAGTTGTCCACCTTTCATTTGGCAGCTGTCAACATCAGCATATTCTTATTCCTTAAAAAGATACCTTCTGGAAGGTTGTCTGACGTGCACAATCAAGGTTGCCATAATCCTGATTTGGATAAGGACGAGGTTGATTATGTGCATGTGTGATATGCGCCAATCCTGAGGATGCGCGAGGTCTTCTCTTTATTCTCACGCGCAGATGTGATATGCGCCGCGCGCTGATGCGCCACGCGCATATGTGATATGCGTGAGCATATGTGTGCCTGGGCATATGATGCCTGAGCATGTGTGGTGCCTGGGCATATGATGCCTGAGCATGTGTGGTGCCTGGGCATATGATGCCTGAGCATATGTGATATGCGCCATGCGCGTAGGTTTTGGCTTAGTGCCTTCATAATGTCTTGATTTCACGCTTCTTGTCTTTATCTTGTGGGTTGACCCGCCTCGCTCGGTGTTGAGGCGGGTACATACCTCTTCAAGCCCCCCCAGTCTAATGTGTGTCTTGTCTCGCGCGAGCGAGGCAAGATAGATGTTAGACTTAACAATTTGCTCTTTTAGTAGGTGTTTTGTCTTTTTCTTCTTATAATTTGTCGTTGCGCGAAGTTCTATCCTTTTAGTTGAAAACGAATCGTCCCTGGACGTGGTTGGTTGTTGCTGACGTGGTTCGGTGATGGAGACGTGTCAGGCCTTTCGTGTGCTCGAGGTGCTACAGTTGTCTTTCGTGTCCCCTCACATGTTGTCAGGGACACGTGTCGCGCTCGCGTTGGTCCGTTCCTGCGAGTGGTGGCGCGTGAACTCTGGCAGCAGCCGTATAGTTTCCTTTCATGTCCCCTCACACAGTGTCAGGAACACGTGTCGCGCTCGTAGTGGCTTAAACCTGCGAGTGGGGGCGCGTGAAGTCCGATCAGCCCCATTTTTCTCTCTCCTGGGCCTATAAAAGCCAGCCCTTAGAGGTTTTTGTATCCTTCATCTTCTTGTTTAATATTCATAGCTCTTTTCTTTCTTTCCTTGTATTCCGATTACTCTTGTTCTGCTTCCAGCTATCTGTTCTTCAGAAGTTTCCCTTGTTCGATTTTACAGTTGTATGTCTGATAGTTCAGACAATACAATCTCCCCCATCCATTGCCGTAGGAAATCGTTAGTAATGTCTACCTTGAAGAAGACCGGCAAGGGGAAGAAGGCTGCTGAGGGCTCATCGGAGGAGGTAGGGAGGACCAAGGCGGTGAGGAGGTGGAATGAAATCCCCTGCAAATTGAGGCAGGCTGATCTTGACAGCCTTATCGCCTCTCAGGGTTTTCCCACCCTGTTTGGCTGCATGTTGCCTGTGGCCGGGCAAACGGCGGCGGACCCGCCTACCGGCTATATATCCCTATATAGCCATTTTTTCACCCACTGCAACCTTCGTCTCCCGATGACAAGGTTTGTGGGTGCACTGCTTCAGTTTTATGGGATTCATATATCCCAAGTCCATCCGTTTGGACTTGTGCGCATGACTCACTTTGAGTTCATGTGCAAATCCCAGCACGAGGAGCCCACCCCTCGGCGCTTTCAGTTTTTTTACAAGCCCAAGATCCAAGACAGTTGGTTCTCTTTTATTCCTCGCAGTCAGAAGGTGAAGTGCTCCACTGTTTCATTCAAGAGCCTTCATGACTGGTCTGAGAGGTTCTTTTACATAAGGGCTGGTGTGATCCCCATCCGTATGACCATGCGCTCGATTTCTTCTGCGCCTGCGGATGTGGGTGTCCTCAAGAACCCAACTGGCGCCTGGGTTAATAAGCTGACCGCTGAACCATCCCCCGCCAAGAACATTTGTGAGGAGGCGCTGGTGGGGGTTGGTATGAGCAAGAGGTGGGCGGACAGCGCGCTTGAGCCCGTTATCCAAGTCGACGGGTTGTGTAAGTTTATCTCATTGCTTTACTTCTGCGCGAATATAATTCTTTTTGCTGAACTCATTTGAATTGTTTTTGTGCAGTCACCAAGGAGTATATCCATGCTGCCTATGATGAGCACATGGAGGGTGGCTCCGTCGCGCTCGGCGCTGGGGAGGTTGGCTTCCCGGATCGCTTTGATGACATGTTCATCCCTGTTGATCTGGGATTTGTCTTCGACAGCGATGCGCCTGGTAAGCCTTTGTACTTATGCATTTTCCTTTATAATACCAAAATTTGCTAACACCTCTGTTGCATGTATTGTAGATGCGCTGGAGAACTACGAGCTGGAGCTCGCGGAAGAGGAGGAGGAGGAGGAGGCGCCCCAACTAAAGCGTAAAGCTAAGGGGAAAACTGGCGCAGGGGCCAGTAAGAAACAGAAGAAAGATGTTGCCCCTGTTGTTCAGGATCCTCCTACTCGGGCGGGAGGATTTGGGAAAACCCAGGAGTTTACCACCTTGGTTTCCTTGTCTTCCCTGCCTCAAAAAGTGGGCAGACCTCCTGTCCACCTGAGGCATGGTGCCACTACCTCCTCCCTTCGCGCGGCGGAAACGCCCGCGACAGGTAAACTTTGCTTATCCTTTATGGTTCTATGAGCGCGATTCTGATAGACTTACTAATGAATCTTTGCTCTCTCAAATGTTTGTAGAGCCGGCGACAGCGCAACAAGATGCCGAGGCTGCGCCGGAGGTCGCTTCGAAGTCCCCCGTTTTACCCTCAAAGAAGGGTAGAATGGACTTCATGGCGATGTTTGCTGCGCGAACGGAGTTGCGCCAAGGTACGTATTGCGCTCTTATTTTCTGACTCTTTTAGATCAAGGTCTGAACCATTTCTTGTTGTTGATTTTTTCATAGAAGCCGTAGCTGGTGCACAAGCTTCTGGCGGCGCTCCTGGCGTCGTTGCCAGCGCCGTTGGCTCTGCTCCTGCTCCTGCAAGCGATGAATCTCCCCTCATCGGCATTACTAAGGAGCAGTTGGCCGTTTTGCGCGCCGACTTGGCGGCATCGAGACCTCCCTCACCTCCTCCTGCGCACAGCCCTCCCCGCGAGACCGATTTTGATTCTAGGTCGCAGGAGAAGAGGCCTATTTCAGAGGAGGGTGAGGAGTTTGAAGTTGAAGACTCCGCGGGCGCCCGCGCCAGCCCTGCAGCGCCACGAGGTTTCGCGGCGGAGCCTTCTCGTAGGGTTGGCGATGACTTTTCTGCTTCATCCCCGCAGGTATAGGTTATTTTTTGTTCCGCTGCGCGGACTTCCATCTTAGTGTTTTGATAACTTAGATAAATACTTTGCTTTTGCAGGAATCCGATCACATTTACCGCCCGAGATGGAATATAACTGAAGACAGCACCTTTCAGTCCATGGGTGTGTGTGCGGAATTCTGGGCTCATGTTGTGCCTCCATCTGAAAGGAGGTTCCAGGAGGACCTCGCTCGCGACGACCTGCTCAATGATCATATGTTTGCTGGGTCGGCCTTCTTTGCTGCCTCCCAAGAGCTTCGCAATGATTACGTAAAAGTACGTGATGCTCTTGTGGAAGCCAAGCAAGAGGCTAAGGTGTCTGCTTGGCATCTTTCTGATGCTCGCGAGAGTGCTGAGAAGCTCCAAGCAGAGCTCAGTGAGAACAGAGCCAGTGCCAACAGCGCCTTCGTGAAGCGCGGTATTGAGCTTCAGGCTGCGCGGGAGAAGCTGCAGGCGGCGGAGGCGGACGCGGCCAAGTTTTCGCGCAGAGCGCGCGACTTGGAGCTGGAGGCGGAGGCGCGTGACCAAGCTCTTGTCCAGTCTATCACCGAAAAATCATCACTGGAGAGTGAGGTTGCCAATGAAGAAGCGTGGATCGACTCACTGGTAGACGATCTACTTTCCTCGGGTATGATTAGACTATTTCACCGATGGTTTCTCTTGGATTTGATGGATCTGGGTTCTTCCACCTACAAAACGAACAACACCGTCAACTTACCCCTCCAAAAGGGACAGAGGGTCCTCTTTGGGGTAACCCTCCGGTGTGAGAATAAGTACTTGTGGAGAAGATAATAATATGTGAGAGTAAGGAATTCTGGAGAGTATTGCTTAATAGCTGAATACTCTGTAGTTTCCTGTGATTGAGAGTGTTACTGAATGTAACTGTATGTGAGTGAATGTAATTGAATATGCTTGAATGTGAATGAATGTGAATGAATGAGTGTCCCTCCTTGTGGAGTTGATGCTGTATTTATAGTGCTAGGGTTTCCACTGATTGGGCTCAGCCTTGTTGGCCTCCTCCAATCGCTTTACGCCACGTGTCATCTGGGACACCTGGTGCTTTCTCATTGGTTGTAATCACGTGGTAGCACATGTGTCATGCTGAGTTGTCCACCTTTCATTTGGCAGCTGTCAACATCAGCATATTCTTATTCCTTAAAAAGATACCTTCTGCAAGGTTGTCTGACGTGCACAATCAAGGTTGCCCTAATCCTGATTTGGATAAGGACGAGGTTGATTATGTGCATGTGTGATATGCGCCAATCCTGAGGATGCGCGAGGTCTTCTCTTTATTCTCACGCGCAGATGTTTCATGCGCAGATGTGATATCGCCGCGCGCTGATGCGCCACGCGCATATGTGATATGCGTGAGCATATGTGTGCCTGGGCATATGATGCCTGGGCATGTGTGGTGCCTGGGCATATGATGCCTGAGCATGTGTGGTGCCTGGGCATATGATGCCTGAGCATATGTGATATGCGCCATGCGCGTAGGTTTTGGCTTAGTGCCTTCATAATGTCTTGATTTCACGCTTCTTGTCTTTATCTTGTGGGTTGACCCGCCTCGCTCGGTGTTGAGGCGGGTACATACCTCTTCAATTTGGAATCAGCACCCTCATTTAATATCTAGCTATAGACGCAACCTCGATGGCTCGATCCTCTCTCTACATGACACCTATATGCGGTATTGGCTAAATTAGTTATTAAAAATTGTACAAATTTGAGAAACAAACCGTTCCGCTTTAAACGTCTAGCAAATATTGTTTACATGTTACAGTTGTTCCTTTGGTTCTCTTCTCTATATAAGTTATACTTTGGTTTCTAAATTCATTCGTTTAAATTTATTTGAAACAAACTTATAAAATGTATTGAAATCCTCTTTCCTCATTCACTTGTTAAATCCTTTGATTTGCCTTTCTATATCGTAACACTAATTAAATTTGTAACAAACTTATAAAATGTATTACATGCGATGATATGATCAGTCAACTGTACTTATTAGCACGTGTTCCCGATATAAGTATGTATATATGTTTAAAATGAATATTATCATTGGTTTAAATAGAAAACCCGAGCATGTACCTGGAATTGTGGGTGACCAAAAACATGTCATTGTGGCATCAGTGACATGGAACTATCCGTAACAGTGAGCTAAGATCATGGTGCACGTCTCGTCGTTTTTTATTTATTTCAGTTATTATAATTTGTTACGTTAAAAAAAGGTTAGTATGCCTTTTTCAATGTAGTTTTGATAAACAAAATGTTTATCTAAAATAATTACAAAGAGAGAGAAAGAAAAAAAGAAACATAAGTATATATATATATATATATATATATTATTTAAATTAAAAGCCAATTTTATAGTAAAGAAAATAAACGGGTCTTGGGTCTCATCAAACCATAAGTATATTATTAACTTTCATAAATATTATTTATAATTAAAAAAATCAATTTTATAGTAAAAAATAAACGGGTCTTGGGTCTCATCAAAACCATATAGCTTTAAAACCGGGTTATAACATCTCATTTATTTGTGAAATAATCTATCATCAAACTATAAGTATATTATTAACTTTTATGCAATAAAAAAATATAAATTCAAAAAATAAATAAATATAAGAACAAACAATATAAAACAACTCCCATAATACGGGGATGAAAACTACTTCATTTATATTTTTAAATCTCCTTCAAAATATGAAGCATTTTAAATGGTTATATTTGAAAATTCTGAAACTTATCATATTTAAAGACAAATAGTGAACACACTAAAAGCATTCATAATAAGTGTTTTTGAGAATGTATTTCAAGAGAGAGATGATATGGATGAGAGAACGTAAAGATTTGTTCTTCTATAAAAACATAAAAAATAAAAACATGTATATGAGTGTGACTATAAGAGAGAAAAAAAAGTTGAAAGATAGTATTTTTAATTTTTTTTAGGAGTTGTATGCAAGACATGAAATTTAAAAAAGAAAAGAGTAAGGCATGAGAGAAAAAAGAAATAATTGGTTGGCCATGTATTATAACTAATTGGCATTAAAAAACATTTTGTAAAAATAGACTTGTTATGGATGATCTAATGGGTATAACCTTATGCCATATTATATACTACCAAGCTACCCTACCCAAAATTCAAGTTATCGCCTTGTTATACTATATTGGGTGTGTTCATTATTTGGAT
Source organism: Bidens hawaiensis (assembly GCF_021521415.1). Taxonomy (NCBI): domain Eukaryota; kingdom Viridiplantae; phylum Streptophyta; class Magnoliopsida; order Asterales; family Asteraceae; genus Bidens; species Bidens hawaiensis. The sequence continues at coordinate 238,657 of NW_027491178.1, read as the reverse complement.
AATTAAATACATGTTTATTACTATGGAGCTAGTCATATTATAAAGTTAAATAATGTTAGTTTTTGTTAAAATTGGGAGTTGAGTTATCTATAAAGGATAATAGAAAACAAGAAGTGAGAAGAATATGTAGTTTTCTATTTAATTTTAAAGTGTATCTTTTGTGTAATTTGGTGTTTAAATTTACATCTCATATAATCTTATCAAACCTTAACCCCTTCCCCTCCCCTCAACAAAAAAAAAACCACCCTTAAAAGAAACCTAAAATGTAACTCTAAATTAAGCTAAACTAAATCCATAAAATAAACCTATATTTCTTGAGATTTTTTTAACGAGAACAACGGGGGTAATAGTTTAGCTTTTTTAGTTTTTGATTATTCTAAGTTATGATTTTATTATTATTATTTATTTTCATTTTTTGGGGTTTTTGATATCAACTATCTAAAAACCACAAATTATTTTCACCTTTCTTATGTTTGTGACCATTTGTATATTAACTTACCTGTAATTAATTAGCTAGGTGAAACTAGATAAACAATTGATTCATGGTTCGGTTTTGGATTTGTGAGTTACTCAAAACCCAAATAACTGAATAAGCGCTTACTTACATTTTAACATTTTGATAACTTAATATAAATAATCCAGCTAGGTATTTAGTAACAAGCATGCATATTTTTAGTGTACTTAAATACTTGCACTTGACGCCTATATATAACACATCTTTAATGATTGGGTTATGAAAAATAACATCTTTGTATAATCCATACATTGCTTCCAAATGGGGTGTTGACGGTTAGAACTGGTCGTGGTGCGGACAGATAATTAGCTAGAGGAGGAGATATTGAACCGGAACACTAAAATCTTATCTTAGATGATTTATCGGAAGTGGTGATCGATCAATAATATTAGAGATACGTTAATTTGGGATTTCGACGTTGACGATTCGTTCCCTGAAACCTAGCTGGGTGGGTGATAAGCAGATTTAATTCGAAATGAAGTCGTTTTTTTAGTGAGTGAAGAAAGGAGAAAAAGACTATATAGTGATTGAATTTATTGATTCTATTATCAATTGATGGGTAACTAATAGAGAAGGATGGTAAAGTTAAAAAAATATAGTAACACAATTTGATTTACCTAGGTATAAACTATAAAGTGGCATTTAAATGATTTTATTAACTAGGGTTTTTAAGTAGTTACTTTTTCTTGTTCACTAAGCAAGTGCCTATATAAACAGATGCACTTGGCATACATTTCCACAACCTAACTACTTCACTTCACTTGAGTTCGAAATCACACAACAAAATGTCTTCTTCCGAGGAGCTTCCATGCCCTGGGTGCCCCTATACCAATCGATGCGTCAGAACACTTCACGAATCACGCTCACGTGCTAACTTGTTCCGAAGGGAGACGAAGATTGTCCGCAAAACTGGAAGAGTGGATCGCAGCGCTTGAACGAAAGAAGAAGGAGGATGAGGAGCGCAAAAAGGAGGAGGAAAAGAAGAAATGAGACGGCGACAATGAAGAAGACGACAGCTATGGCCCGTCCAACAGCGGCCGGCCTTAATGATGCACGTTTAATGATCAGTCTGGGTGGTTATCAAGGTATCTAGAAGAAGCATATATATATATATTAATATATACATGATCATGGATATGGGTTGTTTTGGTTTGTTTATTGTATATAGAAGCATGATCATGTATATGGTTTGGTTTGGTTCATGTGTATAGAAGCATATGTTAGATAAATGATCATGGGATATGGTTTGGTTTGATTATTGTACATAGAAGCATATATCGATTGTGGGATATACATATATCGATCCTTCTAGTGTGATTTGTGAATTACAGTAAATTAAAAGCATATATAAATGAGAAGCCTACTTATATATTTGATCGTTTGTGTACGTATTCATGTTTATTTGCTCGGTTGAATTTAAATTACTCGATCGTCTCTTGTTCATGTTGTGGAATATTGAACTGGATCTCACATTAAACAACTTTTTGATCATGTTAATCTCCCTATGATATCTAGCTATTAAATAAATTGCAAAACTCATGTAAACTGATCACTTTTTCCCATATTTATGAAGTAATTTTGAAATAAAACTTGGAGTATGTGATGATCTATCGGGGTCCAAACTATGAAAATGCATTAGAAGAAAACATAAAATTAAATTATGTATAAGGATTTAACAATCATTAACAAGGGAGTAATTAATACTCAATTAATACACTAGCCACATGGATTCTAGTTTTACTGATGATTAGAAATATTGTTCAAAGCATTATATTTTATATTTTCTCACTATAACTATTGGTTGTGTATGGGAACAAAATAATTTGTTCGGTCATGTTTTCTCAGACATTGAACTAAAAAGAATGAACACTAATAAGTCTTGTTCGTCTCATATAATTTGTTTGCGACCCAAAGCGTGAGTAATTAATTGGTTGGATCGACCTCTAGTTTGACAGCTTTTGTAATTCTATGTTTATGAGAACTAATGTTCAGTAAATATTGCAACAAAGGAACAAAAATAGAAAAGGTCTATTGTGTAGGAAAAAGCCAAATTTTCTAAAATCAGTTTGAAGAGAAGGAGCTAGATCAGTTGCCGATGAACAAGTAAGAATTGCCTCAACAAAAATAGATGGAATTGGGCCTAAAAAAGCCATTCTGGTTCGTTATCGATTAGGTATCAGTGGGAACATAAAGATTTTCCGCTGGCCTGATTAGTAGTCAGACTGATGATCTACCCGTCTCCGAGGGGTAGACCAGCCGGCAACTCCTACGGCAAAAGATATGTGAACTCCTCCTTAAGCAAGCGCTATGCTTCATCCTCAACAAAGTCTTAAGCAAGCGCTATGCTTCATCCTCAACAAAGTCAACGGTTCTAGCCTCCTAAACCGTCATAATGGACTTATAAAAAGCCTCTTCTGCCCGATTTTGTCCGTTTTACTCATTTCTTTGATTACCTGGGCATAAGACTGCCCGCTCCACCACGTGCATAAACTAATGATCTCATGATAGTGTTGGAATACCGTATGCCCGAGACACATAATTAGGTTAATGTGACTAGCCGTGTTTGATCCAAGTCGGGTCATACCCAATAACGAGTTAGACACACACCAATTATGTATTTGTTAAGATAAGATCTATAAGACAAATACAGAACACGACACATTCAGAAATTCGGGTTTCTGAATATTTACTTGAAAGTGTTAAATAAATAAATTGGTTAATTTATTTATTCAAATAATTATTATTGGAATAATTATTTAACTATGTATTCTTTTATAAAATGGTTTATAAAAGATGGGGTGTTTATATATTTTATAAAATATAAAATATAAAATAAATAAAAATATAATAATTGGGGCCGGTTTTAGGGTGGGCCCCACACCCCAATGTCTTGGTCAAATCTTGTCATATATTTGGTATAGGTTAAGTATTGATTACTTGGAAATTACCTAACACCATGGCATTGATTTTGAATGATGATAAAAGGATTATGATCAAGACACTTTAAGAATATACACTTTCAAGAAACCAAAATAGAACCACACAACCTTTCTCTTCTTTCTTCTTGTTTACGGCCAAGGAGAAAAAGAAAGATTCGGGTCTCGGTTATTCGTGTTCAAGCTTCCTAACATAGCTCGGTGTGTGTTGGAGGCTCGGGGTACATTCCGTTTGAGGATTTTCCCTTTGAAGGTCTAGCATCAACATCATCATCTTCTTCAACATTAACTACACTCTTAAAAGGTTAAGGATGTAAGTGTTTATGGCTTTGATAGTTTAGTTTTCCCGCATTACTTGATCCTTGCCTCGGGTTTCTAATATATAGATTATTGGTAATCTTATATCATGAATAAACTAGGTTGTTCATGAACATATATTATATAGACTTGTAATATATAGATATATATATAAACATATGGATACATATGTTTAGTTTGTAAATATCACGCTTCCGCCTTAATTGTGATTAGTTAAATGGTTAACTAAATTTATAAATTCCAAAGAAACCCAACAAATGGCATCAAGAGCCGGGATACGGGAAACTAAGCTTCGGGTTCTCGGTTTTATTTTTTCCCCTTGAAAGATTTTATACAAAAAAAAAATTAACATGCATGAATTTTTCTTTGTATTTAATCTTGTTATTGTTTTTGGCTTTGTTCAAAAAAATAAAAAAAAAAAATAAATAAAACCGAGTATATGGGCCGAAGCCCAAATCGGGTGATTTTGGGCCGAAGCCCACTTGGATATGGTTATTGGGCTAACCGGACATAAAAGGGAAAAAGCTATATGGGCCGAAGCCCATTTTTGGTTAAATGGGCCGAAGCCCGTGAGCTTTTTTAATTGGGCCGAAGCCCATGTGTTTTGCACATGTGGGCCGAAGCCCATAATCATGTTATTGGGTCAAGCCCAAATTGGGTTGGGCTAGGCCCAATAAAGTCAAGGGGTTTTGGAACGGGTTCCTAAAACATAACGGGTTATGTTTGTTAATACTAGACCGAGCCGTAGACCAAGTGGATGTTTGTTTGTGGTTGATGTTGTGATTGTAGTTAATTATTCAAGTTTCGGTTTGTAATAATTAATTAGGGGCAATTTTGTAATTTTGTAATTATTTATTCATATGGGTATGTAATAAATAGGTTATTTGTAATATCTTTATTTTATAGAAAAATGTATTAGGACATTTGTTTTGTAATATAAAGAAGATTGCAAAATTGGAAGTTTGGGCCTAATTGGGCCGGGTATGGTGATAATGGGTCTCACAAGCCCATTAAGGGATTCAAGCCCAAAAGGACCTAAGCCCACCAATTGAGCCCAAATGGAAGCTTATGGAAGCTAAGGCCCAAGTTCAAGCCCAGTGGATCACAACGGGGTTGAAGAAGATGCTCGAAGCATTTGGATGCGGGATCGAGTGGGAGCTACAACATCCATGTGTCATGTGTCCCTTAGGATCGGACCTAAGATACACACTTGTTTCGGCTAACAAGTGTGGTCTAACTTAGTGGCTCGTGTCTAGTATAATTGTGTATGCTTGTTAATTAATTGATTGTTTGATTGTGTGGTTGTTAGATATTAGGATATCAACTTCGTCACATAGAATTAATTAACAAAGCATAAAACGGGTTCTAATAATTATCGGTAATTACGTGACACATAGTTTAATAAAATGGATTTATTAACTAGCCGTCTCACGCCCATAATAAAATGGCTTTATTATAAATTAGAATTTTGAAAATGGTTTCAAAATATCATGTTACTAAATGCATGTTAGAACATGATTTAAAGTTTTACAACTAGAATTATTAAAACTAAAAATCCCTTTTAAAATTAAGGATAATAAGTTAAACACCATCCTTTCGTATAACGCTTAACATATTAGTAAGCTCTTAGTGGGAAAAAGGTCACCTAACCGCGTAGAGTAAATTAATATGTTGAGGTAATATTGGCATATAAATGGGAAAAAGGTCACCTAACCGTTTGTATGTTAATATTACAAGTTGATACAAGTAGGACGACTTAAATTAGAACCATGTGAAGAGGGTCACCCAAGCATGGGGTCTAATAGGTGTTGATGGGATAAACATGCCGACACGAAATATGATTTCGAACCGGTCCCATAAACTCTAGAAGTTGCAAAAGGGTTTGCAATTGTTATGAATAACTACCTTGATAAACCGACAATGGGAAAAAGGTCACCTAACCGGAGTCGGGTTTATCGTTGGATTCTAGATTTTAATTATTAATTATATTTGGTATATATATAAAAGGGTATTAATAATTAAAAAGGTAAAACACTAAAATGAACTTAATTAAAATTCTGCAGATGGCCGCACACGTCGACGACAACATAATCCCTAACGTCCAAAATGTCTCTCTCCGATCTATTCTCGCTAAAGACCGTCTTAACCACAATAACTTTTCGGATTGGTTCCGAAATTTAAGGATAGTTCTAAAACAAGAAAAATTATATCATGTTTTGGAAACACCTATCCCCGAAGAACCGGAAGAGGGTAGTGAGGTCGAATATATGAATTGGGTCAAACTCACGGAAGATTCCATTCAAGTGTCATGCCTCATGTTGGCGACTATGGTTCCCGAAATCCAAAAGGATTTCGAAAACCATAATGCGTACGACATGATTACTCAACTTAAGGAAATGTTCCTTAAGCAATCGAGGGTTGAAAGGTTCGAAACGGTTCGAGCCTTGCATGCATGTAGAATGGATGATAATCAACCAGTTTCAACTTATGTACTTAAGATGAAAAGTTACATTGATCGCCTCGCCAAGCTCAATTGTCCCATCTCAAAAGAGTTAGCAACGGATTTGATCCTTAACTCTTTGTCGAAAAGGTTCGACACTTTCGTATTAAATTATAACATGAACGGGTGGGACAAAACCATTGGAGAACTTCACTCAATGCTTAAAACAGCCGAGGCGAGCATGGGCAAAAGGGTTTTACCCATGTTTGCGATCAATGAAGGTAGATCCAAGAATCGATCTCAACCCAATCTTAAGGCTAAGGTAGCCAAAAGAAAGGGTCCTCCTATGCATCTTAAGGGTAAGGGCAAATCACCGGTTATGGCAAAGAAACAAAAGGTTATGGAACCGAGGGGTCATAAGGATGATCCTTGTTTTGGTTGTGGGGAGACCGGACACTGGAAACGCAATTGCCCGGTCTACCTAAAAGAGCTAAAAGACAAGAGGAATGCGGCGCATACCTCGGGTAATGTCTTTATGATTAATGTTGAGCTAAATCTTATTTCTTCTAACACATGGGTATTGGATACCGGATGTGGAACTCATATTTGCAATTGGTTGCAGGGGTTCAAAAAGAATGAAGACTTAAAGAAGGGCGAAGTGAATCTTTTCATGGGCAACGGTGCAAGGGTGCACGTGGTCGCTAGAGGAGACTTCACTTTATCGCTTCCAAGTGGTTTGGAAGTTGTTTTGAGAAATGTTTTGTATGCTCCTAGTTTGACTAGGAACATTATTTCTGTGCACCTTCTTAGACAATGTAATTTTGACTTTAAATTTGTAAGATCAGAAATGCATGTATCATCTAATGGTATCTTTTATTTTAAAGCTGTACCAAACAACGGTATTTATGAATTGGTTCATGATAATACCTTAAATAGCTCATTATATCAAACTTCTACTAAAAGACTCAAAAAGGATTTGAGTGATTCCTACATTTGGCATTGTCGCCTTGGACACATAAACAAGAATCGTATAAATACTCTCCAAAAGAAAGGTCTTTTGAAAACAAACGAGTTAGGTTCGTTTGATGAGTGTGAATCTTGTATTCAAGGCAAGATGACCAAAGAGCCTTTCAAAGGTACAAATGAAAGGGCTAAGGATTTGTTAGGTATAATACATACGGATGTATGCGGACCTTTCAAGCCAACTAGTAGGAATAGTGAAAGGTACTTCATTACCTTTACCGACGATTTTAGTCGATATGGGTATGTTTATCTAATGAAACACAAACATGAAGCCTTTGAAATGTTCAAAGAATTTCAAAATGAAGTACAAAATCAGCTCGACCGAACAATCAAGGTACTCCGCTCCGATAGAGGAGGCGAATACCTAAGTGATGCTTTTCAAAGTCATCTTAGAGATTGTGGAATTATTTCACAGCTCACTCCTCCTGGAACTCCTCAACATAACGGAGTATCCGAGAGGAGGAATCGAACACTGTTGGACATGGTTCGATCAATGATGGCACGAAGCTCACTACCGCCATCATTTTGGGGATATGCGCTACTTACAGCGGCTCGTATTTTGAATATGGCCCCGACCAAAAAGGTGGATCGAATACCCTATGAAGTGTGGCATGGAAAGGTTCCATCCTTTTCATATTTAAGGGTATGGGGATGCATAGTTTATGTTAAACGTGACACCCCAAATAAGCTTGAGGCTCGATCCATCAGGTGTATCTTCATAGGATACCCAAAGGATGATATAGGATATATATTCTATGATCCTAGTGAACAAAAGGTGTTTGTTTCACGCAAAGGATACTTCTTAGAAACTAGGTTCCTTATGGAAGGACCTAGTGAAAGGAGAGTGGAACTTGAAGAGGTTCAAGAATCACTGGATGATACACAGTTGGTCGATACTAGCTTTCGACACGAGGATGTTGAAGATGATCAAATGGTTGATCATACACACGTTGCTCGCAGATCTAATAGGATTAGTCGACCTCCCAAGAAATATGGATTTCTTGTTGATGATTGTTACTTGGTCGATTCGGATGAACCGATCTCCTACAAAGATGCTATGTCACAACCTGATTGTGACAAGTGGCTTGAAGCCATGAGCGCCGAGATGCAATCCATGCACGATAACCAAGTTTGGGAATTGGTTGATCGTCCACTTAACTCCAAACTGGTTGGATGTAAGTGGGTCTTCAAAAGGAAGACCGATATGCATGGAAATTTAGATACTTACAAAGCACGACTTGTAGCAAAAGGTTTCACGCAAACTCAAGGGATTGATTATGATGAAACCTTCTCGCCGGTCGCGATGCTTAAGTCGATCAGGATATTATTTGCCATTGCAGCTCATTTTGATTATGAGATATGGCAAATGGATGTCAAGACCGCTTTTCTTAATGGATATCTTGAGGAAGATGTCCATATGGTTCAGCCTGAAGGTTTTGTCGATCCATCTAATCCTGATAAAGTTTGTAAGTTAAGGAAATCAATCTACGGGTTGAAACAAGCATCACGGATGTGGAATCATCGTTTTAATGAAGAAATCAAAGCGTTTGGTTTCGTCCAAAACGGTGATGAGGCATGTGTGTATAAATGGGCTAGTGGGAGTATAATCATGTTCCTTATTTTGTATGTCGATGATATACTTTTATTTGGAAATGATATACCAAGTATGGAAAACGTTAAAGCGTGGTTAAGTAGTCGTTTCTCAATTAAGGATCTTGGAGAAGCGACATATATCTTGGGAATAAAGGTCTATAGGGATAGACAAAGGAAATTGATCGGACTCAATCAAAGTGCGTACATTGATAAAATCCTGAAAAGGTTCAGGATGGAAAACTCTAAGAAAGGTTTGGTACCTATTCCTAGAGGAACCGTGTTAAGCTCATCCCAAAGTCCTAGCTCTAAGGAAGAGCAGGATAGGATGAAGCATGTTCCTTATGCTTCGGCAATAGGATCTATTATGTATACCAGACCGGACGTCTCGTATGCTTTAAGCATAACGAGTAGATACCAGCACAACCCAGGTGACAGTCATTGGATGGCTGTCAAGAATATATTAAAATATCTTAGAAGGTCTAAGGATATGTTTTTAATATATGGGTCTGGTGAGGAGGAACTCGTCGTAAAGGGTTACGTGGATGCGAGTTTCCAAACTGACCGAGATGATTCTCGGTCACAGTCGGGATATGTCTTCATTTTGAATGGAGGCGCTGTCTCTTGGAAGAGTTCGAAGCAGGATGTTGTCGCGTTATCCACTACAGAATCTGAGTACATCGCCGCTTCAATGGCAGCCCAAGAGGCTGCATGGATGAAAAAGTTCATCATGGATCTAGGGATTATCTCTTCCATTCAGGAGCCCCTAGAGATATTCTGTGACAATGAGGGTGCTATTGCACAGATCAAGGAGCCTCGTGCTCATCAGAAAACGAGGCACATTGAGCGCAGATTCAACTACATAAGGGATGAAGTTGAAAAGAGAAAGATATGTATTCATAAAGTTCATACCGATCAAAATATTGCGGACCCACTCACGAAGCTCCTCGATAGGCCAAAGCATGAGGGTCATGTTTGTGCATTAGGACTTCGGTATTCTAGTGAGTGGATTTAATCTGTGTTTAGTGTTTATATAAGAACGAATGTAATGGGTATCTCATGAAAATTAATTATGTTTTAATTATTCAATGATTTATGTTCTATATTTGCATGTTTAATCCATGAATGACTTATGTTGTTCTAAACGTCCGTAGTCGATTATGCTTGTGGGAACAAGTATGAAGGTAAGACTATTATGAACCCGGATTGGTTGATATTCATGTGATGAATATAGGGCATAGGTTTGCCACCAAGGTTCATAGATATTTGTGGGATACAAATATTGGACATGATCCGCTCTCAAGAATCACTGCATGGAGTTAGTGCAACTGATCATAAGTAATCCTTGAGTAAAGGCGAGTATCATTGTGTCCTTTGACCTGAGATGCATATTGGATCTGGTTTTTCATCAAGTCTGATAACTTGACTCTCTTCTTTGTTTTTCGGTAACACGATGACGTAAAAGAAAGAGCTCAGATATCATACGAGATGTCAACAAGGATGTATGCAGTCAAGATGGGATTTGTTCCTCTTATGTGTTGAGAGTTTAGATGTCTAAGGCCTGTTAAGTTAAATCATTGAGAGAATGATCACTCTGTGTCTTTTCGATTTAACAGGACATCTAGTAACAAAGGGATGTAATGATAAGACTTACCTATATCATATCAAGTATGGACTTGAAGGGGATGATGTTATTGAATGGCACTTAGTCAAACACACTAGGGGTGGTGACCTGTTGTTAGGCGGTATTCACCATTAGCATTAACTTCTTATGAGTCACGTGCAAGTGGGAGATTGTTGGAATACCGTATGCCCGAGACACATAATTAGGTTAATGTGACTAGCCGTGTTTGATCCAAGTCGGGTCATACCCAATAACGAGTTAGACACACACCAATTATGTATTTGTTAAGATAAGATCTATAAGACAAATACAGAACACGACACATTCAGAAATTCGGGTTTCTGAATATTTACTTGAAAGTGTTAAATAAATAAATTGGTTAATTTATTTATTCAAATAATTATTATTGGAATAATTATTTAACTATGTATTCTTTTATAAAATGGTTTATAAAAGATGGGGTGTTTATATATTTTATAAAATATAAAATATAAAATAAATAAAAATATAATAATTGGGGCCGGTTTTAGGGTGGGCCCCACACCCCAATGTCTTGGTCAAATCTTGTCATATATTTGGTATAGGTTAAGTATTGATTACTTGGAAATTACCTAACACCATGGCATTGATTTTGAATGATGATAAAAGGATTATGATCAAGACACTTTAAGAATATACACTTTCAAGAAACCAAAATAGAACCACACAACCTTTCTCTTCTTTCTTCTTGTTTACGGCCAAGGAGAAAAAGAAAGATTCGGGTCTCGGTTATTCGTGTTCAAGCTTCCTAACATAGCTCGGTGTGTGTTGGAGGCTCGGGGTACATTCCGTTTGAGGATTTTCCCTTTGAAGGTCTAGCATCAACATCATCATCTTCTTCAACATTAACTACACTCTTAAAAGGTTAAGGATGTAAGTGTTTATGGCTTTGATAGTTTAGTTTTCCCGCATTACTTGATCCTTGCCTCGGGTTTCTAATATATAGATTATTGGTAATCTTATATCATGAATAAACTAGGTTGTTCATGAACATATATTATATAGACTTGTAATATATAGATATATATATAAACATATGGATACATATGTTTAGTTTGTAAATATCACGCTTCCGCCTTAATTGTGATTAGTTAAATGGTTAACTAAATTTATAAATTCCAAAGAAACCCAACAGATAGGCCAAAGCGTGACTGGCCGAACTCTGGTCCGAAGAATCTCGATAGTAGTTCCATGAACAATCCTTTGCGGGATTGGATTTTTTTCTTTTTGGAAATGCCATAAAGCGCTAACCAAGATCCGTGAGACGAAAACCAAAATAAGAATGAGGAAGAAAAAAGATATCGTGATGTAAGTCTATTATTCCTTGCATCATAGGTGTTGCTGCGTCTTGAGATCCTAATTGCCATGGTTCCGCTGCTCGATTTCACTCTGATACCAGCTTCTGACTCCTTGCCTTTGTATACCTCGCCCTCAGCTAGTTGCCTTCTTAGCCTCAATAGCTAAAGCATCCGGGAACAGCTGAAGAATCTGGAGTTAATGATTCCAGCTGGTAGGAGAGGGTCTTTTATAACTCATCAGGAGTGGATTATGCTACTATTTTCTGTTACTGATAAAACTACCTTTTCAGTTGAATTAAGAGGATATTCCGATACTGCAACTAAAGAAAGAAAAGCTGGTGAATACCTGACCGGTGAAGCCTTTATCCGAGACTTATGCTGCTCCTGCTAAACCATTCGTTTCCTCTTTACTGGGCCTCCCTAGTAAAAGAACCTGTCGGAGGCCTCTTACAGTAAGGAATCAGCTATGGAATCTCCTCTGTAGGGAATCTTTGCTTCCGGGTGCTTGCCAGTTCTGAATGACTTCAGTTAGCTTGCCATGTTCTTACAAGAAAGAATCTCTTCTCCGAATCGAATCTACGCATATCGAATTCAGTAAAGACTTGAATAGATGCCTTCCTTCAAATATAGTTCATCCTGTTGATGGTATTTACTAAACTAAGGCTAGATCCGGACTAATCCTAGCCTATTCTTATGAAGGAAGGTGAGCATGAAGCAACGGCTAGATCCTCACAGTAGGCAGCTTAGCTGTGATTATGAAGTCAGGTGAGAAGCGTTATGCAATAGAGAAGTCAGCTAGTGAACTTAGACAGGTAGTTGATTTCATTAGGGAATTGAATTGCAGGAAGGTCAGCAGGTCAGGTAGTCCTTAGGCCGTTGAGCGAAACTCTTGGCATCCTCCTCCTATGAGGGGATAGGAGTGAAAGAATCATTATAAAACTACGAGGTCGCCCCCACTTATTAGAGCTCTCTTGCTAACCTCTACCACTCTTGTAGATCACTGCGCCTATCTTCGCTTTTCGATCAGCCGTTGCTCCCCGTTCACTTAGCCTACGAACTCCGGCTCACTTCCAGCTTGGATCACTTCTGGCTCGCTTAGCCCTAGCTCGAAACAGCCAACTCACTTCGCCTACGCAACGAAGAGAAGTAGTTTACTTGCTTAGCTCGAACATGCCAACAGCATTCCGTTCACTTACGCAAGATTCACTCGTTTACTTGTTAGCTAGCACTATTCCACATCTTATTTCAGGGAAGCCCACGGAGCGGTTCTGAAAGAACGTAGTGGTGAACGAAGTTGACTTTGACTTATAGCATTTCTCCTTCTCTTAGCTGAAGGCTTATCCATGAATCCGGACTTGAAGAACTTAAGGGCATAGGATTCAATCCAGCCACAGGTTCTCCCTATGGCTACCTTGTTGCGAACGAAAGACCGGATCTCTTTTCTTCCAGCAATCTTCTTTTGATGAGAAAAAAGAAAGAATAGAAAGAACTGGGAGTTGGCGCCTGCATAACTGCTTGCTTGCTTACCAAGCCATCCTGGCAAGCTCCCCCAGTTCGATTATGATTCTTGACTTGACTTATTATAAAAACAACTCACTATCCAAATGAAAGACGATCGATTATCTACCCAAGAAGATAGAGAGTCCCATATACGAGAAAAGGTCACAAATAGAGTTGAACCAAGTAACATTGCAAAGGCATAATGATAGTAGGGTCGGGATATCCCCGCCCTCCGAACCGGATGAGGGTCGCAGTCTTATTTCCTCCAGCTCCCTTGCTATTGTAGCAGCTCCGGCCTTTGCCTCATCTAAGGGGTCGGGGGTGGGGTTTAGAAAGAGTAAAGTTACTAGTTATGCCTGCCCGGGCGCTTGGGAAGCTATGCAAAACCTGAAAAAAGGAATCTGCTTTCCATCTTTGAGCTCAGAGGTTGCTATTCGCCCTTTTTAGCACTAGACTGACATTCTCATTTCGCTTGTTCAGTTCAACGAAAGCCGGTACTAATCAAGCACAGTTTAGCCCTATGATTGAATTGCGATAGTTGGATTCCCTCTTCCTATAGCTATGATTGGCAACCCCTATAAGTCAGTTTTTACTCCGGTCGAGCCTATCTAAAAATCAATATGGTCTAGCTAGTTATCACTTCTCCCCCTATAGTTATAGCAGTACTGGGGAATTCCTCTATCTTCTTTGAATGAGGAGAGAGAGTACTCATTCCTCTCCTTCTGGTCGAGTGGCTTCGCTCCTATAAGCTAGTTCTCACTTCCGAGCTCTAACTCCTTACTTTCTTTCCCACCGTAGAACTCCAATCGAAAGGGGAATCTCCCCTTGGTCCGCTTTCTCTATCTGGGGTTCATTCTGTTCGTACACATCTGATCCTTCTTTTCAGACTCATGAATTATTCGGTCATGCAATACTTATTGAAGACAAAGAACCAAATGCATTTCGACCCCGTCGTAGTTCTCAATCATTTCGTGGAACCGGGCGTGGTTGAACCATCTACCATGGGGGGAGCTCATGCACAGGGAAGAAGCTTAGATAAGAGAATACGTTTCGCTTTTTTTGTCGAAAGCTCGACCTGCGATAAAAAGTTTTTGGCCGAAGACAAAAAGTTGACCCACTTCATTCGCTGGTCGAATCATCCTCGCTTCGCGGGAACAACAAAAACCACCATCTCGCTCTTTCCTTTCTTTGGTGCTACCTTTTTCTTTCCAAGGGACGGGGTTGGGGTGTATAATAACCTTTTTTTTAGTATGCCCGGGAACAACTCCTACGAAAATTCAGGAAAAAATGTTGGAACCTCATGGCTAAGGATAAGGTAATGGAATTGATAGAGAAATTCATAGACCTAGGTGGGATAGGAGACTAGGCTTGTCCCTAGCTTCTGAAACAAGAGAACGGACCGACTCTAACTAATCCACTCCTACTAACATGAAGTGTAAGGGCAGACCTCGTCATACTTTCACTCTACTCTTTCCATTTCAATGCTAGCTCGATTGCAGCTAGATTGCTCAGTAGGGACTACTAATGGACTATCAGAAACGAAAGGTCATAGGGCTCATAGACATTATCTATTTCTTATCTTTCCTTTATGGGGATCATAGATCTCTCTTTTCAAAGTTGGCAAAGTGAGAACGCTGGTTCCGCAATAACCAAGTCAATCCAATCCTCAAGGGGAGAGGGGCCCGTATCCTGGGACTTAACTTAAGGATTTAGGGATCCCTCAAAGGACCGGGTTCAGGCTCAACCAAGTCTTCGTCCACCCTTTCTCGAACCAGATCCATGCCTTGGGGGTCAATGTCCGGGGGTTGCTTTCCCTTAGTAATAGTACTTTTTTGAAATACGAGGCCCAGAACCCTATACGGGGCAGTGAGAGGAGCTGTTTCTTCTATTTATACTTGCCCATCAGGACCCTTGCCCTATGTTAGCCAGTTTCAACTCTGGACCATACCGCAGCAGCGGTTGCCGCTCGATCGAAATGGGTCTAATCCTGATATGGGTATTGGCGCCTTTGATTAAAGAATGTTCTCCGCCTTTTTCCTCCACCTACCGGGCTAGGTAATTGTTGGAATGTGCTTCATTGGAACGTAGCTAATCGTCCTTGCTTTTAGAGAATTGCTGGCTCTGCCTCGGCCTTTCTGCCTATAGTCTAAGGAACCGGTAGCAAGAGAGCTCGTAAGACCAAGGAGTTAGCCACCTTCCGGGTGAGAGGATAGACCCGGAGAAAGAAAGGGATAGAGCTCTGAAATAGTGAACTTAGAGCTGGGGTGGGAACAAAATCTAAGTGTAACAAGAAGGCAGTGATGAAGTTGGTGATTGTAGCCTGTTAGTGTTAGAGATTCAGATAGAGGAATGTAAACTAGCAAACTGCTCTATCAGCGGAAAGAGAGCCAATACATGGCAGGGGGGGAGAAGCTAAGCAGGTTTCTTAGACTGAAGGTTCTTAGTCTAATCAGAAACAGAACCCGTCTGTAACCACAATGACTATATGCTTAACACACCTTCAGATCGAAGAAGTACTTTTTGGAAAGGATTCAGCAGGGTGGAGGAATGGTCAACTCGTCAGACTTATGATCTGCTCTCATTTTGGGGATATATAAAAAATATGCTCTCTATCATCCGCATCCAAATCTTTTTCAAGCTGGGCCCTGATGTTTCAGGGAATGGCGGAATCCGTCTCTAGCAAGTACGCAACTGGCCTTAAATTGTATCGAGCTACAGGCCCTTCTCATAAGATGTTGTAAGCTACGGGCCTTTTTCGATGAAGCTTAAATTAAAGCAGACCTCAGGAGCTAAGAAGGGGGCCAACAAGCCCCTTTGAAGCTAATGCCTTAGAAGCTACAGGACATAGAAGCAGGCCAACAAGTGGATTGAATCTTTTCCAGTCTAGAGACTGGCGGATTACCTTCGAAACAAAGGATTGAAAAATTCCTGCTTATGCGTACCTTCGTTAACTGCAAGGGTTGTCGTAGGCTCACTAAAATCTTTTTGAGTGCATGTTTCTCATCTGATCACCTGCCAGGTTAGCGAATCCCTTCGTTTGAATTCTACGAATTGGCGTGGTGGATTCTCTCTTTGGATTCTCAGAATGTGTGAAAGGAACTCTATTCTTGGCCCTAACGATAAGAGAACGATCAAGCAGAAAGAGCATAAGGAAGGTACAGCCCAACTATGAGGTACATTAGATAAACAACCTTTACTTAACCAACCTATTTTACTGAAGCAACGGCAGGTCATGGAATCTTCTAGAGATTCCCAAAGTTTATTCTTCCTCTCCACGCACAGGCAGATCTTAGGCTTTCTGTTCTTTGGTCATTTCATTATGCCAGCTAATCCAGTTAACTGATGCTTTTTAGTAAGCTAAGCTGTTCACTTCAGTAACGCGTGGGAATCTGCCGAACTTATTACAAGAAAACCCCTTCTTTATGTTTACTTAGGGGGTTCTCCTCCATCGGTCAATGTATTCTTACTTACCGAAAAGAAAGACTAGTTAGGTACCGTAGGTAGAGCATATTCCAACACTTCGGATAACCACTTGACATTGGCACCTTGGCCAGGTAGATCCGTCCCACTCTCCGGACCTCACCTCTGCTTTTTTGGAGTACGGGCTGACTCGGAAGGGCAGATAAAACAGAACCCTAAGCCCTACAGTTCCTTCGTTTACCGCCTAAGATGAATCTATTGCCTCCCCTCCCTCCACGAGTAGATATTTAGTATTGAATAGTGTCAAACCCAATCCCAAGCAATAGTCAAGAAGAAAAACTCAGGACTAGGAAAGAAAGGCAGAGACAGGGAAAGCTAGGGTGATAGTCCTATAGATGAGTAATAGGATAGGGAGCACTCCGCTACACTCATTAAGACAACAACCTCCTAACTACTATGAGTTAAGCAGCTAATGGACAGACCAGACCGCATAAGACTACTGGAATAGAAAAAGAGAAGGGATTCACGGGCAGTGAAGGCAACCAAGGGAGAGGAATCATTCTATTCAATTCCGAAGCCTAGCGTCTCCTGTAAGACTCTATCACCTTCATTCTTTTGTTGAGGTTCTGCTGATCCCAAGTAGTCCATCTCAATCATTGCATATGGCAATATAGAAAGTAAAGAGGAAAAGGCATGACCAGAGGAATTGTGTGAAATAAGTGAATTTATCCAGTTGAGGCATCTTGATTGAGAATAAAGGATTCCCCCCATACAGAAAGAGAGGCCTTCCTGTACGAGTAGTGAAGAACTAAACGATTTTGTTTTGTTGGTTGTTGACCAACGGAAAGAAAGGGATTGGGTCAACTTCATAGGTTCTCGCGTCCCTGTGCCCAAAAGGAAGGGTGAGTTCGGTTTGAGTGTTCATCGATCGGGTGGATCTATATGCTCCGGGGTGGTGAGACGAGGTGTAGCGCAGTCTGGTCAGCGCATCTGTTTTGGGTACAGAGGGCCATAGGTTCGAATCCTGTCACCTTGATGTGAGGCATTCCGTCAGCAAATACTCAAATATGAACATCCATCGACCGTTACCACTTCCTCTTACTCGTGACTCGTATATGTAGCAAGCACACGAGACCTTTACTCAGCAACTTTGCTAGGCAAGCAAATCAACTAAGGCTTTACTTTTCATTGCGTTGGGAGTTACACATTTCATGTCATAACTTGCTAGAGTGAGGAACCGCCGAGCAGCTCTCCCTATGAGTATAGTATAGCTCGAGACATTAAGTGTTTGATTGGGTCACATCTTGTCACAATATGAACTGTGAAGGACATGAAGTAGTGACGCAACTTCTGAGTAACAAAGACTAATGTGAGGCAGTGCCCTTCCACAACTGAGTACCTTGTCGGATATTCTGCTATCAATGAAACCGAAAGAAAGAAAAAAACCCGTGCTTTTCGTATAGATCGAAACTTGTAGCTTGATTCTTTACTCATTCCATACTGGGAAGAATTGCAGGCGATAACACTTCTTCCTTTTTTTTATTTTAACAAAGATATCCGACGATCAAGACAATTCCCGTGAAAGTCTTTCATAGAAGTGAATTCTTATTCTTACGAAGCAAATAGCATTTCCTTTTGATTTGTCCCCTGGACCTAGAATTAGGAGTCGAAGCCATGCATTTAGCCCGATTGCTATTCGCCCTTTTTAGCACTAGACTGACATTCTCATTTCGCTTGTTCAGTTCAACGAAAGCCGGTACTAATCAAGCACAGTTTAGCCCTATACCTAGACATAGAACTCCTAGCTCTGGAGCTGATTGAATTGATTGATTCTTTTGAACAGCTACCGAAAGGCTTCGCTCCTCGCTCACAGAACTCCCCCAAGTCTCAGGTCAAGAGAGAAGAGCGATGGCCTTTCTTGAGTCACTCACTTCTTTTGGGCGCTTTCTGCTTTTATGGTAAAAACCAAGGTTATCACAGTTCGATTTTATTTAATCCTCATCTCGTTCAGTCTTGATGGCAGTTAGTTTCTTTATTTATTACGTCGTTCAGTTCAAAGAGTCATTCTAGCATCATTTTTGATAGCATCTGTGGAGGTGCAGTCCCTTATATGATCAGATCTTTCAAAACTTTCTTACTTCCTTCCATGTCCATCTCTCATATCTACAAGGAAGGGAATCAAAGTGCAGACACTTTAGCTACCCATGGCCACTTCCATCAGGAACATTTTTTCTTTCTTTTTCAGCCGACTTGAAAGGTGCTCTCAGTGTACCGCCATACGCACCCAGACATTAGACCAAGCAGGAACCGGGGATCAAAGTTCCATTGATTCATCTATCTCAAATAGGGAAAAAACGGAATCAAGAAGGGGTCGGCTGAGCTCTAACTGGTTAAACCCGCTTTGGTGGCCTCTTGCCCATAGCTGACTTCTTTGCTAGATGATATCGAATAGTACGGACTGGCTTATTATCTGAATGAGATCGGAAATAGAGGAAGTAGCCCCAATCTTCCAATAGGCGCATACGAAAGGTTCTGAAAGAATTGAAAAAGCTCTGAAAAAGAAACAACCCGACCTGAGGAACTACCAACAACGGAAGAACTAGCAACAGCGGGAGAAACCTTTTCTAACCTCAGCTTCACCCCCTTCCTCGGGATTCTTTCTTTGATGATATGCCCTAAGCCCCTTTCAGAAGACCGAAGTCATTGGTGCTTTGCATAAGGGGTAAGCGCGCCATAAAGACTATTGGTACCTATCATAGACTTGACTCATTTTAAGGGCTTTCGGCCTATTGCTCTTTCCTTGTGCCTATTTCGCCGTAGGGGGTTGGTTCACGGGTACAACCTTTGTAACTTCATGGTATACCCATGGATTAGCCAGTTCCTATTTGGAAGGCTGCAATTTCTTAACTGCCGCAGTTTCCCTGTTCTAGTGCAGGACGCAAGGAGAAGCACGAGCGGAGCGGTCTGGCTAAACGTGCAATGCCCCGTAGGGAGATCTAGCTTATTGGTCTAGTGCTTCCGGGTGCTTGCCAGTTCTGAATGACTTCACTTAGCTTACCATGTTCTTACAAGAAAGAATCTCTTATCCGAATCGAATCTACGCATATCGAATTCAGTAAAGACTTGAATAGATGCCTTCCTTCAAATATAGTTCATCCTGTTGATGGTATTTACTACACTAAGGCTAGATCCGGACTAATCCTAGCCTATTCTTATGAAGGAAGCGCGCCTAAAAGGGGAGCAACTGGGCTAGACTGATGATCTTATGGAGTAGTCTGACCCTGGGAAAGAGACTGTCATCGCTGCCAAGAATAAACATGCTGTGCCGGGTGACTGGAATCCTCTGAGGTCAGCTGAACAGGCTGACAATCGGCAGAAGATGCTGAGCAAAGCTGCTTGAAGCGTGAGGCTGATCCGTAACATCAACTGCAGAAGAATGCTCAACTCATCAGTCTTAGGCCTTAGCGGGATTGCAACACTAGACTAAGAGATTGGAAGACTTTTTTCCATCATTTCCTACTTTCTTTACGGACTAGGGCGAATCACAAGCAGACATAATGGAAATGGAAGGCTTGGACTGGACAGCAGCGAAAAACCAGATCAGAGACAGCCTTACCGAGAATTCGTCTCAATTAGGCGCTTGTAGGAGACTGAGGTTTTACCTATCCGACTATGTCCTTTGTTTAATACCCATTTCCAGGAAGCTCAGAGCAGGTTAGGACAGAAGAAGTCTACAAAAAGGCAGTCCAATTTGGCGCTTTCCTTGCCTTAAGTAATACCTTTTTTTTAAGTGCCTTGCGGAACTTCGTTTCACTTCGTTCGTTCCATTAGAGACGCGAAGTTCGTACCTTCTCCCCTGGCAAGGGTTAAAAGGCGGAGAACCATTAGGAATTTCATTCCCCTCCGACGCCTAGAAGACAAAGAAGGAGTGAATGAGGCCCAACATAGAATTCTTTCTCGGGGGTTCACCCGGCACCTCTCTTCTCTGGATCCGCTCTCAGAATTGGATTTGACATCACGGGGGCCATCCATTGAGGCTATCGAGGTCTAGCTCGTCTCTTACAGTACAGCCCTCACTCGAAGTAAGGATTTCAGGGGGTTACTGACCAGATAGATCTATTGAGTGAGAGAAAGTGGCCTATAACCCTCTCTAAAACTGATGAATCAAGGCCTATCGTCTCAGCCTTTCCAGCAGCCTAATCCGATAAGCCTAAACATGGTCCAAGGAGTTCTAACAATCGGGGAAGCCTTTGCCCTTGCTTTAGTTGACCCGAAAGCAGGTAGTTCAGTTCCTGACCTCGGCTCATTCCCTTCAGTTTTGAAGTGAAAGCACGGTTACGGGTTTCCTTTTGTATCAGCATTGACGATTGATTTATCCTTCTCATCCGGGCCGATGTCTGCCGTCTCGCGATTCTTGCGTTTATGGACCGAAGGAAAATCACTCCAATCCTTCTAAAGAACAGTCATGTATGATAAAAACTTATGTTCAAGTTTTTTTTTTTTTTTTATTTATAAAACTACATATTTTACACGGCGTAACTACTCGGGTGGTTGTTCGTTTGTATTCGTAGAGCATTGGGCAGTAGGCCGGAAAGTTGTTAACAAAAAATTTATAGTGGTGACAAACAAAGATTATTAAGAGTTAATATGCAATGCTGATGAGCAAAAGTTCAAAACAAACCAAAATGTGCTATCCTAAACTATCCAAAAAGCAATATCCAAAAGCACAACATCAATTTTCCCCTATAGCATGCAGTTGTTACTTAATGTATAGTATAATTTCTATAAGAGCCACAAAAACAGCATTAATCATTATATATTAATTTTTCACTTTTGATCATCTAAATAATCAAATTTCAATTCATTATACATTTACGTAAGTACTTTTCTTAAATTTATCAAAATAATAAAATTTCAATAATCATTATACATTTATGTAAGTATTTTTCTTAAATAGGTACGCATGTTCATAAACGTTAGAACAACTTTAAAAACACCAAATACGCGTTAAGAGCACTAGCAATGGAGTTCATCCCCTTCTCCATACACAAATTATATGAAAATACGTGATTTTGCTCATTTTCATTCCTATATTGGAGTCCACATCAACCTGAATTATATCAAAAACTAATTATGTGAACTCTAATGCTGTGAATAGAAAATGTATTATTTAGTTGATTATGAATACTATGATGAGAACAGGATGTGAGAGGTTTTTTAAAGGTAACATATTATATAGATAAGTATAAATATGTATTTAATTAGGATGAGGATTTCATATCGTAAATGCTGTAAGAAATTTCTTCTCATGATTTATCGCTATTGGGCCTTATTAGGTGTCTAATGTGTACCTATTTAAGAAAAATAGGTACCTATTTTAAAGTTGTTTCGTATTTGGTGTTTTTAAAGTTGTTCTAACGTTTATGAACATGCGTACCTATTTAAGAAAAATACTTACATAAATATATAATATTGGGCTTCATCAAGTTACAATATTTAATCATTATAGCTACTCCATCCATCCCATTATAAGTGTTCACATTTAACTTTTTACCATTATAAGTGTTCACATTTAATTTTTTATTTGTCCCATTACAAGTGTCCTCTTTCAAAATTAATAAGCCAATTTCCAAGTTTACTTTTAAACACACACAACTAAAATTAATAAACAATATTGATTTACCCACTTTTCAAGGGCATTATTGTCATTTGACAAGAAAAAAAAGTAATCATTCAATTCACCTAAAACCTTGTGTTTTTCAAGCATGAATACTTATAATGAGACGGAATGAGTATTAATTAATGACATATGTTTGACCTATTACTCTATTAGGTTCAGCTGCAACTCAATGATCCATTAAGACCAATAACCATACATAGTTATTTTTATGAATCTTTTTTAAACAATAACTAGGATAATATAACCCGGACTTCATAGCGTTTAAAAAAAGGGGCAGGGGTTGATTTTGACGACTAAACAATCTCTTTATACACGGACCTAGACTTAACCCAACCATAAATACTATAGTAATAAGGTCAAACAAATAGGAAGTAAACAACTAGTTCATTAACTATCAAAGCTTCCAACTAATAGAGTAGTAACAAATAATCGGAATAAAAACAAATATAAGCATAACTACTAAATAATGATAATGAGATCAACTTGGTTTCAAACCAAATAATCACCGATAAATTAAAAGAAGTTGGATTAACCAATTACAGTTTCTTGCGGTTAGATTATGCTTTACAAGAAGAATACTAGGAAAAAAAATGCCATTAGTTATACAGATGTTCTCATAATAAAAGAAGTCATACTTGCGTTTTTTGCTGGAGCCCCTCTTAAGGTATGCTGATTGATCAGCAACAGGTGAATATGGGCCGTTTCAAAGAACATTTTTTTGGCACATGTACGTTATAATAAGTCAGTTTGGGCTGGATTGATCCTACCGTATGGCGGCTTATGCATTGTATTGTACAAATGTATTTAAAAAGCATGAAGTAGTTCACTAAGGCATTTGCAAAGATGAAGCTTCTAGCTTAAGAAAATGGATCACTTGATTAAGGGTTCTTGAAACTTATTTCCTATTTGATTATTTCAACTTTCTGTATATATGTATGCATTATGGTTGAATAATAAAATTGTTTTCTTTTCAACAATATCTTGCATTATACTCTATTAGTTGAAGAGTTACAAAAATCTTGAATTACGTTGTCATTTTCAGAGTCATGATAATCAAAATCGTGAAAATTAATTGACTCTCGATCACAAAAATCTTGAGTTTCGGCTATGGTTTCACAACTCCTCGTAACGCCGTGGGGGGTGGGGGGGGGTCAAAATACTAGTTTGAAATTTAAAATAAAATCATGAAAATAACCAATTTATTTAGTCCGTTATACACGTAAGAAACAAATCACTAATTTTTGCTATGTGTGGCCTTTTCCCATTAATAATATTATGTGATACATGATCATAGATTCCCAAATTTCCTTTTTAGGTTAAACGAGTAAAAGTAGAAACGCTACCAAATAATAAATACTTAAAAACTCAAGATTATGTAGCTTGAAGACTGAAGAGTGTGTACTTGACGGGAACCCACAAATGCTTATTCCATTAGACTAAATCATCCAAGAGTTGTAAAAGATTATCTATATGTTTTGACGAACATGACATGCCACAATAAACAACCCTTGAGTTCGTTTGTTCCAATCATCGTATACGATGAAGATTCATTTGAACAGCCGTTATTTGAGTTAATAAGGTTTTGACCAATCTTAAACTTTCTCTTTATTCAACCCCTCCTAATGGCCCTTTCAGTTTGCCACTTGCCATATACTCGGAATGGAATGACTCATTGTGAGAGAATGGAAAATAGTGTGTTTGGTTGACGTAACCCCTAGTCCATTCTAGGGCTGTGCAAAGTGTATAACCTGACCCGACCCGACTGAAGCCCGACCCGACCAGAGGACCGATCCATCTGAAAATACAAGACCGAAGCCAGAACCGATGGGCATGATCGGGTATCGGTCTTCAACATCGGTCTGTCGGTGCTTTGCACATATGACCGAAACCGACAAAATACCTTCAATATTTTCAATCGGTTATGTATGAATTAAGGCTAAGGATCTTTCGAGAGGTTTCAACTGTAAGTTTCAATCCATTAACATGGTCTTCAGCAGGTAATCAAGTGATTGATTGTAAGGGTTTAATACAAACCTGGTGAAGCAAAGATATCAATAATAGTGTGTAATAGCAGCTTGATTTTGATAGAATGGTATTTGATTTTGATAGAATGTTAGCCAAAATCAATTGATTGAACAGATTGCAATACCAGTTTGATACAAAAGTTAAACTGGATTTTATGCGTTCAATTTCAGTAGGGTTATGCCCCACGTAGCTATTTTTTAGGAATATTAAATTGGTCCATCGGGTTTTTTAGGTTTTCACGGGTAAAGGACCGAACCCGACCCGAACCCGTTTTGGGTATATTTTAAAGACCGATTTTTTGTGTCTAAAATTAGGGTCGGTTCGGGATCGGGTTTTTTCGGGCCGGTTCTTCGGGTTTTTTCGGTCCGGAACTAATTGTGCGCACCCCTAGTCCATTTCATTCTCTCTAAAATATCCAATTTCATTCCACTCATACCCCATGTTTTTTTAATTCCATTCCCTGCCTCACCCTACATCATTTCCACCACCCAAAATCAACACCCACCAACACCACCAACAGCCGCCGCCACTGCAACCAGCCACCACCATCGCCGTCCACCGACGCCACCACCCACCTCCACCAACCATTGCCATCGGTGCTAGCCACCCAGCACCGCCAGCCGCCCGCCGTATATATCAATCATCGCCCCACCATCACACATGCCGCCCACCGTCACCGCTGCCCACCACCTTGGCCACTGCCACCAATCATCACCATCGGCGTCCACCGTCGCCACCACCCACCTCCACAAACCATCGCTATCAGTGCCAGCCACCCACCACCTCCAGCCGCCCGCAGCATCCAACAATCATCGCCCACCATCACCGCTGCCCACCGCCACCTCCTCCGTTACCGCCACCTCCACCTCCACAATTACCGCAACCGCTCCCACCACCACCACTCACTACCATTTTAATTTTATTTTATTTTTCTTACATACCAACAATACAAAGTAATGATTCATTTCATTCCCATGTGATAACAAAACATTTAAATAACCCATTCCATTCCTTTGTCTATTTCATTACCACGTCCATTCCATTCCGTCGTCTATTCAATTACCCTAGTTTGGTTGTTACAAGAATAGGGGAACAAAAATAAGGAATGAAAAAAATTTCTATAGTAAAAATCAAAAAAATTTAAAAAAAAAAGAAAATCATTACTCAAAATTTAGTAAAAAACAATTACATAAGTAAATTTATCCACTTCAAAATTATTTTCAAATTTTACAATTTTGTTACATAAGTAAATTTAATAAATTAAATTCTTATTTCAAACTTTTTAATATTTTGTTTCATTATTTAAGACCAAATCCGTGTAATCACTATTTTACATTACAACGTTATACCAATATTGATACGCATTTAAAACTAAATCATATATAACATTAATGTCGAATAGGCGAATGCAATGGTTTTATTAAAAAGTGAAAGATCTCTCATCATTTTACTGTCACATAGGTTTTATTTTTGTAAGATAATAAAATATTTCGCACTAAACTTAAAACGATTAAAATAAAGTGACAGATAAAGTGATAAACAAGCAACAAGCTGAGATGTGTATCTCTTCGGATACTCTTACTGAAACGTGTAATAGTTTTACAAGAAAAAAAAAAGTTGACCTACCACCCACGTCATTTCCCCCCCACGAGTGATCCCAAAATGTTTCAAAAAGGCCCACCGCATCACGTTTTCTAAGCTGACGTGGCTCGGTAAACTTTTCTTTTTTATATAAATAAAACACCAATAAAAGAATAAATAAAACGACAAAACAAAATATGTTCTAAAACTCTTTCTATCCCTGAAAAAAAGACTATGGCATAAACCCTAAGAATGAAATCTCTCAAGTTTTGATTGTGCCGAAGGATTTGAAATAAAGTTTCAGGTATGAATTCTATTTTAAGTTTAAATTAATGGTAGTATCTACGCATCTTTCAGAAAGGGGTGGCAGCGCAGCTTGTTGCCCACATACCTGCTATGTTGATGTAATATCTATGTTTCTATATAATGAAAGATATAAGATTTGATTAAAAAAAAAATTAATGGTGGGATTTGCTCTAGTCAATTAGGATTACTGGTAGTATCTACGCGTCTTGTTTATGATAAAAATTGATTCTTTCTTCACATTATAATAAAATTGTCAGTCAATTTCATTAGTTGGAATGTTGTAAAACTCGCTTGGCGGTCCTAGGCGGCCGACCCCCTTGTAGGGAGTACTCGGTTTGCACTCGGATATGATAAATATAACATAAATTAATTATTGGATATTATATATATATATATATATTAGCATAATTCACGTCAAAATAAGCATAATTCATATAAAAAAACATAATTCAAAAAATTCATGTTTTGTTATTTTTAATTTTTTACTTAAAAAAAAGTAACAAAAAAATAAAAAAAATTTAAAAATTATGGCCAAGTTGACCTTGGAGGCTGAGTAATCTCGAGTACTCCGACTTTAGTCCGAGTTGGACCTTGGCGAGTAATAGTGGCCGAGTTGGGAAAATGCAGCAAGGTTGATGTCCGAGGACCTTGCAATCGCCGATTCCAAGGCCTTGGAATCTGACTTTTACAAGGGATGATGATTGTAAATCTTTTAGATGGAACAGAAGCTTCAGATTTCATCTTTTGTAGTATGTGACCGATTGCTTCCGTTAGCCGCAAAATATCCATGGCTGCAAGAAGACGGATACCAGGTTGGCACCGACCCACTTTGTTATTATCCATGCCGAATCCCTGCGTTGATGGGGAGACGTGTCCGAGGATATTTTCACAATTGGGTGATTCTCTCTAGCCATCCAGACAATGTCATGTGGTATCTTTGGAACCCGGTGACCTTAAAGACCATATATCTTCCCCCTTTGGTTTTGAAAGACGGAGACTATGAATCGATCGGTGGAGATTGTTGTTTGCCGTACCCTCCAGAGGATACCGGTTCGATCCTTTTGTTAAATAGAACCAAACAACGTACCTTTGTTTTTTGTCGGCTAGACCGTAAAAGAAAGAATTTACGATGGACAGAAATGACATATGCTAGACAGCTCAAGAGTATAACCGACAGAGATGGTTTCTTAAAATCCTTAACTTGTTGCGATGGCAAGGTAGATGCCTTGAACAACAGTCTCCTTTACGGTTCTCTTATTCAGGTTGACATTGTGGTTAACGATAAAGAAGTTGTGATAACTCTATTGCCATTTGTAGAAACCCCTTCTGATAGTATTATGTCCTGCAACACTTGTTTCTACGTAGGGCCTTTTCTGAAGGGAGGTACAGAGCTTTTCTTCGTTATAGCAGATGTTCGTTCAAAAGCAATGAGAACGCTTACTGACGTGCATTTGTTTAAATTAGACATGAGTAGTATGACTTGGGGAAGACCAGGAGACCTTAATAACACAATATTTTTCATTGATCTTGCTCATAGTGGTTGGTTATTTTACCGACCTACACTTTCTTCAGAGTTAGGCGGTCATATTCACATTTTTGGCAAAGTGGACAAAGTAATATCTTCCTACAACTTCAAAGATAACACTGTATTCCTATCTTCTATGCCATGTTTAGTGCCAAAAAACTATCTGCCATTGTATGTGCTTATTTATTGTATGTGTTCTAGCTAGCATGAGAATAGTTAAGGTCTTAACAGTCTTTATTGCGCAGAGCTAAAAAAGAAGAAGACAAGGAAGATGAGATCGTGTCTAGGATTGACGAGCTGGTTGATATTAACATCACAAGGAGTTCACCCCTTTTCAATATCCCATTCGATGTTCTGAAGATGATTATGGAGCTCTGTGTTGGTGTCGAATATCTTAACTTCCGAGCTACATGCAGACGCTGTTGATTAGCAGCACCTGTGATTCGGTGGAGTAACATTACATCACTAAGAAGATTGCACGCATACTCACTACCTTCACCATGGCTGATAATGTTTGACACACTGCAAAGCGTCATCACTTTTACAGATCCGATGTCTGGTGACAAATACTTTATGAAAACACCTCAAGAACTGATCGGCGATGTGCGAATACGTTGTTCCTTATATGGTTGGTTGCTGGTTTATAATCTCTCGCACATTCCGCACACTGTGATGTTGTTTAACCCCTTTACAAATAATATCCATATGTTTCCACAACATGGGTACATAACAAGCATTTGTTTCTCAGAGCCACCAACTTCCTCGTACTGTATGGTTGTTGGACTCATAGCAACACGTACGCTAGGTGCTTTCGTCCACTTTGTAAACTGGGGACCAGACTGGGCCGGGACATATATGGATTTTGATGAAGCCGTTCCACGTTCCGTTTCTTTTCCAATATTATTTGTTGACAGCTATGTGTTATATGTCTTAGAAGCGGAGGGAAGACTTGATGTTTACAGGATAAGGGAGGAAGGGGATAGGTTTTGGGAAGTTGTAGCCGAAGCCCCGAGTGGTTGTCCTTCAGAAGCACAATGTTTTCTAGTGAAATGTGATGAGCATCGCCTTTTACTAGTCAGAGTGGATGAGTATGGAGAATCGGTTGAGGTGTTCAAGCTGAGTCAGACATCACAAGAATGGGAGAGAATATATGGTTTAGGAAGGCGTATGATATATATTTGTGGTGTTACGTGTTTGTGCGTGGAAGCGGAAACACCAGAACTGGAGAACAAGATTTACTTTCCACGATTACACTCCAAGAACGGGAAGATAGTGTTCTATTCTCTTGAAACATGTAGGTACCACACGTTCGATGGTAGAAAGGCCGAAGAAGACAGTTTTGGGGATTTCCTAGGAACAAAATATATACTCAGCCCTCATGCATGGATTGAACCAAGTTGGTGCTAATTTTAAGTTGCTTCTTACTTTTTTTTTATATAAAATTTTTATTCAAGAATCTTGCATTAAGCAAACTTAGGTGTTATGATCTGCTTAATTTCTACTAATTCAGCATTGTATATATTTAATTTAAGACCTTAAATGGTCGTATTCTTTGTGTGTTTTATTATATTTTTTGGAATGAAACTTGCCAGAATCAAATAGTACCAACTTATAAAGGGGAATTAAAACCGTTTGGTGTACTTTTATCTGTTATAAGATACTTCAAAGCTACCTGTTGAGCCCGGTCTTTTTATGCATAGAGATACAAGTGATAAGAGCTCGTTATTGTTTGTTCGTTTGAATAATAATCTTTTGTTATTTATTATTTGTTTTTATGGTTGATCTTTATTGTTTTTGTATTTTAGCCTTTTAGGACTAGTGAAAGATGGTAACGATAAGAGAGTTGCCCTTGCACCTTGCAGTTAGCATGAAAAGATGGCTCGATTATTTTTGGTGAATACTTGATCATCTTTAGATCCATGAAATGTTTAAATTATTTGATTAGTTAGATTATCTCAAACCCAATAGCTACTCGACGGGTTTTTAGCTGGGTATACTAGACAAGTATTTTAATAAACCAGCTGGTATACCGATACCCTGACGGGTAATTACCCAACAAATACTCGATGGGTTTGAGACGGGCTTAATGATCCGGTATGGATTTAAGAATTGTTTAAAAAGGTTGTTGAGTTTGTTTTAACTCTTGGTTTTTTATTATTAGTTGAAAATATGCAAGGTGAGTTATATCTTATAAATGTGAAACAAGATCGAAGGGGCTCCAATTGGTATCAGGGCCAATAAACTGCTCGAACACCACCCCGAGTCCACAACCTGGTCATGATTGAATCAAAGCTAGAATGGCCTAGCAGAATATATGTTTAGGATAATATATTAAGCATTTTTTGTTGTGCAGTTTGGTCGCGAAGGTGAAACCGATATTTTAGCAATTAAGTACTTAACACGTTCGATAGACGGCTATTTCGCTAGGCAGACTTGGTTAGATTGTCGATTAGAATGCCACATACATCAACTTTGTTATATGTAATACGAGAATTGAAATGTAATCTTGAGGTGAAGAAAGCTGACTTATTCAAGTTAAAGAGAGTTTAATTCAGACTTAACCTTGTTTTGTTTCCTTTTCTCAGGTTTTTTATTATTATTTATATAAAAGGGATGAGCTCATGTGCTTTAGGTGAATGTTGGGAACAGGGGTTAAGATGTTTTGTTTTATTTTAACTTTTAGTAATCTACATAAATGGTATGTACGGAGTAATTGAAAACTAGTGGTAAAAAAGAAGCTGGAAGTGTTCTAAACTCTATTAGATACATTGCTAAACTATAAAATCTTTTTCAATGTATTATTTAGTAGTTTTAGAATATAAGTTGAGGTGATATATTTTGGATTGAAAGATTACCAATAAAGGACATGTTTTCTAGGCTAATTGATCTAGAAAGTAAAGTAAAATGACATGCCTATGGAGTTGGTGTCAAATATGTTTTATGACTCTTTTTTAATATAAATATGACTTAAGCGTGCATGATTTTAAAGTTACAAGTTTAAAGATGATCAAGATGACTTAAGAGTGCATGGTGAAATCGCTAAAAAGAATTTTTCAGTTGGTGAAGCCGCAAAAGTTAGCACCAGGTCGGATACTATACCAGATTAGCTTTCATAGAGATATAATTGGAGGTGGATCGAGTACACCTAGTATTATTCGATCTCTTCTTGACCTACACACATAAACAAGAACCCGTTAGAAGGGGTCAAGTCTGTCTGAACCACCTATGAACCACCCTTCTACGCTCAACATCACTATAATCATTATATCATTCATCATAATCGACATGTATGTAAAGATAAAATAGGATGAGAGAAGAGCATATTGATATTGGTATGGAGAAATTATCCTCGTTGTGATTATATGAAAGAACCCTCTATTCCCTTTATATATGGAGATACATGGGCTAGTGGCTTATATATAGGCAATTATGTATTGGGCTCATAGATAGTGGGCCAAGCCTTCTTAAATGTCTAAGTCCCGTACTCCCGTAGTGCAGTATGATGTAGCCCGAAGTCCGAACCACATTATGTTGCACGTATCACTTATTGTTGTCGGAGTCTTTACAATTAGTATCAAGGACGGTTCATATCATATTTATTTACTATGGAGCTATTGATCATGTGTATATTAGTTAAGTTATATAATGTTAGTAATAATTTAGTTATTAGCTAAGGTGAAACTAAAGAAACAATAGATTCAACTGTTGGTTTTGGATTTCTGACTTACCCAAAACCCAAATGAGCTCTTATTTACTGTTAAAACAGTTTGATTATAACTTAATAAAAATAATCCAACTAGCTATTTAGTAAAACAAAAGCATGCATACTTTTAGGGTACTTATAACTTAAAAGGCTTGCACTTGAAGCCTGTCACGCATATTTTCTATTGCGTTATGAAAACAAAATCCAAAATACACATAACATCTTTGTATTACTTGATAAAAATATTTCCATATTGCTACCAAATGAGGTGTTGACGGTTGGAACTGGTCATGGTGGAGACGAATAATTAGCGGAGGAGATGAACCGAAACAATAAAATCTTATCTCAGACGATTTATCGAAAGTGGTTATCAATAATAACATATATAGGTGGATTTGGGTTTTCGACGTTGACGATTCTTTCTCAGTCAGTCTGATTCGAAAACAAAGCTGGGCGGGTGATCAGTTGATTTCGGAATTGTTAATTCTATTATCAATTGCTCTTTTTGGTGGGTAACTAATAGAGGAGTTAAAGTTACAATTAATTAGTCCGAGTGTATAAAAAATATTTTTCTTGTGATGTAATTACGTATGGTTTTTCCTAGTACGTGTCATGTTAGTCACAGCCGGCTGGTGGGTAAGTATAGTCAGGCATATGCTTTAGGCCTCCACCCATTCAGAGCCTCTAAATCAGTAAATCTAATACTCATTTTGGTTTATATATTTGTAAAATAATCTGCATATATCTTTGGAAATTTACTAAATTGGGCTGGACTTATAATAATAGTGGAGCTTTAATGGAATAATTAATAATTGATTTCTTTTTCATAAATAATTTTTTTTGGAAGCTTTTGCTACTTTACAATAACATGTGATTTGTGTTAAATATAAATAGTTTGTAACAATTATCGATTTGATTTTGCCTATATGATAACGTAATAGTAAGTTAGCCGACTAATGTAAGTTGATTGGTTTTAAATATAAGAGTCTTCATAAAATGACTTTTTTACTCTATAGAATAGTAACCAACTTTGAAAGTTGTTTTAATTAGGTCACTAATAAAAATTTTTGTTTCAATCAGGTCATTAAACTTTCATTTTTGTTTCAATCCTAGATATTTTACCTGAATAGTAGATAATCTAGGTTTTTTTTTTATTTTTTAATGTTATTACTTTACATAATAACTTTTAAAGGTTGCAAATATTAAGATACGAAATATAAGTTTAAAATTCCGAAAATTTTCAAACAAAGTTCGGAAAATTGCAAAAATTGAAAAAAAAATATTCAAAACGGGTTAGGGTTATAAAGAGTCAAGGTCGGAACGGGTCAAAATGGGTTTCGGGTCAGTTTTTTTTTGGACCAACGAATCAGCGCATTTTCAACATGTTACAGCTCGTTTTAACAGCAAAAGCTCGTTTAAGCGATTTTTTCAGTTCGTTTCAACACTTAACAGCTCGTTTAAGCGATTTTTCAGTTTGTTTAAGCATCTAAGAGCTCGTTTAAGCGATTTTTGAGTTCATTTCAGCACCTAACAGCTCGTTTAAGCGATTTTTGAGTTCGTGTCAGCACCTAACAGCTCGTTTAAGCGATTTTTGAGTTCGTTTAAGCACCTAACAGCTCGTTTAAGCTATTTTTCAGTACGTTTTAGCACCTAACAGCTCATTAAAGCAATTTCTCAGCTCATTTCAGCACCTAACAGCTCGTTTAAGCGATTTCTCAGCTCGTTTCAGCACCTAACAGCTCGTTTAGGCGATTTCTCAGCTCGTTTCAGCACCTAACAGCTCGTTTAGGCGATTTCTCAGCTCGTTTCAGCACCTAACAGCTCGTTTAGGCGATTTCTCAGCTCGTTTCAGCACATAACAGCTCGTTTAGGCGATTTCTCAGCTCGTTTAAGCGATTTTTCATCTCGTTTCAGCACCTAATAGCACGTTTTAGCGCGAAACGAGCTGTTAGGTGCTAAAACGAGATGAAAAATCGCTAAAACGAGCTGTTAGGTGCTGAAACGAACTCAAAATCGCTTAAACGAGCTGTTAGGTGCTGAAACGAATTCAAAAATAGCTCGTTTCAGCACCTAACAGCTCGTTTAGGCGATTTCTCAGCTCGTTTCAGCACCTAACAGCTCGGTTAGGCGATTTCTCAGCTCGTTTAAGCGATTTTTCATCTCGTTTCAGCACCTAATAGCACGTTTTAGCGCGAAACGAGCTGTTAGGTGCTAAAACGAACTGAAAAATCGCTAAAACGAGCTGTTAGGTGCTGAAACGAACTCAAAATCGCTTAAACGAGCTGTTAGGTGCTAAAACGAATTCAAAAATCGCTTAAATGAGCTGTTAGGTGCTGAAACGAACTCAAAAATCGCTTAAACGAGCTGTTAGGTGCTGAAACGAACTCAAAAATTGCTTAAACGAGCTGTTAGGTGCTGAAACGAACTCAAAAATCGCTTAAATGAGTTGTAAAGTGTTGAAACGAACTGAAAAATCGCTTAAACGAGTTGTTAAGTGTTGAAACGAACTGAAAAAATCGCTTAAATGAGCTTTTGCTGTTAAAACGAGCTGTAACGTGTTGAAAATGCGTTGATTCGTTGGTTCAAAAAAAAACTGGCCCGAAACCCGTTCCGACCTTGACTCGTTCTAACCCGAACCTGTTGACCCTAACCCGTTCCGACCCGTTTTGAACATATTTTTATTTTTTTTTTCAATTTTTTCAATTTCCCGAACTTTTTTTTTGCAAATTTTCGAAATTTTAAAATTATATTTCGCATTTTTACTAATTTTCGCAATCTTTAAAAGTTATTATGCAAAGTAAAAACATTGAAAAATTAAAAAAAACCTAGATTACATGCTATACAGGTAAAATATACAGGATTGGAACAAAAATAAAAGTTCAATGACCTGATTGGAACAAAAGTTTTTATCAGTGACCTGATTGGAACAACTTTTCAAAGTTGGTTACTTTAATTTTTTAAATAACTTTAGTAGGGCTGTCACTTTTACCCGAAACCCGAAACCTAACCCGAGAAAACACGTACCTGAACCCGACCCGAAAAACCCGAACCCGAGAAAAGATTAACCCGAACCCGAACCGAAGTAATTCGGGTTGGTTCTCGGGTTTGATTTATAAGTTTCGGGTCAACCCGAATAACCCGAACAAACCTTTAGTTTTGAAATTAAATATTTATTTAGGTAAAATATGCTGAGTCTTAGCCACTAAAGTTATCAAAATCTAGTCATAATTGATTGTTGTCATTACAACTATTATAGATCGATTGTTTGTTGTTAATTTATGTTTTCCGTTTATTACTAATAGCATCCGTAATCGAACAACTAAATCACGCCCGATTGAAAGCGATTATGGTTCGAGTTAGTTTTACTCTTCTTTTGGATTGTATTATCAAGTTATGTTGATTTATTATCTGCTTATTTGCTTACGAGCAAAGAATAATATGTTATTTTAGTTTTAGCATTGTAGTTTTTAATTTTTTTTTTGTTTTTTGTTTTGTTTTCTAGGATACTCGAAACCCGATTAACCCTACCGGAAAAACCCGAACCCGAATTACCCGAACCCGAAAATCCGTTAGAGATTCGGGTTGGGTTTCGGGTCAAGATTTAAAACTTTGAAACCCGAAGAACCCGACCCGAAACCCGAAGAACACCCCTAAACTTTAGGCCTCTAATAAAAAATTAGCTTTAGGTATCTAACACGGTCGAGCCAGCCCTGATGTTAGTCTTTATATATTTTGGGCTATTAATAGATTAAAATTGGTTCAATGATTTGGTTTTGGATTTGTGACAGGCATTTGGTAAAAAAAAAAGCATTCATATTTTTATGATTTTGGTTGTAATTATGTTTGGGTTGAGACACCCAAGGTTTATGAAACACCCAACCTATCCGTCGGAGATAAATCTATCTACGGGATAGGTGGGTGTCTCCTTAAAAGTCGTGTTTTTTTTTGTTTTTTTGTTGTTTTTAATTTTTTTTTGTCCTTTTGTTGTCATTTTGTTTTATTTGTTTTTTTATTAAATCCATTATAATGAGTTCGTACAAAAATCATAATGTAAAAATCAATCTAAACTGTAGCACCATCCACGACGTTGTCTCGTCTGTTGTCACACTCCAACCTAAGACGGATATGTCAGGGCGCAAACAAAATGTTCATAGCTGAAAGACACAAACTAATAATAATGTCATTAACCATTTAATTTATTTCATTCAATCGAATACATCAGTTCAAACAACCAAACAAAACAAATACCCGATAAAATAAAATAAGACAAAATTGTTAATTTATTTAGTATCCTAAAGTCCAACATCTATGTTTCTTCATCCACTAACAATAATAGCACCTGAAATATGAGTAAAATAATAGAGGTTGTCACTTGTCAACAAATATGTTGAGTGAGAAAACCACTAATTTGATATATAATAATACTAAAGCAAACAAATCATGTGAGTAATAAATACAATTGATATAACATATAAATGTCGTTTGGCCATGATTCATCAAACACAATCAATGGCTATTAAGATGACATACATAGCAAATAGAGATGTCATTTGGCCATGATCCATCGAACACAATCTATGGTTGCTAAGACGTCGTATGATCATACTTAATGAGATAAATTATTATGACCTCCCCGAATGCGATAAAATAAACATATAAAACATATTGCACATAACATCAAATTGCAGACAACATAATATGAATGTAATGATTCGTGATTTGAGATTTGATATGAATAAACATTTAAGTTGGTACGCATAAAGCCCCCAAAAGTGAAAATGGGGAG
The DNA here is from genome assembly GCF_021521415.1 of Bidens hawaiensis. Taxonomy (NCBI): domain Eukaryota; kingdom Viridiplantae; phylum Streptophyta; class Magnoliopsida; order Asterales; family Asteraceae; genus Bidens; species Bidens hawaiensis. The sequence goes on along the minus strand of NW_027491178.1, from coordinate 202,349 downwards.
GGTGATTAACTCACCTTAATGAATTGGCGAGATAAATAACAAAATAAGAAAACTAAACGAGTCCTGAGCTTTTAACGTGCTGACCGATTCGACACGAACAGACCTGAAACCTTGAGACAATAAAATAAAATTGAAAACGAGAACATGACCGCTAGAATCATGTCGAATGGATGCATAAACTCAAGATATAAAATATTTAATGTTTAAGCGAGTTGGTACTATTCAGAATCCAAACTTTGAATCTGGAGTCGGGTTCTGGTCAGTACACTCAAAATGTCAGGACAAACACAAAAGTCTTCTAGCTCAAAAGCTAATTTTAAACATAAGCAATAGTAATTGATTAAACACAAGAATTGACTTTTATAACCCCAAACATGTAGAGATTAAATTGACCAACGAAACAACCACTGAAATTTATTGAGGGCTTTTGTTTAATGAACAAAAACACATAAAATCACATAAGACAACTTACCCGAATGATGGTTAGAATGATAAGAAAAATTGAATTAAAGGCTTTTGAAAAAACAAAGTCAAACCGGGAATAAGGTCTTGACGAAGAAACCAAGCTAGCACCAAGAGAATATCATGCATGAAATTTTTAGAAGTGGAGGCTGAGTTTTTCAGAAGAATTTTAGGGTTTTGATAGTTTAGTTTATACAGTAAAAGTCTAAAACGTTAATTTTAGTCAAATAACTCGATTAGGCAATAGCATAAATGTTTAATGATGAAATCTAATGAAATAAAATACCAAATTCGTTTTTGATAGCACGAATATGGACATGTTTGAGGGCCAAGGGGATTTGCTTGTAGCTTATATCACGAGATTCGAACCAAAAATAGCACGATTAGCTGCTTGAGCTACCCATTAAGCCGTTGATTGCCTCGCGCGAGCCGGACCTTCTCCGAGCACAAAGCATGCACATCGTCCAAAATATTGATGGGCATGATAAGCCGGTCACTGCTTTGGTGAGGTGTATAAACTACTGCCGCCACATTTTGACCACGAGGCGAGCACGTTAGGCACCCACGAAAGGACGACGAAGACGACGATAATGCTGGGGATAGGATGACCACACGCGGACCAGACGACGATGCGATTGGTGCTGCAGTTTAGATTGATTTTTACATTTTGTTTTCTTATACGAACTCGTTGTAATGGATTTAATATGTGTATATAAATATCATTTTACTTATGTTGTTTCGTTGCGATTTTAAAATCAAGCCGATTAAGTACTACCGAATCTTGAAAACAAATAATTTAAAAAAAGTATTTTTAAAAAAAATACTAATAAAAAAACAAACAAGATAGAAAAATAAAATAAAACAAAAGACAACAAAAAGACAAGAACAAAAACAATTAAAAAAAAACAAGAAAAACACACGAAACAAAATGACTTTTGAAGAGACACCCCCACCTATTTCGGTGGATAAGTTGAGTGTCTCCTAATTTTTTGAGTGTCTCTAGCAGGCCCATATTTAAACGGTTATACCACGTGGCTAAACATTCTCATAACAATCAACGAAATATATGATTACGTATGTATGATAGATAAAGGGGTCAAAACATTCAAAGAGTAGGAAATTATATTCATATCCATAATTAAGTGTCATATAAGAAACTCAAAACATTTGAAAGACTATATATGAAATGCATATTCATAATTAAGATTGTAATCAACATTCTTCAACGTGCTAAAATAGAAAACTAAAGCACAATAACCATAACCGACTATACGATCAACGATGAACCCTAAATGTAAAACGACCAATACTTTTAGAAATAGTTAATTAACCACCTTCACCGTATATGATAACTTAAACGTACATACCATCGCCATCGACCACCATCACGTTCTGCTACCACCACCATGACTACCACCTTCACCAGCTTCACCATCAACAAACTTGTCGATTTTGTTGCATACACGCCTCATTTTACATTGATCATCGGTGTTGTCTTCATGGCGTGACTTAGTTTATGCAATGATTTCGAGTATTTCCTAGAGTAGTTTATCCGTCGACGAATAACGTTTGTCATAATTATTTTTTGAGTAGAGCTTAAGCAAAGACTTTTTATCCTTGAGCAGGCTGGTCTTTGTTGACTCCATGTACTGCTGAAACTTGTTTAAAAGCTGGTATCAGGGATCCAGCGACGCAAACTTCATCCGAGGTTTGGAAACTTTAGGGTGGTGATCATCGTCAGAAAGAAAATCAAAATGATTGGAAGAAGCTGGAGGTGCCCACTTCTATCGACGTGAGTCTGAGTCTAGCGGTGCAGATTCAACCTCATTGGGGGATCGGAATCGGAATCAAGTTTTTTGTAGAACTAATGCTAGTTAAGAAACCCTTTTCACAACTAAGGCTTAGGATTCAAAGTTTTCAAAAATAATCCAATATCCATTATTAACGGCAATTTGAATGAACCTCATAGGGTTGGCCATGGTATGCAAGGGAATGTAAGATTAACGACGACTTCTGTCGTGTTTTTGTCAAGTTGCCATTAGTAATGTAAATTTCTGCCAAGTTTCCATCGACAATGGAAATTTCTTACAAGTTATCGTTAGCAAAAAAAATTTATGACAAGTTACCATTCGTTGTGCCAGTTTTTGCCAAATTGCCGTTAGTAATGGCAATTTCCGAAAAAACAATTATCACATCAATTATTTATTTTTAACTAACGGCTAGGGAAGTTGAACAAATGAGTTAAATGAGTAGGAAAAGAAACATAAACGCCATATAATTGCATGCAATAAATTGTTTAAAGAAAAACAAGTAAAGGCATTCACAACAAATAAATGATTCACGAGAAACCATCTAACTGATGAAAGTTATGAAATACTAGTTGGATGGTGACTTTTTGAAGTACTGGTCCCCCCACCCCCGGCATGCTTATATTGTGGGTTGGTGGGGACAGTATTTCAAGATCTCACCAAACTATTATTATTGGTTCATTCCATTCCTTGAAGGAATGAAAAAAAAAACACCCCCTCTTAAAGGAATGAAAATCCTATAAATGGAAGGAGTTTTATTCCTTAAAAAATAACCCATTTCATTAACACATGGCAACCAAACATGCTTTAATTTATTCCCTTGAAATGATTCATTTCATTCCACCTATTATTCCATCATACCAAACACTACCTAGATGTTTCTTGTTTGTCATTTATTTGTTGTGAATGCTTTCATTTGTTTTTCTTTAAACTTAACTAGATTTCAGGTTGGTAAAATCGGACAGTGGTAAGCCTAAACGTTGCAGGTCCCAAACGTTGAGTTGGTAAAACGACGCGAATTCGGTCGATTTCGGTGACGTGCGTTAATGACTGTATTAAAACCAAATATAAAACAACAAATTATAAAACTTGAGGTGAACTGACGGGGTGGTGTCGGTTGGTAAAAATCGAGCGTTGGTAAAACCTAACGGTTGTTGATCCCGAAACTAAAACAAAAAAAACGACAAAAAAATTTGATGTTCGGTTGGTTACGTTACGTTCATTACAACCGTTGTCAATCCCGAAACTAAGAAAAAAAATAGAACGACAAAAAAATTGACGTTCGGTCGGTTACCGTTACGATGACTAAACAAAAAAAACAAAAAAAACAAATGTTGTTGATCAGTTTGGTGCCGCCAAGTGGCCCAGTAGGACACTTGCGGCACCAAACTTCCTCTTTGTATTATATAATAATGCGTGCATTTATTTTTAACAACCCACTCATTTATTTTTCTTTAAACAACTTAATGCATGCATTTATATTTTTCAACACTTATTTATCTGATTCACTCGGAAATTGTCATTATTAACTTTAACTTGGCACGAACCGCCATTACTAATACAAACTTGTCATAAATTTCCATGGCTAACTACAAATTGTTCGAAATTTCCATTGCCAGTGGTAACTTGGCAGAAATTTTCATTACTAATGGCAACTTGACAAAGACATGGCAGAACTCGCCATTACTAACGCCCTAACGTCCTTGTACATTCTCAATCATTTGAGTCTTATGTTCCCTTACAAACCTCGGCCAACCCTACGTGGTTCCTTCAAGTTGCCGTTACTAATGGAAATTGCATTATTTTCAAAAACTTTCCAACTCTAACCTTAATAGTGAAAAGGGTTTCTCAACTAGAATTAGCTCTGAAAAAACCCATCGGAATCAGAATCAGGCTCGGGCTCGAGTTCGTAGTTGGGCTATAAATCAGGATCGCGGGAGGATTTCTTCGGTACTTTATCAGGGTGATCTTCATCAAAGGGGTGAACATGGTCTGCTGAATCAAAACTGTGAGATGAATTAGAGGAAGACATGGTGTGAATGAGTTTATGTTTAGGAGTGTATTGAAATGATTGTGTTTAAACAGAGAATTAAGGCCACCTTTTCTCTCTCTCTTCTCTCTAACACACACATCGATCACCATCAAAACGAAACTCACCATCAAAACGAAACTCACCACGGTAAGAAAACTCGTATTAGTCAGGTTTCAAATTTTGAAACTATAAAAATCTCAAATCTCAACCAGCAATCCATGTCATCGGAATTAAAAACCGGCCAATTATGTGTATGCATTATATGATAATTAATAAGCTTTTGATTCATATATATGATTATTCATAAGTTTTTCCTTCACATGTGTATATAAAATTACGTTTCATAAGTTTTGCATTCACCGTAATTTGAGTTTATAATTAATTATTTTTTAGTCAAGTAAATAGCTATTGTATTCGAGATACATATACATGCATCTATGATAAGAAACCGTGTTTTCCTCTCCTATGACTTTTTCTATCTAATTTTTCTTTAACATTGAATTTGTTATTGGAGAGACTTGAACTCAAGATATCCCAAACGCCATAGATCACCAACCACATTGATCTTGTCCTATCTAATTCATTATTTGTTTTTAACTACACATACTATAAGTATTTAACCAATATCACTATACTGTATAATTTAATCAGTATTTGTCTACAAATTATAAGTATTTTGTGAAATAATAATAAGGGTTAGGGGTGCTTCTCTAGAGTACCCTAAAACGTTGTCAATCCTATATTTTCATCTTATTTTTACCCATCTACTAGCTTAACTACTAGAGAATCACATCCTTAATAACGGCACTCATCTTTCAACTATCATAGACCATTTGTTTTTGCATACAAATTAAAGTACATATTTAAAAACACAAATTAAAACAAAATTTCATTAAAAATAAAAAGTTAAATAAATCAAACTACAAAAACACATCCATTAATAAAAAATACATAATTCAAATAAAATTAGAAATATACAGAATATGCATATGAAAGATTCGTTTTTGTAAAAGAAAAACTATAATATTTAAATAATTTGTTACTTCAAATGTTATCGTTTATGCATATAATATAGAGTTTGTGTTCCTTTATAGCTACTAAAATTGTAGCATTTGACAACTATCTTTTCTAAAATAGATTATATTTAACTAAAAGTAAAAAAATTAATAATAAATAACTACACCATCGCGGGCATCCGACCCATAAATACACATGCGACATGTCGTGATCGAGTTCATATATGTGACACTATCTATGGATTAAGTTTAATATATTATGTTGGTTCCATGAACTCAAGGCCAGTTCGTAGAGCATTAAATATTTATAAGTAAAAAACCTAAAAAACACCCTCGAGGTTCATACAGTTCATACAGGTCGAGGACTTAAGGCCAGGTCGTGTTCATGCTAACTCAGAAATACACATGTGACATTTCATGGTTGAGTTCATATATGTGACGATATCTACTAATTTGTGACATGTTCAATTTCATGTAAAAGATTTTGGGTTTATCTCAACTGCAAAAGGGGCAAACCTACATTATCCGGAGAGGGTTCACTAAAATCCCTATCAAGTTTCATGTTATGGTGTAACATCCAATATGAGGTGAACTCCTAACACAATTAAAAATGTGATGTTGTAGATAAGACATAGGTTATTAACAATTTACATGTTTAACTGGGCTTCGATTCCTGTCTTGGCCACGTGATTTTTGTCCATAATAAAATGTGTTTTTTCCAAGAAATTTCCTTCGCTTTCTTTGTTAAAGTGTTTAAATCTTTTTATTTATTTACTTGAGCGTAAAATTATCGGTGTATATGAGTTTTGTTTTAAATCTACGATGGTGACTTATTTAACTAGAATGGAAATATTGCTTGGACAGTTGGACCACCTTTATTCTCTCTCATGGGAAATATGGTTCTTTCTCTCCATTTACTTTTCTATTTATTTAATTCTTTATTTTTTTTAACCAAATGGTGTGATGGTTCCTCTTTAAAAAAAATTAAAATGCTAATACCACTGTGGTGAAAAAGTGAAAAAACTTGAAGACAACTATTATTAATGGAAATATTCTTCGAACCACACTTTTCCTATTCGAAAATCATCAACACATTGGTCTGACGTCTAAAACTAAACAGTTTTAAACGACCGTTCAAATAGAGGTTGAATAGTCGTTTTGATAAAAAAAAAATTCAAGTTTAACCTTCTGGTCCTAATATTGGACACACAATAGTTCTTGCTAATAAAAATAAAAATTTACCCCCCTATGGTCACAATGACTGTCCGAATAGAAGTAACTGGGCTTGGCTTGTTCATTATTAATTAATTATTTTATATAGTTTTAATTATTTTTATAAATTTTGAGAAAAAATTTAAATGAGTGTAAGCTCAACTCAAGTTCTTAAACAAGCCAAATTAGCTCGAGCTCGAGCTCGAGCTTAATTGTGTACGTAGTGTAAAGTTGATAGATAAAGTCCAAGTTTAATTAACACAAGGGCCGTTAAAACCTGACAGGCCCAAATGAGTTTTCAATACAATGTTCGAGCTCAGTCTCAATAGCTAAATGAGTTTTATTTTATGCTTGGTCGCGGCTCGTTTGCAATTCTTGTAGCTATAGCATGATCTTATTTTCTTATAGTGACAGTGGCAACATTGTTGGTAGAAATTACAGAAGCCGAATCCGAATGTGAAACTTTCAAAGCGTGATCGAGATCTCAATTATTCACAAGCATGATTATGTTTTTTAAAAGAATTAATACTTATCTAGATATGTTTCACCTTTATAGAGTAATAGATAATTAGATACTATCAACGAAAAAAAACAAACATATAAACTTCATGCAGTAAATTAACGCAAGGTCGTGGTCGTCAATCTCGGCCAAGACTTCGTTACTAGTCTCGTGGAAGAAAATAGTAAATATTTCACAAGAATTTGAGGTTATCCGTTCGACCTGTGTAAGTTATCTTGGTGGGAGGTAGCTGGTATAATGGACGAAGCACATTCTTTTGGATTGATAGATGGTGACATGGTGTGGTGAAGTTATATTTTGATCATGTCAAGCTAAACACGAGTGAATATTGTTAGGTGTGGGGGTTGGATCGATGAAGAAGGCAATTTCTCTGATAAGAGTTTAAAGGGCTGTTTTGATGAGACTGTGGGCCGGAAACTATATATTTGAATGGAATAATGTCATGCCAATAAAGGTGAGGATTCTAGCTTGGAGGGGGTGAAGATGGAATGAATTCCGGCCCTATGTTCGATGGCAAGACTAATATTCCGGTTGGCTCAGTTTTATGTCGGGTAGGTAATGATGAGGAGGACACAGCAGAGCATTTGGTTGTGTCATGCAGGTTTGCTCAGTCATTGTGGAATAGTATTGCGGTTTGGTGCAAGATCCCAAAGGTTTTCGCATTCTCAACTCGAGACTTGTTGGATTTGCATAAGTTTTCTTCATTGCCTAGATGGAAAGCTAAGGTACTACATGCTATTTGTCTCAATACTATTCGGTGCTTGCGGAAGACAAGGAATGTGGTGGTGTTTGAACGTAAACCGGTGTTGCTAAACAAGTTAATAGGTGATTTTATCAAGGAGTTAGGCTTCTTATGGATACAAAATAGGTCAAAAAAACACAAGCTTAGCATGGGAGAGGCACTGCGATTTGGATTTTGAATTGTTGTAATGGTGTATCGGATGTTTAAAATCGATGTGTAAACTTTGGGTGTTGGTGTATCTTGTGTTGCTAGCATCTCGCTAGTGCATGAAATCTAATAAAGCATTTTGTTTGTCGTTCAAAATAAATCAAGCTTGATTATTTACGTAGCAATGTTTGGTCACCGTCATTGGCTTATGGAAATGCAGGAAATTAAGTGTTGCCTCAGACTTGAAACTCCTATAAGATTCCACCGGTGATCTATAACCCCGAACATCACTGCTTACTGGATATCTTATTATAGCAGCAAAAAACTACTTATTCAGGAACGCTTGTACAGACCGACTTGCACGGAGACTTGTGAGAACACCTATTTGCAGACTTTTTCATCATTGGTCGTGCTTCTATCCAACACGAAACTTTAGTTGTAATGAGTCAAAATCTGATTTGTATAATACTTCCATCCAATTTGGAACACAGACCAAAAGACTATTGTAATGTATGTGTCATGTGGCCCAAGCAATTGAGAAACTGTCCTATCTACAAAGAAACTTTTGGATATATTTATGTGTTTACAAAACTTTTATTATTCTTGTTTATCTCAAAACGTTTTTATTCATCGGTCGTGAGCTAGGATCATGAATCGATGAAAAGAGCAACAGTTGTGAGAAAAATAGGTCATGATATTCATCCTCCCCTTTCGCTTTGTGTCGGAGTCAAGGGGATAAACTAGCTAGAAACAGGGTAGTATGCATTTTCATAAGCATGCTTGTTTAGGCTGACATGACAACCTCAGCAAAAGTTCTCAGTATCATCAGCAATGTTTGGTTATCAATAATATTAATTAGTACGGAGTAATAATTAATTATTCACCTATAGCTTCATTCATTTTTATTCACTCACCAGTACTCATTGGCTTTGGCGTGAACAGATGCGGGAAATTAAGTTTAGCCTTAGAGCCGAAAAACCTAAAAGCAACTTGATCGTAAGAGTAAGCGGCTTCCTCAGGTGACTTAAAAGAGCCCAGCCAAAACGCATTGTGATAGGAAAAATCAATCCTGCCTTCAAACCTCTTTTTATATATATGCCCATGCCGGCTGCTCCGCTTCTTTTCCACAGCCACCTTCACTCAGATCACCCACTGACGACGACATTGTATTATTATTAATGTAATATTATATTTTCCTTCCGATGATTGATTAGGGTTAAGACCCTAATATGGTGGTAAATTGGTGATGGGCCGCCCGGTCAAAAGAATTTAGAGGTGGCCAAACCAGGTAGAACCCGGTTCCTGGTATGGTCGGGTTTTAACGGGTAGAAGTGGAACCGCTTTTAATAGGTTTGGTTCGGGTGCGATTTTTATAAGAAACTGAAACCTGGTTTATTTTAAATTTCCAATATTTAAAAATTCAGTTTTTCCTTTAAGAAATTATTTTAAAATAGATTGTGTACTTTGTTAATTAACTTTTAATTTCTTGTTAAAACTTTTAAATATTGTGTATAATATTTTAAAACCAAATCATGTTTAATTAATATTGTGTATTTTACATTATGATGCTATATTAATTCTTTTTATTTAAAACTAAATCCTTTGAAACATTAATGCCGAATACGAGTCCATTAAGAGCATCTGTAAGGTTTCACTAAAATGTGAAAAACTTCCCATCATGTCAATGCCACATAGTTTTAATTGGAAAATCCCCCATTGTTAAATAAATGAAACAAAAAGAAAAGTATGATGTGTTTGATTGTTTGAGAAATATCGTTTGTACCTTACACCCGCTTTTAATCAAATGCAATGACATTACATAGAGTTCAAAGATATTCTTTTCTACTTATGAACGTCTAGACTCACCTTTGCCCGTAGGACTCTTCAGTTCGTGGATGTTCTTCTTCAACATGTTGACTTTTGAAGTCAACTATATTCGTTCCAGTTATGCAGACTTGAGCATAAGAACTTAACATTTTGGTCAATTTAATAAATTCCATCCTTAATCAAATTTCTAACACCTGTAAAGGTTGCTAGACTAATTCTTTCATCACAATAATACCCATGATTGGTATTATGTCCATTATTCTCGGTCTTGACTTATTGACCCGTTTGATTTGACGGAGAGCGCAAGCAAGTATATAGAAATATAGATCGAGGATATTCTCAAAATAAAATTGATAAACAAGAATTTAAAAAAATCAAAATACAAAATCACAGATTACAATGCATATTCGCATTTGCAGGCAGGATTGTTGTTCTTCATTGCAGTACTTTGGGCTTTTTTTCCAGTTTCCAAAGCAATTTTCAGTTTTTCACATTCCCACGAGAACGTGTTGAATACGGAAAGAGTAACAGATATGTTTCTCCCAGTGCTTTTTGTTCCTTGATTATTCATTTATTCCATGGCAGGTTTGAGACAAACTGCCGACTCGTAAATAGGCAGTGACTTGGGCTGGCTAGTGAAACAAGAAAATAAGTAATCAAGAGAAAGTTATTAAACTGAACCTTCAAGGGGTGACACAGTATTAAACTTTCGATTCTCCTTTAGCAAATGTCTCAATTCATCCGGCTTTGATCAAGTAATTTACCATGATCATTACTAATAGGATTGCAAAACTACATTGTTATGATTTCATAAGTGTAGCTATTTGCACTGGAAAGTAATCTATCATTATTTTCCATTCAAAATATAAATATATATAACAAAAACAGAGAGATAACGAACCATGGTCTATATACAGAGTTTAATACGAGATATTAAGCAAAACACTAAGCTAGTTATGGTTAGTATAAAAAAGGCGAGTAATGCAGGATTCGTAAATAAGATTATAAAAAGCATGTAATCGAACTTAACGTGACCAACTTGGTTCAATCCACACATGAGGGTTGAGAATATATTTTGTTCCCAGGAAACCCTCAAAGCTTTCTTCTTCGAACTTTCTACCATTGAACGTGTGAAACTTGCATGTTTCAAGAGAATAGAACACTATCTTCCCGTTCTTTGAGTGTAATCGTGGAAAGTAGATCTTGTTCTCCATTTCAGGTGCTTTAGCTTCCTTACAAATACACGTAGCACCACAAATATAAATCATGCACCTTCCTAAACCGTCTATTTTCTCCCAATCTTGTGAGGACTGATTCAGCTTGTATACCTCAACTGATTCTCCATATTCGTGCACCTGGACAAGTAAAAGACGATTTTCTTCGCATTTCACTAGGAAACATTGTGCTTCTGGAGAACAGCCTCTTGGGGCTTCCGCTACAACTTCCCAAAACCAACGTCCTGCTTCGTCCGTACTCCTGTAAACATCAAGTCTTCCCTCTGCTTCTAAGGCATACACGTCTCCGTCATCACATAATGTTGGAAAAGAGATGGAACGTGGAACATTTTCATCAAGAATCGCATGCACGACAACCCAAATTACCGGTTTCCGGTTTACAAAGTGGACATAAGCAGCAAACTTACAATCTGGCGAAGTTGGTGGTGCTGAGAAACATGGCATAGAATAAATAATTATTCTTCTAAGGCACTACACAAGTAACACAACATATGATTATTAAGACCATATTTATCTAGTGCCAGCTAGTAATATCTAATAACACATGTACAATAAATAATCACATACCTGTATTCCCAAAATGGCACATGGTTTTTTGGCACCAAACATGGCATAGAAGATAGGGAGACGGTTTTATCTTTGAAGTTGTACAAGGATATTTTTTTGTCCGTTAATTTGCCAAGAATGTGAATATAACCGCCTGACTCTGAGGAAATTGTAGGTCTGTAATATAACCAGCAACGATGAGCAAGATCGACAAAATATATAGTGTTATTGAGGTCTTTCGATTCTTCCCAAGTCATGCTAGTCATGTCTAGTTTAAACAGATGCACATCGGTAAATGTTCTCATCGCTTCGGTAAGAACAACTATTTCAACGTAGAAAAGTTCTGTACATCCCTTTAGAATAGGCTCTATGATGAAATTACCATTGCGAGACGCACTAGAAGGGACATCCACAAATGGCATTAGAGTTATTACAACTTCTAATTCCTTAACCACAATGTGAACGTGTATGACACCATCGTATGAAGGACCGCTACTTAATGCATATACTAAGCCATTACAACAGGTTAGAGAATTTAAGAAAGCATTTTCACCGGTAATACTCTTGAGCTGTTTAGCGTACGCCATTTCCGTCCATCTCATCCTCTTCCTTTCGCGATCTAGCCGACAAAAAACAAAGGTTTGTAGGTCGACCCTAGTTAACAGGAGGACTGAACCGATATTATTATAAGGAGGGGAAGGCAAACAACAATGTCTAATGGATTCGGAATCTCCATCTTCTAAAAACAAAGGGGGGAGATGTATGGTCTTTAGAGTCACTGGGTTCCAAAGAAACCACATTACGTTATCCCGATGACTTGAAAGAATCACCCAACCATGGAAACACCCTCGGATACGTCTCCCCATCAAGACAGGGTTTTGACATGGATAATAAGACAACGAGTCGTTCATGTTAAAGGGAATCTGGTCTCCGTCTTCTTCAGATTGAGCAAGCTGCAGCCATGGATATTTTGTAACAAGGGGAAGCAATCGGTCACATACTACACAAGAAGACATCTTCTGTTCCATCTATAAGAGCAAAATCAGCAAATCATTTCATTATAACATGAACTTAAAACTAAAAACATATAACTTCACTTCAATCATATTCGATGATCTAACAAATATATAAGGGATTTCATTATAAGTTTCCTTAAAAGTGACTTACCAATGAAAAGATGACAGGCTTTGTTTTGAGTAGTACATGATTGGTGGTTTTGTTATTTACCTTTATAAATCATTTAACTATTGATTATTGATTACTTATTTTAAAGCAGGAAGACCAAGAGGAAGTGAGATGAGAGGTTGCAACGATTATTGGTCTTGATTTAATGCCGATACAATTAAGGTTTTTCTTCTTTATTTTTTTAACTTACAACTATTTTTTCATATATAAATCAAAATTACTCCCTAGCAAGGTGCCATAGAGAAACACAATTAGTCACAACGTTTAAAATTTGATAGATAAACCAATCCAATTAGAACAAACCCATCCTATTACGGATCCATAGAAATGCATTCGCTTTTACGGTTTGAGCTTCCACAATTTTATCCGGACTCAAAACTACTTTTATTGAAGTTCCATCAGTTCCTCGCTTTCCATATACACCACACAGTCACTGTTGGCAATCAAAGTCACAAAACTGTTTTTGTATTAAAGGGATTAAGCCACCATACTTTTACAAGACACTTTAGTCACCTATTTATACTAAAACATACAACATAAAATCTACATAATCTAAAACAACTTGCATAACTAGTTGCAAGTTACAACCTTATCTTTCTAGATATGCTAACCTTCATTATTTTAACTTATCTAATATAAGAACTTGACACACAAGTTGTTTACCTTACCTATTATAAAATTACCCTAGGTTTAAAAGCTTTAACAGCAGTAAAATACTAAGGGTTGCAGCTGACCCGTTTCATAACCTGTGAACATAACGATTAAAACTAACAATCACCCCCCTAATCGTTTAATGTTCACAGTAGCGTAGCGTCATCATCTTCTTGGACTAGATTGGCCTCTTCCCTATTTGGCCTTGCCTTTGGGCACTCATACGCGTAGTGACCAAATTCCACACATCCATAACATATGACCCGCGACTTGTCACGTCTTCCTTTTGGCTCTCGTCCTTCACCTCTCGAACCATACAAGCTTTCACGGCCTATTTCCACTTCGCGATTCCGGCTTCTTCCATGACAACATTCACAATTGCCACATTTTCCTTTAATCCGTTCTCTATAACGAGTGAGTAACATTTTTTCACGAAAACTTTCAGTTGACTCTTCAATTTTAACACGCTCCTCATAAGCCTTCAAACGTCCCACCACCTCTTCAAACGCCATATTCTCATTGTCTGAGTATTGCTCAATCGAGGCAACTATTGGCAAGTATTTCTTTGGCATGGAATTCAAAATCTTTCTCACTACAAGCTCTTCATCAAGTGAAGACCCGAGACTTTTGAAATTTGACTGCACCCCGCTTAACTTTCACGCGAACTCATCAATCGTCTCTGTCTCAGTCATCTTCATTGCTTCCAACTCACTTCTAAGTGTTTGCAAGCGAGCCTTTTGAACCTTCTCGGCTCCCAGATATCTGACTTGTAGTGCTTCCCACACATCATTCGGATCATTGTGCTTTGATACTTGAAGAAGAACATCTTCAGGTATCGACTGATATATCATGGCCTTTGCCATGAACTTCCTTCTCTCTTCTACCGCACCTCCCGTCACAGGATGTATGGCCTCTCCCAAACCGTGCGCTGCCAAGATTGTCTCCATCATAATTGACCATGTAGTATAGTTTGTTGTGGTCAGTTTTGGGCATTGCAAACTCACGTTGCTCGGCTCACGGGTTGGTACAACAGAACTTGCACCTTCTGCGATCTTCACATCACCTTCTGCCATCTCCAAACCAAACTACCTGATCACCCGCTAGTTACAAATACGCTCCACGCAGATTGTTGGTTGTCGTCTACTTTCTCTCAACTACAACCTCACTCAGATTCTGATCACTCTCTAAACATAAACTACAACCCGAATCACTCAGGCCTTCGCCTTCGCCAGTTGTTCCACACAACCAGCCCAACTCAGTCGTTTCACACGACTAAACTGTCTCACGCACACCTTCTGGAAGCTGTTCACAGCCCCTCCGATTTTTCCAGCAGCTTTCACAGTTCGATCTATCACAGATCGATTTCAGCAGCCTTAATCGACACAACAAGGTATGCTGATAACAGTCTTCTTCACAAACGATCTATCACAGATCAGTTCTTCAACAGCCCTTGAACCAGTCACAAGTTCTGGGTTGGGTGGTAGTCAGCTTTCTTTTCTTTTTTTCTTGAACAGCCCTTTGATCTTGCAGCTCTGATACCAATTGTTGGCAATCAAAGTCATAAAATTGTTTTTGTATTAAAGGGATTAAACCACCACACTTTTACAAGACACTTTAGTCACCTATTTATACTAAAACATACAACATAAAATCTACATAATCTAAAACAACTTGCATAAGTAGTTGCAAGTTACAACCTTATCTTTCTAGATATGCTAACCTTCACTATTTTAACTTATCTAATATAACAACTTGACACACAAGTTTTTTACCTTACCTATTACAAAATTACCCTGGGTTTAAAAGCTTTAACAGCAGTAAAATACCAAGGGTTGCAGCTGACCGTTTCATAACCTGTGAACATAACGATTAAAACTAACAGTCACCAAAGAAATCACATTCGACATTTTTTTTAGCTTTATCCCCCTTAATGTAATATTCCGAAATTTCTAAAATAATACTTGATATATATTATTTGCGTTGGGTGAACTAAATGAGTTAGCGGAGCGGTAATAATAATAAAATATGAAAGAGTAAGTAGGATAATTAGATGGGATTAGCTATGGACCAAAAAGAAAAGATGGGTCTAAGGTCCATGGGCTTAAGGGAGTATAAATACCCCTTAAACCCTAATCATTTCCATTTCCATCCATATTTCCCTTCTTATTCCCTCCACACCTTAAAGACACACACACCTTCTACTAGTGGCGGCCGCAAGATAGAAAAGAAGATCCGAGATCAAATCAAGCCTTTTATTGATAGATCTTTGGTGTGCAAGCTATATACAAGCTACGAGTTCATAACTAACCTAGACACGACCTTACAAACGTCCAAATGTATGTTCTTTACGATTAAAGGTTACGTTTTTGTGAACGGTTTGTCATGAAACTCAAACCTAGAGTAGATCGGGTCTAGACAAATCATAAAGTTGGAAACTTGATGTTAAAAAATGGACTCAATCAACTCATAGTTAAAGATCTAAGTTAAAACGGGTTGAAAATGGGTAAAGGTCTAAACTTTATACCTAGCACAGGTTAGATCTTGATAATGTTATGTTAATGGGTGTAAAACGGTTAAGAGGATTGAGTAAAGGTGGTTAAAGTTGTGGTTATGGACTGATTAACTGTTATGGAACCTAAAATGGAATTAAAGATAGAAAATATGAACTGGAAGCATCAGACCAAGGGATTTCGGTTGCAATGGGTTTTCGGCCAAAGTGGGTTCTCGGCCAAACCCGAGTTCTCGACCAAACCCGAGATCTCAGTCAAACCAAGGTTCTCGGCCATGCCGGTTCTCGGCCATGGGTTCTCGGTGACCCAGGGATTCTCGGTCAACCCAAGATCTCGGTCAAATTATGAGTTCTCGGCCAAGTCTTCTGTGGTGTTTTGGGCTGAATCTAGTTGGGCCTAAGTGCTTTAATGGACAGTTGGGCCTGACCAAAGCCCATAACCCACCTCAACAAATAAGCCCAACTTAAGAAACAATTTAAAATGTTAATAGAAAATGTGTTAAGACAGCTAATGGAAATAAAATTTTTCCAAGCTAACCTGGCAGCTCGACCCCAGCCAGGGGCTCTGCCCCTTGGACCTTGCTAGGGGCTACCACTCCTAGAACCCCGCTGTCAGGGGCGCTGCCCCCGAACCCCCGTTCGTTGAGGGTTAGAATTAGACCAGGAACACGCTATGGGTAGCGATAGTTAATTGAAACGCATAATTGTTATACAGCTAGCCGTGCACAGCCAAGGAAAGGAGTAACCATTAACGGAAAGAAGCAGCATTCAGGTGAGTTTCTAGCCCCATTTTCCTTGTTATGTTTTCGGGGCTGTGTGCATACTCGATGTGAAGTGTGAATACACTTACCTTAAGTGGTAAGTGTATGCTATAGATGTTATACGAGGTAGCTATTGCACGTATCGCCAAGGATAGTGATTGCCAAGTGGTTGTTAGTGTGTATGAATGCTGATGTGACTTGCTTACTATGTAAATGATATGAAGTGTGTTGTAGACAAGTAGAGGTAGAGTGTGTTAGAAGTGGCAAGAGTCTAGTAAGAGTGTTAGTGGCATGACGATAGTACGTGGTAGGGTAAGTCTATACGTGACTTCGTTATTAAAATGGCAAAGTGGCATAACGTTATACGTTATTAAAGTGGC
This sequence comes from Bidens hawaiensis, assembly GCF_021521415.1. Taxonomy (NCBI): domain Eukaryota; kingdom Viridiplantae; phylum Streptophyta; class Magnoliopsida; order Asterales; family Asteraceae; genus Bidens; species Bidens hawaiensis. The sequence continues at coordinate 185,316 of NW_027491178.1, read as the reverse complement.
AAAGTGGCATAACGTCATTCGTTATTAAAGTGGCTAAGTGGTAGGGGTAAGTAAGAGGTTAAGTGGTAAGGTGAGCAGGTCAGATAGTGGGCTACGTGCCTACGGATACGTATATGATGCATGTAGTGGTTGTATGATAAGTTGCTTGATTAACTAGAACTCACTCAGCGTAGCTGACTTTTAGTATGCACGCAGGTGAGCTGATTGTAGAGTTACAAGAGGATGACACATGGCATGGATTGAACGGCTGGCATCTGAGAAAGAAGAAAAGATGTTTTGTGTTATGGTATCAAAGATAAGATTTAATGTTTTGTAATAAATGGTTAAAGTTTTATATTCCGCGAAAGTTTTGATTAACTCTGATTTGTAGAACTGTGTTTATGAGTAAATCCGACGTTAAAGTAGGGCTACCGGGAACGGGGCCTTACACTTAATCACGTCAACTTCAACTGCCCGGTACACTTATCTTGTTTGTTAGACATAATAGTATTCTAAAGCATATCAGTACATTCCGCAAGGTCTGACTGTTGTTTGGAGTTAAGATCCTAGATTCTGAGATAGTCCAATTTCATTTGAAGCTCTTATATACATCATTACCCTCCTCCACTCTTCTATTAACCGAGCATTTTTTCTTGGCTCTCAAGCTAAAAATCGAGGAAAGCATTCTTTGAGCTAGCCAAATCGTTTTTATCTAACCAAAATGAGGTCCTATCCCCGTCTCTGATCAAGCATTTTAGCATCCTATATAGGTCAATGTTCAAGGCTGCAAACTCATTTTCGGTCTTATTAATGTTATTCCACACCCCACTAATCGAAGCCTTTAAGAAAATTTTTCCAGACTCTCCTACTCTTGTGAATGTAATAGATAACACCCATACCCACAATGCCTTCGGCTCGATTTTTAATCTCCATAGTCATTTATTAAGTGTACAGATACTCCCAATGCCAATGCCAATGCCAATGCCAATGCCAAACCCGCGTTTGCAGTGGTGACGGTGATGGTGTTGAGAATGTACAATTGAAGGGGGGCAGAATGAAAAAAAGGGCGAGGATAAATGGTTTTGAACAAAGTATTAATAAAGAAAAAGAAATTACTTTTACAAATATGAAACTCGCATGCCCCTCAACAACTTTGTTAGTCACTTCCGCCCTTTATATTCGCGTACAATTACTAACAAAAACCAAAAGTTCCTTATTTTTACTTTGTTTGGCCACGGGCATTCTCAATCTAGTGGAGAAGTAGCTTTCTTCAAACATAACTTTCATTTATTTCAGTTTAAAATAATTTACAATATTCTGATTGAAATAAAACTGACCAATTGCTCGTTAGGGGCAAACAATACTACTTCTTTATTAGGGTGAGATTGTATTTAATAACAGAAGCAAAAGTTGTTAGTGTCAATCTCAAATTTCATTTATGAAATATTATCAACCAATTAATTAAAGTTTCAATTATATATTAAATTTTAATCTGCATAGTATTTAACACGTAGTTATATCAGGCTTATGAGAGCACTCATAAGTCATGACCAATCACCAGTGTATGAAGTTTAACTCAAAACTCCTTTGTTAAATGAGTCTTATTTGGTAGTCGTGCTTGTTTAAGTTTCATTCAGTTCAAAATTTTTACGAGTAGCTTATGAAATACCAGAGTAAGTAAATGATGGATTGAGTTTATTTCATGAAATTTTCTCTTGTTCTTTGGTATCTTTTAACAATTTAATCTTAGTAAGAAATATTATATAAATATGATATGATATAATATTAAATGATAGATAAAAGATCCAATACAATAATTCTTTATCGTACATTACGTACGCGAGGCTATGAAACGTTCGATTACAATTAGCGATCTAGGGTTCTCCTATCAGAATAGCGAGCAACAACGACGACGAGCCGGTCTTCGTCCACCGTTGCTCTCTTCGATTTCGTCCACCTTCACCATGACCGTTCAGCAATCCGTCACCATCCAATGATTATGTCTCTACCGTCCACTATCCAACGATTCCATTCACCATACACCATCTTCCTCCGTCACGACTTATTCATGGGTCAGCTGATTAAATTGACCAATTGAAATTGAAGTTGCTGAACTAAATGATCAATTAAATCCTAAAATTGATCCAATTAATCATGAAAAAATTTTCAAAATAGGAAAATCTTTAAGTGTTAAATGGTTTTTAGGAGAGAGAAAATATGTTAATGCTAACTAGGAGATCCGCCATTTGAAATGGCGGATGCCAAGCAAAACGTAAACCTTGTTAGATTTTGTCTGTTGAGTTGGACGACTATCAGGTGTTCCGCCATTTTAAATGACGAATCTGGAATATTATATTCGTGTTCCGCCATTTGAAATGGCGGATGTCAATTCATGTGAGCCGCCAGTTTGACTGGCAGGTAGGTCACAACTCCCAACGTAGGATACCCCTATATGTCACAATGTATTTTTTTCATACATTCGTCATTTGAAATTGAAGATGCCATCTTAACATCTTTCATTTCAAATGACATATGTGAATAGTGTACTTGACTGACTGATTTGACAACACCGCTACCTTTTCTTTTTATTATATATTATTTTCTTGAATAAAAAATAAAAAGTTTAATATTAAAAAATATTTTTTATATATTAGAATATGCATTTATAGTTTATTATTTATTATTTTTCGAAATAACATTATTTAAAAAATAAAATATTTAATATTAAGAAATATTTTTTTATATTAGAATATAAAGTTACTTTTAATTATTTTTCGAAATTACATTATTTAAAAAATAAAATATTTAACACTTAAAGATTTTCCTATTTTGAAAAATATTTCATTAATCATCAATTTGAAGTTTTAATTGATCAATTTTTAGTTTTTAGTGATGGGTTTTAACCGAAGTTTAAAGTTTTAAGCCCGAACATTTAAATGTTTAAGGCTGAACGTTTAAGGATGAGAATTTGGCTTGAACGTTTAAAGTTTTTTGCCTGAACTTTTAAGTTATTTTGCCTGAACGTTTAAAGGTTTTACCTTGAACGTTTAAGGGTAAGAATTTAACTTGAAATTCTAAACTTTTTATTAGAACTTCTAAAGTTTTGATACTGAACTTTTAAAGTTTTTTGTTAGAACTTCTAAAGTTTTTGTACTGAACTTCTAAACTTGAACGTTTAAAGGTGTTCCTTTTTGGTAAGAACGTTTAAATGTACAGTGTCTTCAGTTTTGTTTAATATCCAAAATAAGTTGTAACTGTAAAATTGAAGGCTCAAATTTGTATGATTAGGCATAAAATTGAATAACCAACAGCAATTGTTTGTTTAATTGTAAAAAATATTGGCCGATTGTGTTTGAAGTTTATTGCAGTTAACGGGCATTTTTAGGTTTAGATAATTTAATTTAGTTTGCTGTCAATCTGTAGATTAGTTTGATATTGATCGATGGTTGAATTATATTGATATGGATGGACGCTCGATGAATCAATTAATAAATTAAATCTTATAATTTATTTTTAGGTTATTTACAATTATGCCATCGCGTAAAAATTAAATTGACGTTTATAAAACTCGCGTACCTAGTGTACGGTAACTGATTATTGTATAATGACTCACCCCTTAATTAGATAATATAATATTATGTAAATAATGTAGTATGTAATAAATAATAGTTAATTATATGTGTTGTCTTCATATTATTTATCACCAATATTTATGTCTCATCTCTTTTATTAAATACACCACTCATTTTTTAATATTGATTTACTTATAGAAAACTACTAATTATTATAAGAATTATATGTTATCTCCGCATTAAATAATAACGCATAACACTAAATCATTATGCTTCTTATACACAAAATATAAAAAAATAAAGAAAATAAAATACAAAATTTGCCTATTTAAATGAAACTAACATGATCAATCCTTAAAGCAAAAATCATTTCAAAACTCCACGGTTAATCGATTTTTTTTGTGTTTGAGTATAAACAATATGTCTAAGCCTACATACGCTTGCTTGGTGCTACTCGTAATTGTTTTTGGGGGTCTGTTAATTAGTTCTCTTGCTACTTTCATAATTAAATTTCCATGTAGATTAAAAAGGTGGTTTTACTAATTAATACTTATACAAGTGTTTGTTTTTATTTGTTTTCAGTTGGAGTCTCAACGGTGGATTGCAATACATGTGTGGATCATATTAGCACTGAAGGGTGTGATATCCTTACTTGTAGAAAACAATGTTTTGAAAGGCACGCTAACGGCAGAGCAAACTGTGGATATTTTCGTGACCGCGGTGTTTATGGTTGTGATTGCTATCATGATTGTTGATGATATCTCAAAGAATTCAAATGTCTTGCATGTGAAAAGTTTTGAAAGTTTAACAATCATTTTTATGAACCTATGCTCCTTTTTGATAATAATATCATTTATTTTTTAAAGTTATTACGATATGTTGCATGCCACAATGGTGGATTATTACATAATTAACATTCTGGTCCAATGTCATTGAGTAATGGTTAAGACTTGGGATCTTTGAGGTCTCGGGTTTGAAACCTGACTCGATAAGGGTTTTCTCACAGTGATGGGTTTCTATCTTGATGGTGTTAACTGGTAGGGTTGCGCAACGGTTCATAACCGAACTAAAGCAGACATAACCGAAACCAAACCCGAACCGGACCATTAAAAGGTTCTCGTGTAAACAATTCATAATTGGTTTCACTTAGTTATTGACATGTGACATGTCAACTGATAGAAATAATGTCTGGATCTTCAATTGGATGTTTCTTGTATCTACAAAACCATTAACCATTGTTTTTCGTTTTGGTTTAGGTTTATTCACATTGTTCTTTAATGTCATTGTCCCTATGGCTTCTGAATATGGGTGTTTACAACTATGAAATTTGAATTGATTTATAAAAGATTCAGATGAATTTGCAAAAGATGTATGTTTATATTAACTAAATGTGATGAGTGATCTTTTTTTGTATATTGACACCTTCAAATACACCATAAACTTTCTATTATATATTAAACTCTTGTTGGAAGTTGAAAATGTGACTTTATTGTTGAACCAAATTGCTGAGTTTTGAATCTCTGAATCAAAGAGTTGTTGCAATAGTGGTTGATCCAATATTGAAAAGGATTTATGGATTCAAATTTGAAAGATTTGATATACATTCAAAAACCAATGAGCAATTGAGCAGGCTGTCTAGGTTAGAATTTTCTTAACATAAGTCACGTGACAATAATAAATTTTAGATAAATGTCATGTTTGTGAAAGAATAGTCGTTAATGTTTGCAGGAGATGTTGACCCTAGCAATCAAGTATAACAAACGTCTACCTTGAAGACCAAGAAAGAATAAATCGTACAAAACGAACAGAGGAGCCCAAAAGAAGCTAAAAATGTGACTTGATATAGATTGTTGTTTTGAAATGATATTCTAAACTTTTGTATTTGGGGATTTAATTTTGTTGTTTTTGTTTATATACAAGGCTCAAACTTGAGGAAATATGTAGCTGATGATCTTAAAGGAGAAAAGTAAAAATTTTTATGAAAAATAATATAATTATTCAATAATTTACTTTTAATTAAATAGATAAATATGCTTGTAATACAACAACCTCATTTCGATTCATCCAACTCTGCTCAGAACACTCCGACACGCCGTTTGCTCAACAATTAACTTTTGATTGAAATCCTGCGGTCATTACTTGTCGTATTCACACAGGTAAAAGTCTTGTGATGTTTAAATTCAGATAATCCGAAATTTTCATGACTTTCAATATCCTAATCCGCATCCAAGAATTAGGGTATCCGAAAAGTCAGAATTCGAATTTGAAATTTCGGTTATAGACTTATAGGGTTGGTTTCACATATATTTTGAGTCGTGTTTAACGAGTTTGACGATCCAATAGACTGAGTGACTAACGGTAGGTACTAGGTAGGCCCGTAGCAAGAAAGAAAGAAAGAAAGAAAGAAACAAGAGCCCAACAAACTTACATTTACATTATTTCTTTCCATTTATAATATAAAACCCACCCAATCCTTGATACAAAAGTACAAACCAAAACACAAACAAAACAAACACAACAAACTGATTTATTTATTTCGATTCATCCAATTACAATTACTCTTATCGCCGGCAGGCATCGTCACACTCACTAGCATTATCTCATCATCATCAGGTACGATGCAACAATACTCTCTCAATATCTTGTAATTGTGTTCATATCAAAGGCGTAACAAGTGTTTAATTTAATGGTAATCCCATAAATTAGGGGTGTGCAATCAGTCGACTGAAAGCTTAAAGTGTTGTAAACTCACAACTGTTGGTTGATTTCATCTTCGATATCACTTAATTAGCTAATGCTTAATAATAATTATTATTATTATTATTATTATAATTTCACTGTTGATTGAATTAATCCTGCACTCACTCACTGATTGATTTCTGTTTCTTAGGTGAAAGTCTAGGGTGTTCAATTTCGGATTCGGATATTCAAACAGATAATATCCGGATTCTGGAATTATAATATTTATTATTAAATTATTTTTATAAAAAATATTTAAGAGTTTAAAATAGAAAAAATATTTCGATATCCAGAATTTTCTAAAATGCCTGTCCAAATACAAAAATTCGGATTTCGGATATCTCTGGTTCGGAATTTCGAATAGTTCGTTTTCGGTTTCAGATTCGAATACTTTTGCACACCCCTGTAGGATCCGGCCTAGACACTAGGGTGTGCACGGTTTGGTTCGGTTTAGTCTGGTTATTAGCATTAACCGAACCTATCGGTTATCGGTTCGGTTCGGTTAATTTCGGTTAATAACCAATATCAAACTTGTGCTAAAATTTTGCTTAAAAATACATAAATGAATGCTTAAATACATGAAATGAAGGTATAAAAATATGAAATTGAGCTATTAGTGCATGAAATGGAGATATAAATACATGAAAATGGTAATATTAAACAGTTAATACATATAATACATGAAATAGAGGAAAAAAGGCTTGAAAATATGAAGAAAAGAAATTAAGAGTTCGGTGCGGTTCAGTTAATTTAGGTTAATTAGGTTTTCGGATTTCTAGGTTCAGTTTTCGGATTTTTAGGTTCAGTTTCGTCGGTTTTCGGTTCGGTTTCGGTTAACGATTCGGTTATTGCTCACCCCTATTAGACACCAGTTAATCGCTAGTCGGTACCTGTTTGAAAATGTTATATATAAAATTTGGTCTATGTATTTGAAAAATTACATGTTGATTGCAATCCGATTAATGCCTATTAATACCGAGTAACCGTTAGTCTCTACCCTACCGCCCAACTAACGCCTAGTGAGTTCTACAACACTGAGTATTCTAAACTGCATACCTAGGGGAAACTACGGTTAAGCATCCATAAAAAATGGATGTTCCTAGTTCTTAATCAGAGTTACATTCATCAATAAGAATATTATTAAGTATTAAAAGACTCATCTTCTTTTTCTTAACCATTTACATCTGTTAAAATACCATCACAACAAGAATACCTGTTATTATATAATGTCTGCAAATTGTCTCTAGATAGTATTTATCATATTTTTTAATCCTTGAATACCAAATGAAACTTGTAAAGTTAATCAGTGCAGAGAGAAAACAAAATGGTGGTGTTTGCAACAGCCATAACTTCATGTCCTTCTTTACACATCCCAAAGAGGCTTTCAGTTACTCGACAAGTGATCAGATGCTCTTCGACTGCATCATCGGTTTCTGCTGCTAACTTTGATCTTAAAAACTACTGGTCAACTCTGAGAGAAGAGATCAACCAGAAGCTTGATGAAGCTATACCTGTTAAGTACCCTGCTCAGATCTATGAATCCATGCGCTATTCCGTTCTTGCAAAAGGAGCCAAAAGAGCACCTCCGGTTATGTGTGTCGCTGCCTGTGAGCTCCTTGGCGGTAACCGCCTTGCCGCCTTCCCCACCGCTTGTGCACTTGAGATGGTATAATGCTTTCACCTTTATTCATTGTCTTTAGAACCGCACCGGTTAAGTGTATATGAACTGTCCTCATTAGAATTGGCCGATTACAGACCGGGTGATGGTCAGACTGTATTTCAAAATTTATTTTTAGCTTTTTCTTCGAAGTTTCGTTTACTGATTCATTTAATACATTAGTCTCCATATATTGCAAAATCAAACCAAAAGATAAAATGAGTTTAGTAATTAGTTATATACTTATATGTGATTATAGTTCTAGTTTTTTGGCTTTATATAACATCATCTGGTTTTTAAGTTGATCTGGCTAGTCCATTTGTTAGTTTCATACAAATTACTAAAACTCGGTTGAACGGTTCTGTTCGGTTTCGGGTTTATACTTGATAGCAAAACCGAAACTGAACCGAAAAATCAGTTTTTTAAAAAATTAAAACCAAACCCTTTGTTTTTTATTGGGTTCGGTTATGTTGGTTATTCCAGTTCAGTTATTTCGGTTTGGTGCACACCCTTGGCCACACCCAGATTCATTATTTTTATTCATTTTTTTCAGTCCAGAATTTTCAAGCCTAGATGAAAACCTAGAAACTGAATCCAAACAAAACATATTTTAAAAAACAAAAACCAAAAAATCGAAACTGAATTCTAGTATTTGATTCGGTTTTAGCCCAAAACCAACAGAAACCGACAGAAACCGACCTATGCACATTCCTAGTGGCTCGGTATTCCAGTATGGTGGCTGGTGAGATGACCGGTCTGGTTATAAAAACATTTCCTTTTTTTCAACCAGCTATTATAAATTGTTTTTATAGATGATATGGTAAGCTGTAATATATGTTTTGTAGGTGCACGCGGCCTCGTTAATCCACGACGACTTACCATGCATGGATGATGACCCATCCCGACGTGGTAAACCCTCCAACCACACAGTCTTCGGTATGGACATGGCCATCCTAGCTGGCGACGCCCTATTCCCGCTAGGATTCCGTCACATCGTCTCCCACACCCCAACGAACCTCGTCCCAGAAACCCAACTCCTTCTAGTGATAAACGAAATTGCCCGAGCAGTGGGCTCCACAGGCATGGCTGCCGGTCAATTCGTTGACCTTGAGGGCCCCTCAAACGCCATCGACTTCATACACGAAAAGAAGTATGGTGAGATGGGTGAGTGTTCCGCTGTGTGCGGGGGGCTTTTAGCAGGTGCTAATGATGATGAGATCCAGCAGCTCAGAAGATACGGTAGGGCGGTTGGGATTTTGTATCAGGTGGTTGATGATGTTTTGAAAGCGAAGTCGTCTTCAGTTGATGGTGAGAAGGTTTTAGAAGAAAAGAATGGGAAGAGTTATGTGGGTGCTTATGGGATCGAGAAGGCGATTAAAGTGGCCGAGGGTCTTCGAGCCGAGGCTAAAGAAGCGTTAGAAGGGTTCAAGAAGTATGGTGGTAAGGTTTTGCCGTTATATAGTTTTGTGGATTATGCTGCTGATAGAGGTTTTAGCTTTGGTGATCAGGTTTGATTCTTATTATTTAAATGTTGTAACTTTGAACAATAATCATAATTCGATCCATATATAAGTGGTTCGCATCATCATATATTTATGTCGATTTCCTTCGGTTGAAATCGAAGGATAATTTGGTAATTTGCTTTGTATCTTTAGAGGTTTCAGTTAACAATTTAGGCAAACCAGTTTGATGTTAAATTTTGTTAAGTCAAGATTTGTGCTATAATGGGGAGACTAGAGTATAGGTTTAATGTTTGCATGTTTGTATATGATGATGGTAAAATAATCCGAACCGAAAACTTGAACTTCAAAATACACTGGTATTCGGGTATGGATTAGATTTAAATAAGTTTTATGAGTTTAGGACGCTTATGGTATTGGGTGATTCTTGTTTGGTTAGTCGAGTTGACTTATCTGCATCGGAAACGAATATACTAAGCTCGCCGATCATGCTTAATGGACTTTGGGTCTTGGTCTTTAGAAAAATAGAAAGAAATTAAGCCCGTCCATCATGCTCATATCTAACTTCTAACTATCTAATTGTATTAATAAAAGAAAATTATGAGAATGATGTCACATTCATTCTAATTCTTGGTCTAATCTCTATTCTCATTCATCCTACATATCCATGGATTATGGGGCAAAACCGTTTTAATAAATGGGTTATAATTTCCTTTTTAATTCTCTAATCTCACATTTCATTTATCATAGTTATCCATGGGTCATCGGTCAAAATAATATTGGCAAATGAGTTATAATTTTCTTTCTAATTCTTTAATTTCTCATATTATTTATCATACATATCCATGGGTCATGGTTCAAATAATTTTGACAAATGGGTTATTATTTCCCTTTCTAATTCTCTAATCTATCATCTCATAATTTATAATCAAAACAATTTTGACAAACGCTATATATAAAGAGAGATTTTCGAATTTATAAATTTGAGATTTTAGACTTCTTATTGTTTGTATAATATATTTTATTTTCTTTTTACCTTTAATTTTGTTCATTTCTTTCAAATAACGAACCTTAATTGTTTTGATTATTTGACTAATCACGCGTAATACAAAGGTTTAAAAGTTTGTTAAGTTATACTCAATAACTTTATGGCATCATGTGATTGGCACGTGACAAGACATAGCTGAAAAACTAAACAGTCGTTAGGGTAAATGGCTATAACCTTGGAAAATCTTCAAATAAAGTATACAAAGTAATTTCATTTTCATAAAGGACCTAGACCATAAGTTGTGATATTCAAAAGAACAAAAATTGTAATATGGCCCTTTACATAAAATAAAACCATAAGGTGGAGTGAAAATAAAAGTAGTGAATTATATTTTTTCGTCCTTTACGTTTTAATTAAATTTCAGGCTTCATCCTTTAAGTAATGTATTTAAAGGCGCCGACGTGTATGTTTTACTCTTTAATCATTTTAGCTAACTTAACTAACTTTTCTTGTTAAGTTTGATCATTGAGGGCAACATGATAATTTCGCGAGACAACTCTGTAGAATAGTAATCAAGTTTCAAGTTTGTTCAAGTTAAGTCACTTATACTTTATTTTGTCTCAATTAGATCATTTAACTTTCACTTTTTGTCTCAATTAGGTCACTCAACTCTCAATGTGTCACAATTAGATCACTCGACTTTCAATTTTATCACAATTAGGTCACTCAACTTTCAATAAATGTTCTAATACTATAATTTTTAACTTAATGTTATTTGTTCATAAATAACTAAAACGTCATTAAAACCAACATTCATTTTTACTTCTTACAATAGTACATTAGTTGTCTCAATCATTTTAGAAAACGAATTAAAATTTAAGTGACCTGATTCAGAGATTGCAAATAATAATACCTGAAAGAAGGGATGAGAGGTGGAGGAGGAGGTTTAGGAGGCCCGCTGCTTTGCATCGGAGATCTGCTTCATGACATCGGAGGAGAACAAGAAGACACCACCACCGTCGATTCTACTGCTGACGACGTAACCAATCACCAAGTTCATCCATCCGATCTCACTAAACTATACCAGGTATCCTTTCCTATCCATTGCAACTATTTATACATCCTAATTCAATTCAATTCATTGAAGATATTACAACACACACCCGGCTGGCTTCTATCTAGGGTTTCCAATTCAAATTGCCTGATGATTAAGTGTTTGTGTTCGTTTACAGGCTTATTACTTATATTCAATACTCAAAAAGAAAATATATTATGCCTTTTTATACAAATTGTAATGTCACATGTCCGAGTTCCTTATAGTCAGTCTTTCATGGTTGTTTGGCTCAATCTGTAAACCGCAAATTGTATTACTGTAAAAATAATCAATTTGGAGGTTTTGTGGATTTGAACACTTGTAATGACTTTCAACAAATTTGGGAAAAATTTGCCTAGCACGTTCTTACTGTTTACTTACATGAAAACTTATTGTGTATTATTGATTTTAGGAAAAATACAAATGCTTGAATGATGCACTTGCCGGTACATCTCATTCTTGGGCAGCTCATACACTTGAGGTAACCCAATATATTCTAATTCTACCAAGTTTACCAACATTGTATTTCTTGATAACTTTATATTTACTTTCATAAGGCCATGTGTAGTGGAGGGGCTACAAAATGGTGCGTTTTGCGCCATGTGGCGCCCAGTCAGCAAAGAGTGGGTTTTTGTTTTTGGGGTGTAATGTTGTTGTAGCCCCATATATATATACATATATATCTCTCACACACACCTATATATAATAATATTAAACATAAACACATAACAAGCGCCAAATAGTTGTAGCCCCCCCACATTTCGCCCCAAAAATCGCCCAGGGGGTGGTGTTCGCGCCCCATTTCGCCCATTACACATAGCCCATGCAACTTTGGTTTCTTTATTTCTCTTTTTTATCTTGCTTGCCATGATTTAGAGGTGGTGCCATTTTCGTCCTGTTTCATTATAAACGGGTATTATTGTATCTTCAACAGGTCAAATGGGTATAATTAAAAGCGCTTTGAGAATCATCATCATCAATCATCAATCATACCCAGTAAAGTCCCACCAATAGCATAGCTATAAGTAGGGTCTGGGGAGGGTGGGATGTAGGCATACCGTACCTCTATCCACATGGATAAAGAAGAAATGAGTCAAGTAGGCATAAAGTTGTCTAGAAAGTATTATAAACCTCAAATTGTTTAAAAAGAAGTTATTGTTGTAATGGAGTTTTTGTATTCAAATTTATCATAATAATAATTGTTTATTTTCTTTACATCTGCTATGTAATGCCTCCTGTTATAAAAATTAGTTCAATAGCATTTTTTAACAAGGTTAGCTAAATTCAAGTTTTGACCCATTTTAATAAAGAATATGCTGATATGGGTTGTGTTTTATCTCTCACTGGTCACATGGGTTAACGAAACGGGCCAAGATGGGTAAGCCCAAATTTAATTTCTATTGTTATTGTTGAATTAATATATAATATTTGTAATCATATATTTAAGTAGGTTTGTTTTGGTGACAGCTGTGTTCGGCTCTAGAGACCGCTAACAGATTGATTCAGTCGAGCAACTCACATGTTGTTGAGGTGTCTAAGAAGATTAGGGAGCTCGAGGCGATTATCAACAAGGGCAATTTGGTCATTAAAGAAGCAGAACTTGTTCACAAGCCATGATTGGAATGCATTCTTCATCTCAGAACATTAAGGTCACAAATCAAAAGTTTTACATATGAACAAACGATCGCAGGAGACTGATTTGTTTTTCCAAAAATTGTTTTTTAAGTTTTCAAGAGATTATTGTGAGACTGCAAGTATAGTCAATGTTATGAATTACGTGTTTAAAATTATGTCATATTTTTTTATATGGTAAACAAGAACAAAAGTGACAACAAAATCTAATTATATTAATAAAAGAAAATGATGAGGATGAAGTGTCAATCTCACATTCATTCTTGGTCTAATCTCTGTTCTCATTCATTCTACATATTGCTAGTCGGTACCTGACTGACTAGTCGACGAATAATCTCTATTTGGTCAAATTTGGTCAAATGTTGAAAATTTTGTGTATAAAATTTGGTGTATATATGTATATTTGAAAATTTGCATGTAAATTGCAATCCGATTAATGTCTATTAATTATGATTAATCGCTAGTTTCTACACCACCGCCCGACTAGCGCCTAGCGAGTTCTACAACACCGAGTATCCTGAATTGCATACCCAGGGGAAACTACAGTTAAGCATCCATAAAAAATGTCAGAATTACATTCATCTTTAAGAATATTTATAAAGTATTAAACACTCTTCTTTTTCTTTTTCTTAACCATTTAATCTGCTAGAATACCATCACAAACAATAATACCATGTTATTATATAATGTCCGCAACTTATCTCTAGATGGTATTTATCATATTTTTTAATCCTTGAATATAAAATGAAACTTGTAAAGTTAATCTAATTAGTGCAGAGAGAAAACAAAATGGTATTGTTTGCAACAGCCATAACTTCATGTCCTTCTTTACATATCCCGAAGAGGCTTTCAGTTACTCGACAAGCGATCAGATGCTCTTCGACTGCATCATCGGTTTCTGCTGCTAACTTTGATCTTAAAACTTACTGGTCAACTCTGAGAGAAGAGATCAACCAGAAGCTTTTTGTAGGCTGTAATGAGAACCAAGATTGCCACATGACTCTTATTCTTGAATTTGAATCGAATTCATGTCAGATCCAAAGAGACCGAATTTTGAGAAAAAATTGTTGGTAATTTGCAACTCGATTAAGGTTTGTTCGAACAAAACATTACATTCTAACAAAATAAAAGGTAAAATAAACGTCATATTTTAAGCATAAAAGAAATTACGTGAGTTTTGTTTATTTATTTATTTATTTTTTTGGAACGACCAATAAATAAATTATATTAAAACTAACAAGGCATTAGGAAAACTTACAAACACCAAAACAACAACAAAAGAGCCAACCACAAACACGACTACACTTTAAAACGAAACAAATCATTCCAAGTAAGACTCTTCTTTTTCATATTTTTTACCCAAAGAAAGCCCTAGACTTTAATTTCTTTAACCAAATCCGATAGTTGAATCGACACCATATTATGAACAACAACTTCCTCTTCTTTCACAAGCACCACGTCGCAATTAAGCAATCTACTTGAAGAACATTTTGTCTCTAGAGAACCTCGAGAACTTGTGAACCTCTAATAAATCCGGAAAACTAAACTAGAAGAACGCGGGCATTTTACACCATTATGAAATCACGCTCCACGAAAATTTTGCTAAATCACATGAATAAATATGTGCTTCACCAACTCCTCTAAATCGCCACAAATCGGGCAAAGATTTGAGTGTACCGGGATATTCCAAAGCAACAAAAGATGGAAGCTGACCAAGCTAGCACGGCACGCCACGCCACGAAACTTACCTTCATTGGAACCAACCGGCCAAGAACACAAGTTTTATTTTTCAAAATCTAATTACATGATTTAAATATTTTGTTTAACTTTTTTAAAAAATGCTTGCGTGTAAGACACCGAACAAAATCTGGACACTTCTATATAACAAACATGCAGTATATGGTTTAGTATATAATACTATATATGCTTCTGTACCATAAAACATGTTTGGAATATGCTTGCTTCAATTACCAACCAACCATACATGATACATCGATTTAAATAAATGTTTAATATATTAAAGGATACTTTGAACTCTAAACCAAAATGAAACCACTTGTGTTTTAAGTGGCGTAGAACAAAAAAAAAAACACATAAACATTTCAAAGTTCAAAGATATAAATACATCAACCGACAGCATGATAATGTACGGCTCAGTGGCTCAATGCAAGCCGAGCCGTAGCTTTAACAAGTATTCATTTCGTACATTAAAAGCAATGCAACACAAGGAGTTCTTCACACCTATCATGCCTTGGTTTACAAAGAATATCAATTAAAAAAGATAATATTATGTAGTATTTAAAAACATGTAGGCGTGTGTGGTAACTAGAGGTGGCAAATGGGTTGGGTTGGGTTGGGTCGAAACGGGTCATGTGTCGAAACGGGTTAGGTCGAAACGGGTCACTTATGAAAAGGGTTGTTTTGGTTCGGGTCGGAACGGGTTAGGGTCAACGGGTTCGGGTTGGAACGTGTCAAAACGGGTTTGGGTCAAAACTTGTTTGAGTGATTTTTCATTTCGTTTCAGCACGTAACAGCTCGTTTAAGCGATTTTTGAGTTCGTTTCAGCGCGTAACAGCTCGTTAAAGCGATTTTTCTGTTCGTTTCAGCACGTAACAGCTCATTTAAGCGATTTTTCAGTTCGTTTCAGCACGTAACAGCTCGTTTAGGCGATTTTTCATTTCGTTTCAGCGCGTAACAGCTCGTTTAGGCGATTTTTCAGTTCGTTTCAGCGCGTAACAGCTCGTTTAGGCGATTTTTCAGTTCGTTTCATCGCGTAACAGCTCGTTTAAGCGATTTTTCAGTTCGTTTCAGCGCGTAACAGCTCGTTTAAGCGATTTTTCAGTTCGTTTCATCGTGTAACAGCTCGTTTAAGCGATTTTTCAGTTCGTTTTAGCACGTAACAGCTCGTTTAAGCGATTTTTCAGTTCGTTTCAGCACGTAACAGCTCGTTTAAGCGCTTTTTCAGTTCGTTTCAGCACGTAACAGCTCGTTTAAGCGCTTTTTCAGTTCGTTTCAGCACGTAATAGCTCGTTTAAGCGATTTTTCAGTTCGTTTTAGCAATTAATAGCTCGTTTAAGCGATTTTTCAGTTCGTTTCAGCACTTAACAGCTTGCTTAAGCTATTTTTCAGTTCGTTTCATCACTTAACAGCTTGTTTCAAAATGTTTTTGTTTCGTTTTTGTCGAATTCTCAGTTTCGGTTAATTTGTTGATTTTTTTTGAACGAGGACAACGGACGAAACGTTTTAGTTTTTTTACATTTTTTGTTTTTGTTTTATTTTTTGAGTTATGATTTTTTATTAAATTTTTTGAATTTTTTTTATGGTTTCTATTAAGATCAAAGTTCCTCAAAAAAAAGTTCAAAAAAAAACAATAAAAAAATCATAACTCAAAATATAAACGAATAACGAAAAAAGTAAAAAAACTAAAATATTTTCGCCGTTATCCTCGTTCATCAAAAAAAACCCCGACAAATTAACCGAAACCAAAATGTTGACGAAAACGAATCAAAAACCAAAATCGACCCGTCTAGTGCGAAAACTCGAAAGAAACCGAAACCCAACCCGTCCAGTGCTAAAACTCGTGTCGGCACGAAAGCTGATCCGAGCCGAAACCAAAACCGGTATCGTTCCAATCTAAAACCCGTTTCAACCCGAACATGTCACTTTTCCTTAAGACACTAACCCACATCGAACCATGTAGTTAAATTTGTCAACCCATTTTGACCCAAAAATAAGAATGTGAAATTTCAAGTGACCAATTTAATTAAAACCTATGACCCAAATCAACCCATTTGAATTTTAAAACAACCCAAATTGACCCATTTGGAATGGTTTGGGTCAAGGTTGCCACCCCTAGTGGTAACGGTGTTGGTGGCATATTCCCGTATATGATGGCCGTGAGCGAGTTTTCTTTTTATCTTTCGTAGGTGTTAGCGGTAAGGGTGTCACCTAGTGATGTGTAACAGCTTCGGTTCTAGTTAACACAAGTTTAAAACTAAGAAATTGGCCGGTTTGCACTTAAACTTAAGTAAAAAAGTACATAGCAAAAACGTCATTGAACGGTCTCATTTATTTGTTGGTTTAAAGTATAAACTGTAAAGCAAGCCATTGGTACGTTTTAAATTCCTAAACCCATCGACCAAATAAAAAAAGAGGAAAGTGAATATGAGGCTGCTATACATGTAAGTTAGATGCAAAACCACTTAAAACTATGTTGTTTTGATTAAAAATCCATAATTCAATTAAAATCATTTCCATATATGTGTTGATACACAAAAATCATTGCCCTGCAATTTCATCCATCTTCATCGTTTTTTTTTTCAAACCAGGTTAAGAATATAATTCTTTCAAATTCCATTTCAAATACAATCCTAAAATTATTAATTTTATTGATTAACGAGAAAATATTTATGTTGTTGCCTTTTTAAATCTAGATTAAGTGACGAAGTGTACACCATTGCAGACTAGTTCAATTGGCATTTCAATTTACAGCCGACGAATTTTAGTTGGCATTTCAATATTTTGTTTTAAAATAATACTACAAAAATTAAAATGAATTCTTAAATACAACATAAATGGCATATCAGAACTTCAGTTGCGTTCAATTTTGTGGTTAGGGTTGCTGGAAAAAAGATAAGATAATCAAGGAAAATAGTTGTAAAAATTAACTTTTAGTTAGTTTTAATCAAAACGACGTAGTTTTGAGTGGTTTTGTATCTAACTTACATGTATAACAGCCTTATATTCACTTTCCCCATAAGAAAAATAATATGCCGACAACAAAACTAAAGTATTGATCGGTTTGTAAAATTTTACAATTTAAATTAAATCATGTACACCCTAAACAAGTGCTCTAATATTTTCATAGTATTTTTTTTAAAGAAAATGTGTCTTATATATTCGTGGACGATATATCAAGCGAGACAGGTACTGCTTTTTATTGAAGGTCTTGTGATAAATAAAACAGCATGCATTAATTAAAGATAAATTGCAACTTTATTCGATAACAACCTAAGATAAAAATAAGTCTACTAAACAATTTAATGCGAAGACATGACGTACACTTTGTATTTAAGATACCCACAATATCGGCCAAATTTCGTATACATTAAATATGCGTATTTTCTTGTCTTGTATTTATTGCTTTTTATAGACAATCTAAAATAAGGAATTAGAAAATAATATAAACTAATAAATTAATAATTATTTTTTAGATAAATTAAAAATTATTTTTTAGATAGGGACTTTTTGTTATACATCAAGTTGATGTGAAGAATGGCATCATTTGAACTGTTCAATATTTTTACATACGAATTGGGGTTTTTAAGGTAATAAATTATTAGGTGTTAAATAGGATTGATAATTACTTGTAACATTATTTAAAATGTGTATATTTGATTTCCTTTATATTTGTTCTTGCCTTCCTGGTAGAAGATTTAGACGTGTTAATGTGTTATCAAATGGTTTGTATTGTAATAATATCAATGTGTTTGATAAGGTGAATATTCTTTCATATGATGGTTATAGTTTTTATAGTGAACATAAACTGATGTAATAATGTGTCGTTCTATAAAATAAAACTTTGGACATGTTATAAAATAAAACTTTAGACATGTTATGTCTTATTTAAGCAACATTTTCTTATTTTTTAGTTAATCATAAATTGCATCATCAAATCATAAACAAACATGAAAGAAAAAAGAATTAGAAGAATACAAACGGTATCACATGAATCATCATAAAATCCATCACGAGTCATCACCAAAATACAATTCTAGGCGACAAGGGGCGCGAACACTGCCCCCTGGGCTACAAAAGGGGCGAAATGTTTGGGGTGGGCGACAAATACTTGTCCAGGGTTTTGTTTTGGAATTTATTATTATTATAATAAGTTGTGTGTGACATATATATATATACATGTATATATATATATTAGCCTACAACACCATTACACCCTAAAAACAAATTCTCACCCCTTGCTGACTGGGTGTCACACGGCGCAAAACGCCACAATTTGTAGCCCCTCCACTACGCATTTGGTAACATTTCTTGGTTTTTTTATATACGCACGAAAAGACTTGAAAATAGAATATTATTTATAGAAAACAACAAAAATAATAAATAAAAAATTAACTTTAGGTAAACAACAAAAGTGGTGAGTGACAAAGTTGTAAGAAAAAACTTATATACACAATCATAGTTGTTGCTAAAAAATCCAAAAAACCACAAAAATATAAAAAACAAGGTTTTCAGGTTTTGCTAGCGGGTTTTCTTATCAGTGATGGACTTCCTCCTAAAGATGACCTTTGGCCAATGATTTATGAGTTTCCTTTCTGGGACGTGTTAGCCTAACAACTAAGGGTGCAAACTAGCTTAGATGTTTGCGAGCTACTCAAGATTAGCTCATTAAAAAAGCTCGATCGAGCCGAGCTCGAGCCTAAAAGTAAGCTCATTAATAATCGAGCTCGAGCTCCACTTATCAAGCTCAAGCCGGCTCACGAGTCTAAACAAGCCTGTCATTTATATAATTTTTAAAAATATAGATTTAATAATTATTAGTTAATATATATGATGGTATGACAACATAAAAAAATTAACTAAATAATATATATTTTCTGTACATAAAATTATAATAGAAAAAATAAATAAAAATAATTATATAAAAAATAATTGATAAATAGTAAATGAGCCAAGCCTCGAGCTTGAAATTCTACTTGCGAGACTATCTCGAGCTTTAAAAATAAAGTTTGAAACGAGCCGAGCTCGAGCTCTGTGTATCTTCTCTCGCTTACATCCCTACAAAAAACCCCAGAGTTTCATACTAAAAGAATATATTGGGTTACCCATGGCTCGTAAGTGATCCAAACGAAATTTTTTTTTAAAAGAAAGTAATAAGTAATGAATTAAGTAGCATTGAATCAGTGATTTAGAGACATGGAAAAAGTTAAGAGAATCGAAGCCGTTTATGAGCCGAAGCCAGGAAACCGTATAAGAACCGCAAGAAGCCAGCTAGCTAGCCTTTAGACTTTAGTTAACCGTGTGGTCCCCACCATGCCAGCCTGTGCTTATATTATTATTTCCTATTCCTGTTCCTAACTCATAAAACGACACCACCGCTTGCCGTTTCTCTCTCATACCACCTCCTCCTCCTCCTTTTCTTTCCACTCAAACCCACACACAAACCAAATTCTACTCACACAAACTGCAAATCGTATAAAATCCCAACACACATTCACACATCATCTTATTCTCTCTTAATTCTGACTCAGTCAATCGCCATGGATTCCAAAATCTATGGTGTGTTGTTAACCTTCATCATCTTCTTCATATCCATAAACGCCAACGCATTGCAGCAGCAACGAAACCCTAAATCAAACTCAAATCAAATCAGCTCCAATTCAGTTCTCGTAGCTCTACTCGACTCACACTACACCGAGCTATCCGAACTCGTCGAAAAAGCACTTCTATTACAAACACTAGAGCAAGCAGTCACACGTCACAATATCACCATCTTCGCGCCAAATAACCAAGTACTGCAACAACAACTGGATCCCGAGTTCAAACGGTTCTTACTCGAGCCACGGAATCTGAAGTCGTTACAGAATTTGGTGCTCCATCATATTGTTCCGGGTCGGGTCGGGTCAAAGGACTGGCCTCGGGTACAAGATGATGAACCGGTTTATCATTATAAAACACTTTCGGATAATTACTTACAGTTGACGAAAAATTCGGGTCAGAAAATTGTCGGTGGTGTTGCTACGGTTGTACGGCCTGATGACGTCATCCGACCCGACGGGTTGATCCATGGGATTGAGAGGCTGTTAGTGCCTCAATCGGTGCAAGAGGATTTCAACCGTAGAAGGAATTTAGGTTCCATTTCCGCGGTTTTACCCGAAGGAGCTCCAGTAGTGGACCCGAGGACCCACCGGTTAAAGAAACCGGTGGGTCCCGCACCTGCTGGAGCTCCTCCGGCACTCCCGGTATACGACGCATTGGCGCCGGGTCCGTCTCTGGCACCGGCGCCCGCGCCGGGACCGGGTGGCGCTCACCGTCATTTTGACGGTGAGAGCCAGGTGAAGGATTTTATCCATACGCTTCTTCATTATGGCGGGTATAATGAATTAGCGGACATTTTGGTTAATTTAACGTCGTTAGCGACCGAGATGGGGAAATTGGTATCCGAGGGTTATGTTTTAACGGTGTTGGCCCCGAACGATGAGGCGATGGCGAAATTGACCACCGATCAGTTAAGTGACCCGGGCGCGCCCGAGCAGATAATGTATTATCATATTATACCCGAGTATCAAACGGAAGAAAGTATGTATAATTCGGTTAGGCGGTTCGGGAAGGTTCAGTACGATACGCTTCGGCTTCCGCATAAGGTAGTTGCGGAGGAGGCGGACGGGTCGGTTAAGTTTGGTCAACGGGAGGAATCGGCTTATTTGATTGACCCGGATATTTATACCGACGGGAGGATATCGGTGCAGGGTATTGACGGGGTTCTGTTTCCGATAATAGCTAAGACGGAAACAGAAGTGTCACCAGCAACGACGCCAACAGCAAAAGTTTTGGCAAAGCAAAGAAGAGGTACACTTTTTTGGAATTGACTAGCAAAAGTCAAAACTGGACCTTACTTTTATGCAATAATGAGTTGTACTTTGTTCTAAATTAGTTGTACATACATTTAGCATAAAACTAGACCCCACAAAAACAGCTAAACCCCAGCTGTGACCGAGTGGAACCACTTGTTTTTTCAACTTAGCCCACACTCCACTCAATTGTATCTTATGCATCAGGACTTGTACAACTTTATTGAGCTAAATTCTAATTAATTTATTTTTTTAAATAATTGCAGGGAAATTAATGGAAGTGGGGTGTACAATCGCTGGAGCATTTGGACATAGTTGTTGATTTATTTTTATTTCAAAAAAAGGAAATACAGATATGCATAGAGGTTTGTGCTTATTTATTTATTTTTAAATTTAAATTTAAATACGTGCTAGTTAAAATGTTTTTTTATTGTTTATTTATTTTGGAATCAAGGATTAATGAATAAATATTATTTATCTTTGCAGTTTTTATTAGGAAGGGAAGTGGACGGTGCAGATTACATTTCCCGTAAAGATGAACAAAGTTTGCTCTTTTTTGTTATATTTTTAAAAAATACTGTAATTATGTATATGAATGATTTTTTTATGTATTTTTTTATTGTTTTTCAGTAAATATATATACCATCTTTTCTTTAGTGTGATTGCTTTCAATTTACTTGGCAAAAGATTAATAAAAGTAATAGTGATGGTAGCTTTTTT
This sequence comes from Bidens hawaiensis, assembly GCF_021521415.1. Classification (NCBI taxonomy): domain Eukaryota; kingdom Viridiplantae; phylum Streptophyta; class Magnoliopsida; order Asterales; family Asteraceae; genus Bidens; species Bidens hawaiensis. Next base: position 162,888 of record NW_027491178.1, on the reverse strand, counting down.
TGTTTTTTTTTGAATATTTAAGCTTGCCTCCTACTATTTACAATAACTCCTACTATTTACAATAAACCGTCATTGCCAGGGATTGAACCCTGGACCTCTCACCCAAAGGCCTAAGCCTTTACCATCCCACCAAAGTGGAGATGGTAGTGGTTGTTGATGGTGATGGCAATTGAAAGTTGGCTTTTTGTACATGGAAATCAACACACCGTCACATGTAAGATAAGGTAATGACTTTATGCACTCATGCTACATGTGTCCTGTATTAATACCAGATTTTATCATGAAGTAAATAATTGTTTTTTTATAAACGTTTAATTTCCATTAAACAAAAGTCATTTCCTTGCAAACAAGTAGCTAGCAGGAAAGGCTAAATACAACAAACAAATGTTACACAATTAACATATTCCACTTAGTCCAATCCACAAGGAGCTCAACATTTTTATATTTTTATAAAAACTCCACCAATACCACCACGCCGTCAATATAATTGATTGAACCATTTTCCTCTTATGCTCAAAATTGGGTACATGTTTGTGAATATCAAAAATGTCTTTTATGGAGAATGCAAAAAATGGTAAGAAACTTCTAACATTTTTAATAAAACCTGTAAAATTATACTAAAAAGCTAATATAGTAAGAAATTAGTCGGAACGAGACACAATTACATACTAATGATGCTGAAAAACGACCCTCAAACATGATATAAGACTAGAAGCAAGAAACATAAAAAAAACACTTGTATTTTGTATTGCGAAACTAATACCGTCTTCAACAATTAGTTTGTTGTATACGTTTTTTATATAAAAAGCTCTACTATATAAAATTTAACTTTTAAAGTTTATTGTTATGTTAATATTAAAAGAAGTATATAAGCTATCGTACGGGCAATTTTATGTAACATATTATTATTACTACTATTATTATTTGATTTTTTTACTCTCGAAAATCCTTTTTAAAACATATAAAACCATATATACTAGCAAGAGTATGTTGATGTGTCGGTGTACAAGAAGGTTCGTTAATTTATTTTCATTGAATGATGTCTAATCAAAGTTGGTGTATTGTTATTTAATAAAAAGATTGAATATAAAATAATATGTACACTTATTTGAGATGTGTAAAGCAAGACTTTTAGTTATTTAATGAGAAAAGAAATATTTAGTGGTTGTTAGTGACAATAATTTGGCAATAATTGTTTGTCCTCTTTGATTTTTCTCGTTTTATTTAGAGCTACTCTAATGATACATTTAAATGTCTATATTGTGATTTCGGATTGGATGTCGAGGGAACAAATGCCTCTCATATTGGCCCATTCCGTCTTGTTAGTTTGTTGATGTGTCTAGAAATTCATACTCCATCGTTGTGGTTGTAGACCCCTCTCAAACGAACATAGCTGACGTTGCATTTAAAAGAAAATTGGTATTTTCGTATAGCCGTCTATGTAGTTTAGTCCGTACAAGCTTATCATACCATATTTCCAAACGCAACACCGACATCACCATTCACCAACAACATTTCAAAACCCCTTGATGGGCCAAACATCTTCCCCGTTCCCATTCTATTAAAAAAAAAAAAGAAAAATCACACGTTACACAATTATAACATTCTAAAACCCGTTTATAATATTATGAAAGAAGTTTATTATATGAAATGGACTAATTTTTTTTAAAGATTATGATTCTCGTTATTTTGTTGATGAGTAATTGAGTTGTTAGGTTAAATAGATAAACTAGGCCAAAAAGTTACAAGTCAAACACGACATTTAAAGGAAATTATTTAAATAAACATGAAGAAATACATTAGAGAAAGTGTCGGTTTATATGAAGAAAGAAAAGAGAACAATATTGAGGTGAGTGTTTGCGCTATAGACAACGAAGAATGAAAGAAGACAAGAAACTTTTTGTTTCCTTTATATTTTTACTAGTTTGAGTCCCGTATATTACACGAGAAATTGATGAAAAATTTAAATTTTGAACATTAATCAAAATTAAATCGGCAACACAATTATTATATATCGTTAGAAAAACACAAGGCTATTTTGGGTTAATAACAAAATAAGTTTAAAAAATGTGAGGATGGCTAAAGAGTGACAAGTGACACAAAGTAGTATTCTTTTATTAGAGTAGTAGATATTTTGGCCTATTAATAGAAACTCATTTATAACGCTTGTAAATTTTGTTTTTTTTAATATACAAAATTTTGTGTTTTATCTTCTTCTTATGAATTATGTGGATTATAAATATTGGTTCTATAAGGTAAGTTGGCTATTAGGTCATGATGTATACTTTAATGTTTAAGGACTTAAAGTTGATTTGGCAAGGTTAATGAGTGGGATACCAATCCATTCATGAGTTAAGGGGGGACGGGCGGTGCGTGATGGAGCTCCCATCACGCGTGGTGGGTTTTTCCACACCGCCGTCGCTACCTTGTCACGCGAAATCGAGGAGGTTTGCGTGATGGCCATCACGCGTGAGAAGGGGTGGAAACCAAGAAATCTATCCATTGGGAGGGGGTGGTTATGACCGTTGGGGGAGCCGTCGCCAGAAATGATGGATCGCCGGAAGTGATGGGTCACCGGAAAAATAACAGGGAAGAAGGAGTGGGTCACCGGAAGTGATGGATCAAAGGAATCGATGTCGGAGGAGGGTGTGGGGCGTTTGTTGGTGGATTGAATTGGGGTTTTGGATCTGGGTTTGGTGGGAGTCGGGTCGAGTTGATCGGAAGGTGGTGGTGGTGGTAGTGGAGGTGGCGGGTCGGATTCGGATCCGTCGGATGAGTGTTCGGCTTCGTCGCCGGAGGATGAATTGGCGGGTTGGATCTCGGATTCGGATCCGGCTATTGGTGGTGGTGGTGGTGAGATTAGGGTTTGTGAGAATTTGGGGGAATTGGTAGAAGGTGGTGATGGTGAGTGTATGTATATGTGTGTATATATATATATATATATATATATATGTGGGTGTATATATGTATATGTGTGTGTGAGTGTTGAAGGCTAAAGGTAAACACGATAAACACGAGACATCGGACAAAAACAAAACAAAAAAAAACAAAAAAATTCTATCACAAACCACCACACCACACCACCACCCTAGTAAAAAACCATCACATGTGATGGATTTGGGGTTGGTGATGTGGCACCATTTGATTGGGTGGGGTGTGATGAGTGATGCCACTACATCCCCCCCCCCCCCCCCCAAGTGGTGTTAAAGACAATATGTGTTAAAATATTAATGGATATTAAAATCCTATACGCTCACACGCAAGAATTTGATAATTGTTTTTAAACTGAATTGAGGAGGTTAAGCTGGGTTAAACCATTTCCTTTAGGTAAGATGAATAAGAAAAGGGTAAGTGGGTGACGTAACATTTGCGTGGAGTTAAGAGCCATGAATGTATACCTTATGGCGTAATATAACTTTAATAACTCTAACATGTAAAGTTCGTTTAAAAATCATACTTCATAGAATAAGGCCAAGGGTATACCTTAACACCGCGGAGCATTAAGGCTGATTTGGAAAGGATTAACGAGTGAAACACCATTCTTTTCATGGGTTAAGGGGCAGTAACGGCAATACGAGTTAAAGTTTTAACGGGTTTTAACACACACGATAAGTTAAGAATTATTTTTAAATTAAATCGAGAGGGGAGAGGGAGGAAGGGGCGGTGGTGTTGCTATGTGTTTGGAAGCCAGACATCATACCCATGGATGATATGTCCTCTCTTAATGCACATTTGGTCTGAATTTTAGGCGTTGCTATTATTTATAGATTTTTTTAATACTAAAAAGTGGTATAAGTAATATAAAAAAACTATCAAACAAGTGCTCCATTTCAATGTTTTAAAAACCGGTAAATACCGTCCGGTTTTGAACCGGTTAAACTGGATGCCGGGGTGTTGCCCGGTAAGTTATGGCTCGGTAAATAGGTCAACCTAATTGAAGTTCAAACCACCAGTAAGAATCAGCTAAACCGGTTCGTACCGGTCTACCGTTTTTTATAAGCTAAATTTAAACTGCATGTGAAAAAGAATGGGAGGCCCAGCTAATGTTTTTTTAGTTTTTATCTTCGGATCACCAGCTTTTAACTTAGCAAACCTTTACTTTTTATTTTCTAACCAAGCAGTCGTCGATTCAGTTTCAACTTTAAGTTCTAACTTTCAATACCATCAATTAGAAGAGCACGAAACATTGCCATCAATCAGATAATGTTGGCTAGTTTTTATTTAAAGTGTCGGGGTGTTGCCTAATATATGAAGATGACACCATCTATTGTGGATGTTTATTTAAAAACTTGAAACTTGATTTTTTATTATGAAGTCATGTATTTTTTTGATTTTTTTAGTTGAAGTATTTTTATGACATTATAGTGTTAACTAGTCAACACAGTTGAACCATCCGATACAACTGGTTAAACATTTTCTAAGCCTAACCTAGTAAGTTAAAAAAACGATTTTTAAAACATTGCTCCATTTAAATGCAAAGCAGACATGACTTGGAAAATAAACAGACTTGTATCAATCTTAGATATGAGGGTATTGCATTTTGGAACTAAATTATCTGATAATAAATGACATCTACAGATAGGGCTGGCGTATCGTGTATACCCGTACATGATAAGACACGAACACGAAATGGGTATACCTGTACACGACACGAAAACTTATTGTGTACTTGTAGCCCAAACACGAACCTGTTAATACCTGGTATACACGATAATAAACGATAGTACACGGTAATAGCTGTTTAGAAACACATATTTGACAACCTTTTAGCGAAACAAAAGTCGACGAAACTTCATAAAAGTCTTAGAATAAAATATCAAAGTCGACGGGTGGATGCCGGAGAGAGTATGGCCACGACGGGTGATGGCCTGCGTGAGAGGGAAGGCCGGCGACGGATTTCGGGTGATGGCCGGCGTGAGAGGGAGGATGAATGTTGAGACTTGAGAGACAGGCGGCTATAAGAAACTAAGAATGAATTAGGGTTAGGGATACATGGATAATGGGATATAATATAAGTTATAACTATATATATTTATTTAATTTTATAAATAACCAGGTATTAACAGGTACCTAACATGTATTATACCTGTTTAGACACAAAAATTAACATGTAATTTCGTGTCTACCTGTTTAGTACACGAAACCTGTTAAGGTCTTACCTGTTACATGTTAAAGTCGTGTAGGCACGTGTCGTGTATTCGTGTCTCGTGTATAAATTGCCAGCCCTATCTACAGATTAAAATATGAGACTACTAACTTTAGAAACCCGTGTATTACACGGGATACATTAATGTATAAATTACAATGAATCATTCACAAAATTGAACGGGTTAACATATATTTATAAGTTTATGATTAAAAAAAGTGTTTTGTAAAATGAAATCATATTCGAGTTTTGTTTTTTTACAATATTAATATAGTATAATGATGGTCGGGTATTTTGTATGTATTTTAGTGTATTAATTATGTAGTTTTATTGAGTATATTGTTAGAACTTTGGTACTTCATACGTGCTTTTGTATTTCAGGTAATTTATCGTTAAAGATGCTAAATGGGAGACCTGTACGAGCATGGAATGATATCTCGGGAAGACCGAAGCATTATTTGATGTCTTGGGAAGTGTTTCAAGGATTCGGGAAGAGTATAGATGAGTGATCATAAGCCGATGCTAAAACTGAACAAGATGGGTTGACGAAATGCGACCTTGAAGTAAAACGAGCATATCCTGAGCTATAAAATGAGTTACGAGAGCTATAATATATGAATTTTGGGTTTCTCGACGAGAGGAGTCTGAAAATGAGGTTTTATTAGGTCACGGTACGCGATGGGATGGTCATATGGCCATCGGGTACCGCGACGGGAGTGCAGACGGGAATTTTAGGTTTATATGTTATTTTTCATTCTCAAGAACCCTAACTCTGTTGGGACGAACCATAGACGATTCCAGCAGCTCCAAGAGGCGATTTCCACCATTATAGCCTGTTTCAAGACCTTCCACATGATCCATATCATCCGTATCGAAGACTTGATGATGTCTAGGCTCGGCTAATCTCCTAGAATCGCACCCGGGATGTATAGTTTGTTACTCTTTACAGTGTTACTCTTGTGATTAAGAATACTTTTGTTTTGATTATTGATGATTGATATATGATTATTGATGTTTAGTATTTCTGTGTGTTCGGTCGGTTTAGGTTTACGTTGGTCTGAACGAACTGTTACCAGTTGCTAGATAATTAGTCATATAACTGTTTGGTTAGATTGAATACGATAAAACGTGCAATTACCCTTAACTGAGTCACACTAGCAAGGACTGTTTGATAACCAGTGCCATGTGTAAAGTAATTGTTGGCGTCTAAGGTTTTGTCTGGTTGATCAGTTTTCAGTTAATCGTTGATAATCAATCTGTTAGGTTATATGAGATACTGTTTGGTTGCTTACTTGAATTCCCGGGTGTGGTTTGCTTTGTTAACTGCTTAATACTCGTTTACCTGTTCGTTGCTTAGTTCTCTTAATTTAAACTATTGCTTGTGTGATCAGCACTAAAACCAGTTACTTCATAATTATAAATCTGTTACACGAATTGCATTGACCACATACTCCTTGTGATACGATACCCTACTTGCTCTATCTATTTAGAATAATTAGGTTTTTGATTGACTCAAACGACAGTCATCATATAACATGTTAATGATAATTAGATTTCACCAAATATCTACCTATTCTAATAAAGTAAAATAATTGTGACACATGTCAGTTTATGGTTAATCCTTACAATTTTTTTCCCTCTAAAACTTATATATGGCAAATATAAAAAATTATTCACTTTCCTTTTACAGTCTATTTATATTATATATAAATAAATTATTCACTTTTATTTAAATTCTATTTGTATTATATCTATACATTTTTATACAAATAAATATTTACATATTATACTAATGTATATTGTTAGAATACTTCACAACATACTTGGTGAAATTCAAAAATCTACAACAAACCATGTTTATTAAACATTGAAAATTTGTGAAAGACTTTAGCTATATCTTTTACATCGAAAGGCCTCGTAGTTTTAAGTTTTCCTTCAGTTGCATTGCTTCATTATCGTATACCGATTGTAAAACAACTCATTCTCGATTTAAAAGTCAAATATATTTGATGATATAATACGACTATATTTGTAATACATTTTTTATATAATATAAAGAGGCTTAGTTATCTTTTTTTTATTTATATTAAATTATTCATTGTAATTTATACATTAAGTTATTCCGTGTAATACACGGGTTTCTAAATTCTAAAGCTAGTTTTAGAATATATAGTAACATACATAATATGTTAATATTTATTTTCTATAGAAATGTATAAACATAATATAATTATGATGTGAATGGAAAGTGAATAATTATTGATTTATGACATATATTATGGTCAATTAATATTTTAGTTTTGGAGGGAAAGAGAGATGGGGCTTAATCACAAAGTGACACGTGTCACAGTTATTTTCTTTTATTAAAAGAGTAGGATAGGATAGGATAGGATAGGATAGGATAGGATAATCAATGTATCCTATGATCAAGACCACATGAAGTCAGATTGGTTCTCCGGCCCAAATACTTAACAACCCATATCCGGAGAAACAGGCATGATATGGGCCTGCACTCTCTTTGTACTTCAAAGTTCAAACAAATCTAATAGAGGGCCCAGATGACGTCTACACTCTTGATTGACTCTACACTAAGTCTCAAGACTCTCAACCTCTTCCTGATCTTAATTTCCCATTTATCAACTATCAAGTCAAGGTAAAACTCGAAAATTTGCCATTCCAATGCTAATAGCTAATAGTTTAAGTGAATTCATTTACAAGCCCAAATCATTATAATATAGAACGGGGGTCGTTACTCGTTATACTTAAATGGCCAAACGCGTCTTTAAGGGCTCTCCCTATGAAGTGTTCGACGTAGGAAAGTGGTCACTTTTTTATTAAATCAAAATAAATAATAGCGACACACTTGTTATTCGGGAGAAGCTGACTAGCACAAAACCGTATATGAAACAAACAAACAATAAATAATACAAAACTTACAGTTTTATATAAAGAAAATGATTCAAATTGTTGTGTTCAATGAAAGCTTCGACAGTGCCTCTACAATCTTAGAGAAAAGAAGTTTCCTTGTTATAAATAGGGAGGAGCACTAGTAAAACCGATATTGTAAAGTGAGAAAACAACACAATCAACCCGTGAAAATTTGATCAACTAAGAAGTTAAAGACTTAATTATATTTTTATCATTTTTTAGTGGTTCGATTATGATTATATACCATAAAAATTTAAAACATATTTAACCGTATACTTTACTAAAAACCTAATTGATTTATCAATTATAACAAGATTAAATTCACACTAACGTCTACAATCCAAATTAACTATAATGTAAATGGTACCAGGTATTTAACGAACACACACATATGACAAAACACCCAAACACGTTATTGAGAAACTTCACAAAACTCAATTATAATTATTAAACCAAAACACAGTTTTTATAATCTAACTTATACGCATTAGTCTACAACTATGATTGTTATATAATAGAACATAATAATTATCTTAAACAATTAGATCCAAACACATCTTTATAATTATCCACTCCTTAGAACCATTACTTAAACTTGCACACCAAGTAACCGTTAAGCCAAAATTCCCAACAAATTAAACCATATTCATTTGTAATCTAAACTTGAAATCATTCATAAGTTAGCAGTTATAAAAATCTAGTTCGATTATAGGTTTATAGGGTTTGGATCAAATACAAATGAAATTAACGTGTTAAACGTGAGAATCAAGTAGGGTAATTATATATACAAGTAGAGTAATTATGTAATATGTAAAACATAATTACTTTACTTGTATATATAATTACTATACTTGATCCTTATATTTAACAAGTTAATTTCATTTGTGCGTTACTCATGTTTCAAAATATAGCTTAAGCCAAAATAACATACTTTACCAGTTTACCTCTAATCTAGCCATATTTAACAAATTAAAAAACAAAAATTAAGAAAAAAGAAGACACTTTTACGTAAACTAAACTAAAATAAAGAGTCAAATCATGCACATCCTCTCTTCTCTTTTCTTCTCTCTCTAACTTTACTTTGCACCGCTGTCTGTCTATACATATAATATATACGTACACATATACATCCACGCGGAAAACAACACCAATATTCACCTCAAACACTCTCAAATTCATCGACCAACAAAAACCTATAACTCAAAGATCACAACTAACAACACCAATCCACATTCATTCTCCCTTTAATTCTCAAATTCAACACTCAAACATCAAAACCCACCTCTCAATTCCCATAAAGCTTCAATCTTGATCACACCCATCATCAATAATGGTCGTTAAGATGATGAAATGGCGCCCATGGCCACCAATTTTATCAAGAAAATTTCAAGTCAAATTGATCGTCAAGAAATTAGAAAATGGTGGTAATTGTGATCCTCTAGAGAATAATAATATTCAAAGGGTTGTGGAGATTAAGTGGAAAGGACCCAAGATCACTCTGGGTTCATTAAGGAGAACAGTCAAGAGTGAGTTCACAAAAGATGGAGAATTTGATGATCAAAACGGTGTCGTTTTGTGGGATCAAGAATTCAATTCAGTTTGTACTCTTTCTGGGTATAAAGATAATGACTTTTTTCTTCCTTGGGAAATTGGGTTTAAAGTCTTGAATGTCAATGTAAGTTTTTATTATTATTATTATTATTATTATTATTATTATTATTATTATTTAATTTTGTTTTGTTTTGGTATAGGTTAAATTAGTGTTGTTTTGAATTAAATCTTCTTTTCTTGTGTTTGGATTTAATGTTAATTAAATTGTATTAAATTGGTTAGTAACCTACCAGATTTAGGTAATTATCTATTTTTTTGGGTTGGTATCTTGTGGTTTATGTCATCTTGCAATTTACATACATGCATACACATATTATATAGAATTTGTTAGGTTTCTCTTACCAAAATTTAGGGATTTTTGGAACCTTGTATGTATTGGATGTTGAAGAATCTATAATTTGTTACAATTTTATTCTATTTTATCATATGGCATATGGGAATTTGGTAATTGTTCCATTCTAATTATTAAAAAGTGACAACCTTCACTTTCAAGGTTAAATTGTAGTGCTTCTTTATATGGATTTCTAACTTATCAAGAAAATTTGCTAAACTAAGTAAATAGTGATCAAAATTGCATATTGATTACCTTGCACCATATAACCGGGATTGGTTTGATAGTGCAATTCTATAATATGTTTAAATGTTTATTAAATGTATCGTTTTTCTTTATTTCAGGGATCGAACACGGGCCCTAAGAATAAAGTTCCCTTAACTGGAAAGGCGTATTTAAATCTTGCTGAGTTTGCGTCTTTAGCCGACGAGAAAGAGTTTGAGCTTAACATTCCACTAATTGTTTCATCGGGAGCAACCGAGTCTCAACCCTCTCTTCATGTATGTACCATACGAGCATTTTGTTAGTTATTATTTGATGTCTAAAACTTGTTTTTCTCTTTCATAAAATTGAAATATTTGACCAAGATTTTAGTTTTTGGAAATTGTTACAAGATAGATGAGTATTTTGGATTCACATTTTTACAATGGTGACAACCGAAATCAAGAAATATTTTAGAAAATTGTAAAAACTTAAAAAATTTAAACTTTTGCCCAAATTACCTATTTGCCCATCATCACCATTAATGGTAATACTAACTCTGTTTCTTGAAATTTAAAGAAAGATTTCTAGTCCAAATTACCTATTTGCCCATCATCACCGTTACAAGATTTTAGTTTTAACCTGAGGTGTATGTACGGTGCAGATATCACTTAGCTTGGTGGAGTTGAGAGCTGCTCAACCAACCGAGTCCACACAAAGTCAAAGTCAAAAATCAGAAACGTCATCAGAGAAAGACGAGCATTCCAAACTCAAATCCGGGTTAAAAAAAGTTAAAAACTTTAAAGAATACGTGTCGATTAGACGAGGTAAAAAAACCACTAATGTACCAGAACATGAGATTAGTGAAAGCAGAAGTGATGAAGGAGACTATCCGAATCTTGCTGACTTTGACTCGCTTGACGAGTCACATGAGGGCAAAACGGAGAATTCAACTATTAGGAAATCATTTAGTTATGGGACTTTAGCATACGCAAATTGGGCTGGTGGGTCCCTGTTTGAGGATAATGTTTGTTATAGTAACCACAAGTCGGATGACGGGTGCTCACCCGAAGAGGATTTGACAGTTTCCGGTTTTGAACAGATTCAAACCCCGAAACGGAGCATTTTACCGTGGAAAAAAAGGAAATTGAATTTTAAATCACCGAAACCAAAGGGCGAGCCGTTGTTGAAAAAAGATTATGGTGAAGAAGGTGGAGATGATATTGACTTTGACCGCCGCCAACTCAGTTCCGATGAATCACTTGTCAGGGTACATTCTTTTTATAAAGTTTTTCGCTTTAGATTTAATTTGTTAACGAGGGGTTGACTTTTCAACCCAAAACACGACTTGCTTTAACTTTAGAATGCATTTGATTACACCACTTTTTTGATAAAAATATGGTTCAACTCGGTTTTGCAGTGTCATAAACCCGATGAAGACCAGTGTGTGAACCCACATCTGGTATCCGAGTTCGGGGACGACAATTTTGCGGTCGGGAATTGGGAACAAAGGGATATAATCAGCCGAGACGGTTGCATGAAGCTGAACACGCACGTCTTCTTCGCTTCAATCGATCAAAGAAGTGAACAGGCGGCCGGAGAGAGCGCGTGCACCGCCCTCGTGGCGGTGATTGCTGACTGGTTCCAGAACAACCGCCACCTCATGCCAATCAAATCACAATTCGACTCTCTAATACGAGAAGGGTCAACCGAGTGGCGAAAACTTTGTAATAATGAAAATTATATGACCCGTTTTCCCGATAAACATTTTGACCTCGAAACCGTTCTCGAGGCAAATTTACGCCCTTTGACCGTAATCCCGGGGAAATCTTTTATCAGCTTTTTCCATCCGGACGAATCCCACGAGGGTACTCTTGACTTTTTACATGGGGCGATGTCGTTCGATAACATGTGGGATGAGATCAGCCGTGAAGCGGAAGCTTCTGCAAACGAGCCTCGGGTTTACATAGTGAGCTGGAACGATCACTTTTTCTTGTTGAAAGTTGACTCGGATGCTTATTATATTATCGATACGTTAGGCGAACGCCTTTTTGAAGGATGTGATCAAGCTTATATCTTGAAGTTTGATCAAGATTCAGTGATCTTTAAGTTGCCTGAACAAGTCAGCAGTTCTGAGGGTTCTGAAGAAAAGTCAACGGAAAAGTCAACAGAAAAGTCAACGGAAGAAAACGAGGTTGTTTGTCGTGGTAAAGAATCTTGTAAGGAGTATATAAAAAGTTTCTTGGCTGCTATTCCTATTAGGGAACTGCAAGCCGATATCAAGAAAGGCTTAATTTCTTCGAATTTGATTCATCACAGGCTGCAGATTGAGTTTCACTATACTCAGTCACTGCCGCCACAACCACCGCCACTGGCGACCGATGGTGTTCCTGTGGCGGTCACTGCCATGTCAGCACCGAAAATGTGAGTTTGTAGGGCCAAAGTTTTTAACTTTTACATGCTAATGTTCTTGTCATCAGAGACTTTTGACTTTTTCCGTTGACTTTTCGTTTATTTTGTGGGAAGGAGCGGTTTGTAAAAAAGCTAAAAAGGTAAACTGTGGATAGGTCATAACTACTAATGTTTAGTGTTTTATGTTTTAATGACTTATACTATGTGTAATGGAACTTATATGTTAATGTAGTTTTTAAGATCTAATCCTTGCTGTGCTAATATATTTTACAACTTTTATACTTTAAAAGCTGTAAGTTGGTTTATTGCTAGAAAGCATCATAGACCCTTCTGGAGTCATTAAAAATCTACAGTTTAAAACATTATTTGTCTAAGTTTTTTGAAGTTATTAAAAAAACTATTTGTAAATGTTTTATTTAAAGAAAATGACATGAAACTCCTAATCAAATTTAATGACCTGGTATATCAAAGAAATTATAATTGATAATTTCTTCAAATAAAGCAAAGTAGCAAACTTTCTGATTCCAAACATCTTGATGGATATAGATATATGTTAGCTGTAAAGTTTTTCTTCAAATTGTGGTCTTTGTGCATGTGAAAATATTCTTCAGATTTCTATAGGTAAAAATTCCCAAGCAACCTGCTGTTTGATTCTTTTATGCTATTTCCATTGAGTTTGACTCGGAATATATACATGACTTGGTAGCCATACAACTCGTTCTCGACTAATTACACTCGAACCATTTAACATGTTACATACCAGAATCGATAGAATAACAAGTCTAGAGAATAATAAGCAATACACGCACAATGACATCGGCATCACTTTTTGAACCATTGGTCAAGTGTCAATCGGTCCGTCAGTCAACTTGAAGAAGCCAATCTTGAAGTCAAATTTGATGCATGTGAGCTCTTTTGTGTAACCATCTTGCACCTTTAATGTTCGTGTGTATGAACCCTGTATTGATCAAACCACATTTTGGCCCGATAAGAAAACTGAAACATAAATGCGCGTATAAAAACCCGTTTAACCAACATTATGAAGTGAAACTTTATATGTTTTGAGTACATACTGTAACACAGTCATTACATCCACGAGTCATCTCAATCTTAACCTAACCATTAACAGGGTCCGTTTCAACTTTCAACCCAATTACTTATGAACCGGGTCAAACCGGGTAATGTCTAATCACCAACTGGTCAAATAAAAAAATAGCTATAAAGGAAATGGTTCGAACGGGTGTAATATTTGAACATTAGTTATGTTTAAAAAAAAATAACTAAATTACAAAAAAATTGTTTGCGGGTTAACACAACCATTTTAACCCTTTACTCGCCTAGCCATTTTGCCACCTCTACTAATCATTAGGCTGTAAATGAACCGAACGTTCAGTGAACCGTAAAACATAAAGTTCGTTTATGTTCACTCATAAAAATTTAGTCTAGTTCCATGATTTTTACACCCAACAAACTGATGTTCATGTTTACTTTTCAGTGGTGCTCGCTCGGTTATGTTTGTTCTTCTATGTTCAGCTATGTTCGTTCGCTTACATTCGTGAACTGTTTTATAATATTAACATACGTATATGAACACACTCATTTTCTTAAGGAACGAACACAAACATGCTTTGTTCGTGCTTGTTTGGTTCGTTTGCCTATTGTCATAATACTGATTATTGGAACAAATGTGACTTTTATTTGACAGCAGAGAATATGAAACAGAACCAATAGAAAAAAATAGGAACCAAAACTACTTACAGGGGGAGCTATCACAGGTAAGAATTGGGAGTAAGAAATTGTGAAGCCACCAGCAGGAATAGGACAAGATATATTATCACAAAGATCACCAGTTTGACTGAAAACACTTATTCCAAAGTAAGCAACACGAATCACAACTTTGCCTCCGGATAATGGTTTATCTAAGATATTAAATCATCATAATCTGCTGTAATATAGTGGACTTAAAAAGTGTTTCTATGTGATATAATTTACCTGTAAATGCAGAAACAACGAACGAGGTCTCTTGGTCTCTTGTTATCGGGTCAGGACTGACCTCGACTCCAGTGACCGTGACAACATAGTCTTTCCTCTTATCTGCATAAACTTTTACTATATTATTAAACACAAAATTATAACAGAGTATCTCATTAGAGACTAACTTGACCTACATGTTATTAAACTACCAATTTCAGAAGCAGAAACTGCGGGTGAATAAAATCCAACAAAAATAGTTAATTGTCATAAATAAAAAAAACTGCAATCTGTTTTACATGAACTATAAATAAAAAGTTGAGAATTTTGTAACTCTGATCATGCTTAAAGAGTGACATGGCCTTAAAAATTCAAATCTTGATGGTTGTTAGAAATTAGAACTGTTGAGTCAATTTGTCACACAAATAAGATCATCATTTCATTGAACTTCAAACAAGTATGATCACCCAATCTACTCAGAGGATGCATACCTACAAGGCTACAACTACAAGTAGCAGTCAGTTTTAAAAAATCCTAAGATCTATAACTCGTGTAACTTTGTTTAAACTTTAGAAAGAAATAAGCCAGATCGGTTTTGCTATCCAAAAGTGAGTTGCGGTGCAGTTTGTTGTCTTATTACCTGTCAGTTTATTGTTGTCGTTTGAAATTGGTGTTTAATGGAATTTAATGTAAAAGGTTAATTACTGAAAGAAAAAAAACAAGGTAATCACATTACTTTTGGTCATAAAGGTTATCTTGGTGTTTTGAGAATAAAACTAAATATTGAGGATAATTGGATAAAGGGAAATTCCCAATACAGCCTTTTTGAAGAGAGCCCTAAATTCTCCAATATTCTCAAAATAGTTCACACAATTTGGACTAAGGCGACACGTTGTGATAAGATTCGACCAGAATTCTAAACTAATGGTATTTTGACACGTGTAAGAATTTATGAAAATCCAACCAAAAATTTGAAAATCTTGAGGGACCCGTCCATATTTTCTCACTAAATATATATATCAAAAGCAGTTTCGCAAACGGTTTTTTTTATGTTTCTTAACGTACGAGAGGTACGCGAGACGCTCAAAGGCAAAAAAACAAAGGCAAAGCCCTAAAACGCTCACAAAAACTAAAACGCTCAGCCAAAAACCTAAGACGCTCAGAAAAAGCTCAAAAACGGTTTTCGTGAAAAAAAAGTAAAAAGTTGATCGATTAACAATCCAAAACTGTTTTTTTTTGTTGAACCAATGATTAATTGGGTATGTATTGACGATTCCGAGATGTTGGGATGTAATTTCATGGATTATTTCGTGAAAAACGGGATTCGCGTACCTATTGTACGTTAAGGTATTATTGTATTGGATCTTATTGTACGTTAAGGTATTATTGTATTGGATCTTTTCCCTTAAATTCCGTCTTCCAAGACGCATTTGAGACGAATTTGTACTAATATTTTGGTTTTTCCTTATAAGTTGAAATCTCGTCCACACCGACAAGATTTATTTTTAATCCGTCCACACCGACAAGATTTAAGTTAATTCCGTCCACACCGACATGTAATATAACATCAAAACAACATGCAGAATTTGAAACTGAAAATGAAACTGAAACCGAAACTAAAACTAAAAGCTCACTGCAGTATTCGAAATCTGAGGCGTGAATGGAAGGTGCGATGATTGATAGGATGTTGTAGAGGTAGGGTACCAAAAAGACCCAAATACCCTTAAATACTACCCGCGGGTCATAGAGAACCCTCTTATAAACCACCCGCGGGACACTTGGGCCACCATCATGTTACGAGTAAGGAGGAACGTTCTCATAACACACTCGAAGCATCCTGGCGTCCTTAAAAGTCATCCGCAAGACAAGACGTATGTCTGCACAAATAACTGGAGGACAGTGCCAGTAGGACAGCTGTCACCATTCAAATACTTTCTAGAAGAAAGGCTCATGATTCTTACTTGGGGAATACGTGACATACTAACCAATGAACAAAGGACACCTGGCCAGGTTGTTATAACCGTGCACATGGTCAGGGTGCGATCCATCCTATCAGCTGGTGACACGTGTCCAGGTTGTTATACCCATGCACATGGGACGTATAGGCCAACCTATCACAAGAAGACACGTGGCCAGGTTGTTATAACCGTGCACATGGTCAGGGTGCGATCCATCCTATCAGCTGGTAACACGTGTCCAGGTTGTTATACCCATGCACATGGGACGTATAGCCCAACCTATCACAAGAAGACACGTGTCCAGGCGGTTATCAAAGATCTTCTAGAAGAGGACAGCTGCCCAAATCATCTTCCATCATCCTTCGGCTATAAATACCTTGTCAAACGATATGAGGTATGGATTCATTCACTCACATATATTCTGACTACACTTAGTCTTTATACATCAGTACTTTCTTCATTACGAACGTTACTGATTCTCACGCCGGGGGATGGTTACAGGAAGACCCCCCCTCTTGTCCTTCCTGTAACGAGACTCACGGTGTCTGTTTTGCAGGCTCCGGTCACTAGACTTTAGGAAGCCTTACTCATATCGTGGTAGTAATTATCGTTTTGTACCCTGGTGACTCACTGGATCCAGGACCCATACCGGGGGAGTGGATCCGTGTTTCTTCATTGGCGTCATCCGTGATTTGTGTTAGAACAGCTATAGTTTTCGTTGGTTTTTGGTTCGTTTGATATGAGTAAACTTCCTGAAGGGCCGACGGGAACCCCTGCAACTAAGTCACGTGTAACTAACACAGAAGCACCTCCGGGCCTTAGTGTTTTTGCACGCATCACGACTCCAAGTGGTCGTACTCTTGAGCGAGTCACAGCTCCAGGGTCACGGAACATTGACGTAACACCTTGGGGGTTTTACCCTAGAGAACGTCACAACACCAATCGGTACCACCCCCCAGATATGGGACGGACCTCGGCACCGGAAGGTTCTAATTTGGGTAATCTCAGACGGATTACGGAAGAAACTCGCCGAAAGCGGTCAGTGTTGGATCTAGAAAATGATTCAGGTGACTCTGACGTGGCGAGATCTCATAGACGTAATTCCAGATCCAGAGGAGCCTTGACTCCTGAAGAGTGGCTCCATGTGCAGCAATAAAGTTTGGTGGCTGAATACGAGCGTAGAAAACGTAACGAGCAACTTCACGCCCGCACGTTGGATTATGAGGAATCCCCTTGGGGATCTCCTTCTCCTCCACCAACAGTGCGAGGAAGTCAAACCCGTAACAGTCAACAGACGGAACTAGAGTTTGGCGAACTTCCGAGGCTGCGTCCTCGTCCTCGCATAAATATGCGGATGCCATCTTATTTAGATGAGTTTGACGGTTACTATTCATCCTACCACCCGGGAGACTATAGCATGTATACCGGAGACAGTAGGATGAGTTCTCAGGAAAAAAGCAGTCGTCCGCATGACATAGTCCGCCATACCGAATACCATAGCAATGCGGAACGAGACTTTACTAAACCATACCGCCCTGCGGCCTTCGCTGAAAAATCAAAGTTCATAGCAAGTATTTCCACAGCACCCTTTCCTGTTAATGCTAAGATACCTACATCGGTGGGTAAGTATAATGGTATGACTGATCCAAGTGATCATCTCCAAAACTTTATTGCGGTAGGTGGTGTTAGTGGTTGGACGCTGCCTTATTGGTGTCACATGTTCGCATTGACACTAACAGGGGCAGCAAGAGAATGGTTTGAAAAGTTACCCAACGGTGAAATTTCTAGTTGGGACGATCTGGTGAAAAAATTTTCCCAACACTTCAGTCAACAGAAAAAACATGCGCGAGACCAATCAGAAATTTTGGATGTTGTTCGCCGCGATAATGAGTCCATAGAAGATTTTATCACCAGGTTCAATGACGAAAGTTTGAACATCGGTGGAATCAGTAAAGACATGCTTCGTGGTGCCTTCCGCAAAAACGTCAAATGTGACGATTTAGTCCACACGCTTACGGGCAGAGATGGAATGCCAAAAGAATGGGGCGACCTAATGACTGCGGCAAAGGTGTATGCTAATACTGAGAAAACATTGAGGAATGGTAACACGAAACAAAAATTTAAATTTGAGTTTCAGAATCCGAGACCTAATAGACAGGCGAAAGGCCCTATTTGGTCAAGGCTTTAGCCAAGTGCGGAAGCGTCAAAACCATTTGACGCAAGATCCCTCATAGGCAACAAGAACAAAGCGGGACCTGTAAACCGAGGTCCCAACAATTGGACTCCTCTTTCAAAGACTCCCGCTGAAATTCTCACCGCAGAGAATATAAAATTTAGAAAGCCACAGCCATTAACAAGAAGATCATTCTTGGATGCTACTAAGCACTGTTCGTATCATGACGACATTGGTCATAATACGAATGAATGTAGAACATTGAAAAATGAAATTGAGACGGCTGTGAAATCTGGAAAACTCAAACACTTGGTAAAAAATGGAAAACCAGACAATGGAAAAACACCTGTTCGGGACATCCAAGGCCCGAGTAAGAAACAAATTAAAGATTTGAATGTTCATATGATACAAGGAGAGTTCCATACAGGGAATAAGAGAAAAAAATCTGATGATGAAGAGTGGAAGAATGAACCAGTGATCTTCCCTCGAATTAAAGGAGGCCCGAACAATAAGAACCCCCTTATCATCACTGCTCTCTTCGGACACTATCGTTCTCATTACGTCTTCTTCGACACCGGCAGCAAATCAGATATCATGTATGAACAATGCTTTGATCAGCTTGACGAAGAAGATAAAGAAAGATTGAAACCCATCCACGCTCCAGTGTCGGGATTCGGAGGAGAAATAATGCATCTACGGGGTGTAATTTCATTCCCAGTCACCCTGAGTGATGGAATTCATTCGAGGACCGAGGAGGTCGAATTTCTGGTTTTGCCAGCAACATCAAGACATGATATTATCCTTGGACGAGAAGCGATTGGTGATTTCAATGCTCATCCGTCCACGGCACACGGTGCAGTAGGAGTCCCAACTTGTACTGGCATCGCAATAATTCATGTTAACAGGCACTGCTTTGCAACCGCGAGTTCAAAACCAAGAAAGATTCCAAAACAAGCTTTGAGAACTGAACCGTAAAAGTGGGTCTTGAACAAAGATTTCCCTGATCAAACTGTAACAATTGGACCTGCTATCTCCGACATAGTGCGGACTTTCTTGAAACAGTTATTATCAAAGAATGTCGATGTTTTCGCATGGCAACCTGCGTACATGACGGGTGTCCCGCGGAACATTGCGGAACATAAACTAAGGGTAAACCTGTTGTTTGCGCCAATTGTTCAAAAACAACGTAAGATGGGTCCGGAACAAACAAAAGCAATGAATGAACAAATCCAGGACCTCTTGCAGGCAGGAATTATTCTTCCAATTCGTTACCAAACTTGGGTCGCCAACCCAGTTATCGTCCCCAAAAGCAATGGGGCATGGCGAATGTGTATCGATTTCAAGGATCTAAATAAAGCATGTCCCAAGGATTGTTATCCTTTAAGCGAAATAGATCTCAAAGTTGATGTTGTGGCACCATTCAAATTCAAGTGCTTCTTGGATGCTTACAAAGGCTACCATCAGATCCTCATGGCAGCGGGTGATGAGGACAAAACAGCCTTTCGTACCGATCAAGGCACCTTTTGTTACAAAATGATGCCTTCTGGACTAAAAAATGCGGGAGCCACGTTTCAACGATTGATGGACACAGCATTTAAAGGACAAATTGGTCGAAACTTAGAGGTGTATATGGACGATCTGGTAATCAAAAGTGTTGAGGAAGATCAGATGCTAAGAGATATTGAAGAGACTTTCGAAACATTTGAAGGTACTAACATGAAGCTAAATCTAGCCAAGTGTTCATTCGGAATGGAAGAGGGAAAATTTCTGGGAGTGATTGTCACGGATGCGGGCTTCAAAGCTAATCCAGACAAAGTTCAAGCTATAGCCCGCATGCCTTCCCCGTCCTCCCTCAAGGAAG
Source organism: Bidens hawaiensis (assembly GCF_021521415.1). Classification (NCBI taxonomy): domain Eukaryota; kingdom Viridiplantae; phylum Streptophyta; class Magnoliopsida; order Asterales; family Asteraceae; genus Bidens; species Bidens hawaiensis. The sequence goes on along the minus strand of NW_027491178.1, from coordinate 142,296 downwards.
TTCAAACACTCAATGGGCGTTTGGTTGCTTTGAATCGATTCTTGGCAAAACATGCAGCCAAATCTCACCCATTTATCTCAACACTAAGAAATTGCTTTAAGAAAGCACATTTCAATTGGATTGCGGAAGCAGAACAAGCTTTTTTGGAGGTTAAAAAATGTTTGATGGAGTTGCCCACGTTAACAGCACCCTGTACGAGGGAACCTTTAACGTTATACCTATCAGCGTCAGACATCGCCATTGGGGCCGTCCTCCAGACAGATCGAAAGAATATTCAAACATCGATCTACTACGTTAGCAGAACATTATCGGACCAGGAAACAAGATACTCCATGCTTGAAAAACTTGTTTTAGCACTGGTCTATGCTGCCCGACGCCTCCGCAGATACTTTCAAGGGCACCCCATCAATGTTTTCACCGGATACAAGCTCAAAAATGTTCTCAGTAAGCCCGAATTATCTGGCCGACTGGCCAAATGGGCCATCGAACTAGGTGAACATGCAATAGAATACAAACCTAGGCCAGCAATCAAAGGGCAGGTGTTGGCGGACTTCGTGACAGAAGTTCCGCATCACAAAGAAAAAGAATTTTTAATCGAGCAACAACCCCAAGCACCTCCAGAATTAGGACAAATTTGGTACTTATTCACTGATGAAGCTTCAAGCAATGAGGGATGTGGCGCAGGCCTTAGGCTGGTCAATCCCGAAGGCCATGAGTTTACATATGCCATAAAGCTGGACTTCAAAAGTACCAACAACGAGGCAGAATATGAAGCTTTCTTGGCAGACTTGCGGATAGCCAAAAAGCTCGGGGTTAAACATTTAGAAGCCCGGGTGGATTCTATGTTGATTGCGGGACAGATCAATGGTACATACGAAGCAAAAAACGATATCATGGCTTCATATGTGTCACAGGCAAAGGATTTGATGCTTCAGTTCTCTTCTTGCGAAGTCATTCATATAAAGAGAAGTGAAAACAAATCAGCGGATGCTCTCAGTAAATTGGCTTCAACGAACTTCGAACATTTCGCCAAGGACATCCGCATTGAAGTATTAGATCGCCCGTCTGTTCCGCAACATCAGGTGTTAGTGATCCAAACAGGAGTATAATCCTGGATGACACCCATTATGACATACTTGTCATCTGGAGCACTTCCGGAAGGAAAAGCAGTGGCCCGGAAGATAAAGCACAAAGCCTTGAACTATCAGACTCTTGATGGTATTTTGTACCGACGTTCTTTCCTCGGACCACTACTTCGATGTGTGGATGCCGAGGATGAGAATTACTTAATCAGAGAGGTTCATGAAGGCATTTGTGGTCTTCACGCCGGTCCGTGGATGGTTGTAGCAAAGATAATGAATGTCGGGTATTACTGGCCGGGGATGCATATGGATGCTGTACATGAAATCAGAAAGTGTGATTCATGTCAACGCCATGCTCCTAACACGCTTTGACCAAAAAACGAGTTAGTCCCGGTCACTTCAGCTTGGTCGTTCCAGAAATGGGCAGTTGACATAATGGGACCTTTCCCTGAAGCCCCCGGACGTAACAAGTTCCTGATAGTAGCCATCGACTACTTTACAAAATGGGTGGAGGCCAAACCAGTTGCTTCTATAACAGCAGCGAGTGTTAACAAATTCTTGTGGGAATTCATCATATGCCGTTTCGGCCTCCCTCTAGAGCTCGTTAGTGACAACGGGAAACAATTCGCGGACAATGGGTTGCAAGAATGGTTAAAAGAGTTACACACTTCTCAAATCTTCACCTCTGTAGCCCACCCGCAAACGAATGGACAAGTCGAAAGAACAAATCGGACGATTAAAGAAGGAATCAAAATGAGGCTGGGAACAAAACGAACGGGATGGGTGGACGAACTGCCCCATGTACTATGGGCCTTCCGCACTCAAAGAAATTCCAGCAATTCCGAACCCCCCTTCAGTTTAACATATGGCACAGAAGCCATGATTCCCGCCGAGATTGGTATCCCATCCGCCAGAGTCCTTATGATTGAAGATAACGATCATGAGCTCCAGATGAACCTCGACCTCCTCGAGGAAAGGAGGGAAATGGCATCGATCCGCGAGCATAATTACAAACGACAATTGCAAAAGTATTATGACTCGCGGGTTCAAAGATGTGAATTCGATGCGGGAGATTATGTCTTCCGCAATAACGAAGCCTCATGGCAAGAGCCTCCGGGAAAGTTGGCCCCTACATGGGAAGGACCTTATAGAATCCAGAAAGTTCTGTCTAAAGGTGCCTATAAACTAGAAAGGTTGGACGGGACAGAGGTCCCTAGAACTTGGAATGGGGCCCAACTGAGGAAATGCTACATTTAGTATGTTTATCTTTTGGCCTACGCACCTAACTAGAAGTTCACAACATTTGTAATTTCATTTCTTGTAAGTTGGCTTATGCCCTAGTTATGAAAATTTTCATTTCAGTCATTTGAGACTTGTATTATTACGTAATCCTTTATTGGCATACAAAGAAGATCCTACTAAACACTTATATTATGACAAAATAAACAAAGTGTAACGGATGCAAAATTAAAACTTCTTTATATACACAAATGGGATTACAACAAAAGATCAAGTTACAAGAAAAAAGAAAATTCTAGCTACGGCGCGGCATCTTCGTGTTCCGCATCGTTACCTCCAACATCTTCAGCATGGTCTTCTTTTTCTTTTTCGTTACTTCTATAAAGTTCAAGAAGAGTCTTTAGTCGCTGAATGCTATCCTCTTCGTCAGCAAGTTCGGATATCTGGTCCGCCAAAGGAAATTTCAAAGAATCAAAGTCCTTTGATTTCTGTTTAAGAATGGCAACAGTATCCTGACCAGCCAAAACGTACTCCTCAGGAAGCTTGGAAGTGGAACCAAACTGATAACCTTCTTTAAAGCCCAGTTGGCGACCAGCTAGCTTCGAAGCTTTGAGGAGGATAGCAACACAATTCCCAAGTTCGTCACTAGCCCGTACATCGGCAATGACCTGATAAGACAGTTACACATAAGTAACTCTAAAAATACTGGGAATATTTATGATAAGAATGAGACACATACCTTGGGAATAGCCTCCGCCAACAGCCATTTTTGATCTGCCTTGGCCTGAATAAATTCCATTTTGTGTTTGGCACATTCTAAGGCTTGATCACGGTTTCTGGCATTAAGGTCAGCCAAACGCTTGTCTTTGGCCGCCGACTCAGCCCGAAGGGTCTCCAACAACTTGGCTTGTTCAGCCATCATCTTAGACTGTTCATCCAGCTGTTTCTGGAGAGTGACCTTGGCTTCCTCGGCAACAGACCGAGCAGTTTCTTCTGCCTTCAGGGCCCGGCTGGCTTCCCTAGCTTCATTCATGGCTTTAAGGGCTTCTTCTTTGGCATCGCAAGCGGAGGCCGCTAGCTCGTCCCATTGCTCATTCATCGTCAACCAGTCCCTGGTTATTTCATGGGTGGTGGAAATAGTGTTCGCCAAATAGTAAGAATGAGAGTTCAGCAACTCTTGGCGCACACTAAGACGACGCCTCTCCTTTTCACCGTGCGGGAGACACTCCCCCAGAAATTCAAAACATGTGTCCACGTTACGGAATGTCGAATCCCGGCGTAAGGACCAGTTAGGTTGATGAGGGGTGGGGTCCTCCTCCTCAGGAGTAGGAGAGGTTCGGGAAGAATAGGGGAACGTGCTTATGCTCCCTTGATCCCTGAATTTGTGTACATTGTACGTAGGTGACACCTTAGCGTGAACAGCGGTGTCCGCCTCCTTATTCTTCAACGGAGAGTCGTCCTTCACAACAACCGGGTCCTCAACAGTATTAGGAGGCGGCGGCGGCGGACGAAGAGGTGAACTTTTCAATCCGGAAATACCCTCGGAAAGATTATCCAGGTTCACTGAAAAACACTAACAATGATTTAACATCACAATAAACAAAGAGAAAAGGGAAGTAGGAACTTTGCATACCCAGCGAAGGGTCCTCCGCATCAAGTTGTTCCAATCGTGCTTCCAAGGCGGAAGGTTTGGTCTTTTTTGACTTCTTCTTCTTCTTCTTGGGAACATCCTTTACAGGATGAATTTTCCGTTTGCCCGCCGCCTTGGAGGCGCCCGCATCAACGGCCGAGCGTTTACCCTCAGCAGTAATATCATCAGGTCCCGGACCCTCGACTTCTACAGTGGTATCAGCATCATCTGGGCCCGTTGATTGAATAGTCGCGGCTCGTTGACGGGTGAGACCTGCAGTTGAGCCCATAATTTTGTTAACATCAATCGAGCATATTTCTCCAGACAGTGACGACTCCTCGCTAGACGAGAAGAGCACAATCACTCCGCTGGAACTAATAGCAGTCACAGGTTTGGGTTTCAAAGCGCCATCACCTTTCTGGATGCATTCTTTAACATATGCCTCACCTTTGGCATACATCGCCTCGGAAACTTTGGGTTCCGGGCGGAAAGCTGTGGGAAACACGAAATTAGAACGGGTGCGCTCAAGAAAGGACGCATCCCTTTTATCGATTGGGCGGCGCACCATCATTCCCCCCTTGCGATCCAACAAAGTGCTAAAGGCGGAACCTTCACCTACGAAAAGCAAGAAAACAAATTAGAAAATTCTTAATGATAGAACAGAGACAACAGCAAACTTACTCTTTTCGGTCTCCTCGTAGGACGGTTCCAGAGTCGGAAATGGCCACAATCGGCTCATCCTCGCACTCACCATTGCCCCTTCGTGGATTGGGCACAAGGGAGTCGGTGTGGAGATCAGCGTTTGATACCATGCCTGATCTTCATGGGCGGAGGCCACAACCACTGGCATAGCCTCTTTCGCCTTCCGTTTATGCATCGCGAAAGGAATAACATCCTCTCGGATCCAGAAAAATTTAGGTTTCCAGCCATGGAGGCTACGGAGCCATTCCGTGCCTATAACCCTCTTCTCCACAGTCGCGAAGCTGTACCATCCGTCACGGAAGGTCATCTTGTAAAAAACGGCGAACATGCCAACAGTCGGTTCAAGGTCGTGGGTCTGGCAACAGAATTCGAAGTGCCGAATCCTCAACATACCAAAGGGATGAATCTGGGAAAGATGAATCCTATAAGTTGTCAAGACCGATTGGACAAATTTGGTAATCGGAATCCGGAAGTTCCCTGTTGTAAAGTGGTCTATGTATACAGCTATTTTATTTGAAGGCGGACTAGTAGCAATAGAACCACTAGCAGGAAGTTCTGGTTCCCACTCCGTCGTCAACCCATAAACATTGACAACATCATTATAGTCTTCTTCTTTAAGACAAACGGCAACCTTGTCGATAGTAGGGGTACTCTTCTTCTCTTTAGCCATTTTAACTCCACAAATATCAAGAAATATCAAAGAAAAATGAAAAACTTCAAACGTTTGAAAGAAAAGAAATCTGAAAGTGATAAAGAGAAAAAGAAGATACAAGGGCCATATTTACACTCATCGCAATTAATGCGATCCATAAAGCGCCAGAGGAGAGAGAAACCGCGGACCGACAGACGACTGACACGTCAGGCGGGAAATTCAAGATAATGAAAACAGACTGTCGGCAGCGTCATATACGTCCTGTCAGTTACCCTCAAGAAGTTTCTCTCTCCGCCACGTCAATATAGTTATCCAAAACTTTCAAATATTTCAACAAATTTAAGGATTCAGAAAATTCCTCTCATAAGGTATTAAAAGTAGTAAAAAGATCACAAGAAGTCAAAACAAATATTCTTCATTAATGATCCAAAAAACATTACAAGAAGGAAAGAAAACTTTTTACAAGTTATAAAAACAGTAAATCTATCCTAAGGGTTTGAAGCAGACAGGTCTTCCGGAGCCTTCACAGACGTATCTTCCGAAGAATCATCCTCAGAGTCTTCCCCAAGATAGACCTTCAAAAGTTGTAGGCCATCATCTGCGGATGTAAACTCCGGAAGCATTTGCTGAAGCGGAAACACTAGGTCATCATGTTTCTTTACCCGCGTAACTCGGGCTTGCTTGACATCAACTACATGAAGAGGATGATCTCTGAATGTGCAGTTGCTCTGAGCATACTTCATCCCTTCATGAAAGCCCACAACACGCCCAAGTGAGGAAGAAGCAAACATTGCATTGGCAAAGCTGTCATTTAGCTCCTTACCTCCTTTGATATGGCAAACAACCTGTTAAGGCAAAAACATAAGTCCCCAATATCAAAAGGTATGAGTGAAACAACAAATGATAAAGTGTGACTTACAGCATCAACTCCCCGAGTAAGGAACCATTGACGGTCCTGTTCCGCACGCTCGGCCCGCGCTCGGAACTCCTTTGATTCCGCGATGGCTTCCTCATGAGCTTGGAGGAGGGAATCATAAACAGTCTGGATTTCAACAGCACTTTGATCCTTAAGTTCAGCCCGCTCCTTCTGCAGCTTTAGCTCCGCTTCAAGATCGTGAATTCGCGCACCTTGAAGGGCTACTTGGTTTTCTAATGAAGTATTAGCCTCTTGAACACGAGCCAATTCATCCCTTAACCTCTGAGCTTTAGCTCGAGCAGCCTCAAGAAGGGAATTTTGCTTTTCACAAGCTTCTTTCCATCGCCGGGCAGCCTCAGCATTGCGATCCTGCTCGTTTTTCAAGGCGATTTCCGCATCAGATTGTTTCCATTTGGCGGTTTGGGCAGCAACGCGATGCTCCTCAGCCTCATTCCTGGCAATCTCAGCCGCCCGACGAGCTTCCCCCACCTTCCCGCCTAGAGTACGCCACTCACTTAAGACCTCCTGGCTACCGGCTAAGGCATTAGCCAGATGATAAGCAACATTTGTATGAAGGTCGTGGTGGGAAAGATCACGCTGATATGCCATCTCAGCAGGGGGTGCGCAATGTTCAACAAATTCCATACAAGTTCTCGGTTGGGAAAATCGAGAACCATTGGTAATGCCCCATGGAGGGACAAACAACTCGTGTTTGTCACCCAAGCCCGTATCCCCGTAATAACGGGAACCCGAGGGCTTAAGGCGAGCCGGGGTGGAAGAAGACTGTTGAGGAGGACGTTGGCGTGGAAGCTCGTCAGTCTGAATATGATCCTCCTCAGCAGCAGGACTGTCTTGCTGATCACCACTACCACCCCCACCTTGAAACAAATAATCAAAACGGGTATCACGACCGGACTGATCGTCCGGACCTCCCGTTGAAATATCAATCGAAGGAGTAGGCATCTCCTCATCCATAGTAACCCCAGCCTGGGGGAAAGTTGGTTGATCCTCTACGTTAGCAGCATCAGGCGGAGTAGATGGTTTATCCTCCGCCCCTCCCCTTGAAAAAGGGGATGATGGTTTCTCAGTATGAGGAGTGGGTGTTGATAACTTCTCAGATATATCTTCACTAAAAATCAACGGATCTACACAACAAGATTTATACTTAGCAAAGTACTAATAAAATACTAATAATAATAATAATACAGTATTTAAAGTTTGGCATGTACCTTCAACAGTGTCAAGACGGTCGGCAAGGCTATACTGTGGCTTCTTGGGACGGTGTATTTTCCGTTTTTTCTTGGACGGTCCCGCCTCAGAGTCTGCAGCCTTCTCATTCGTACGACCCGTCTAGGAAGCTAAGAAAACTCTCCTTTGCTCCAATTCTGCCAATAAATGTGAGACAGAGGAAGGTTCAGAAGTATCGAAATCCTCTTCTTCGGAGGCAGAAGACATAGAAACATTACCACCGTCATCACTTGACGATAAGATGGCAACTATCCCGTCCGAAGTAACGGCAGTAAGAGGAGGAGGGTTTAGAATATACGCACCTGTTTCAAAGGTGGCATTTGAGATTACAGGTTCAGCCCGAACTTTCTTCGGAAACAGAAATTGAGATTTAGTTTTGTCAAGAATGGGTTGGTCCCCCGCCTCACGGATACCCTTACGGACACAACCCCTATCCCCAAAAAGAACGTTAAACATGGGACTCCGACCTGAGGAAATAAAAACTTAATCATTCAACGATTCAGAATAAAGAAGAAACAAGTATACAAGGGAACTTACGCTCATGCAAGTCTACAAAAATAGGCTCCATGAATTCCGTCGGCCACAGACGACTCATTCCTGCCCACACCAATGCCTCTTCCGGCAAGGCACGCATAGGTGAGGGCTCCATGGTAAGCATGCGATACCATTCACGACCCTCATGAGCAACTGTCACTACCTTCGGGAGAGCAGAATTCACAGGGCGGCGAACCATGGGTTGAGGCACCACGTCCGCGGATATCCAGAAAAACTTGTTGCGCCAGTTGGCGGATAACCTTTCAACCTCATTCCCAAGGCTTCGATCGGAAAATCCTTGGCACGTATACCAGCCATTATGGTTAGCAAGGCGATAGAAAACCGGGAATCGATCTATGTGGGGAACCATATCATGTGCTATGCATACAAATTCATAATGACGAATTCGCATCATAGCACGCGAGTGTAGTTGAGATAAATGAATTCCAAAAGCGGTCAGAATTCTCTCTAAAAATTTTGTTATAGGAAGACGAAAATTCCCGTGAACAAAATAATCAGCATACAAAGCCATTTTCCCAGGCAGTGGGAAACTGGCTATGGATCCAGGAGCAGGGAACTCTGGCTCCCACTCCGGTGGAATGCCATAAGTCTCTAGCAACTTCTCGTAATCAGAATAGTCCCACGACACTTCTGTCTCGTCAACCTCAGTTTGAACATTCGACATCTTAGAAAGATTTGATGAGAGAATACAAGAAAGTTCAATGCTTTATCAGAAAAAAAATTGAGAAGATAATCAAAGCAAAAGAGCGATAAAACTTCAAAAAGAAGGAGTCTCTCCTTATTTATACACATCCAGTTAATGCGATGGGATATGAACAGCAGAGAGAGAAAAACATTACCCAACCAGTGACTGCCACGTCACGCGGAAAATTCGAAAAACAGAAAAAGTTGTACAGTCGGGTACAGTGACAGCCGTAAAAAACGTTCCATCATCTGTTCACGCGCCTGCGAGTACTCAACTTGTCCTTTTTCGTGACTATCCATACAACAGAAGATATTTTCTACCTAACCTCCGAACAACAAAAATCCCCAAAACATACGTTAAGTCCAGAAATTTCACCCGCACAAAGACTTCACGCGGAAGAAACACTGGACTGGGGGGCTTGTAGAGGTAGGGTACCAAAAAGACCCAAATACCCTTAAATACTACCCGCGGGTCATAGAGAACCCTCTTATAAACCACCCGCGGGACACTTGGGCTACCCGCATGTTACGAGTAAGGAGGAACGTTCTCATAACACACGCGGAAGCATCCTGGCGTCCTCAAAAGTCATCCGCAAGACAGGACGTATGTCTGCACAAATAACTGGAGGACAGTGCCAGTAGGACAGCTGCCACCATTCAAATACCTTCTAGAAGAAAGGCTGATGATTCTTACTTGGGGAATACGTGACATACTAACCAATGAACAAAGGACACATGGACGGGTTGTTATAATCGTGCACATGGTCAGGGTGCGATCCATCCTATCAGCTGGTGACACGTGTCCAGGTTGTTATACCCATGCACATGGGACGTATAGGGCAACCTATCATAAGAAGACATGTGGCCAGGTTGTTATAACCGTGCACATGGTCAGGGTGCGATCCATCCTATCAGCTGGTGACACGTGTCCAGGTTGTTATACCCATGCACATGGGACGTATAGCCCAACCTATCACAAGAAGACACGTGTCCAGGCGGTTATCAAAGATCTTCTAGAAGAGGACAGCTGCCCCAATCATCTTCCATCATCCTTCGGCTATAAATACCTTGTCAAATGATATGAGGTATGGATTCATTCACTCACATATATTCTGACTACACTTAGTCTTTATACATCAGTACTTTCTTCATTACGAACGTTACTGATTCTCACGCCGGAGGGTGGTTACAGGAAGACCCCCCTCTTGTCCTTCCTGTAACGAGACTCACGGTGTCTGTTTTGCAGGTTCCGGTCACGGGACATTAGGAAGCCTTACTCATATCGTGGTAGTAATTATCGTATTGTACCATGTGGACTCACTGGATCCAGGACCCATACCCGGGGAGTGGATCCGTGTTTCTTCAGATGTAAACATTTACGATGAACAGATTGATTCCAATTCCTTCCATTGATTTCTTCAATCGGAGATGAATGTATTAAGTTAGTGATTATGTTGTCAGTATACACTAGACATGATGATGATATTTGTTGTACTGTTGTACGGTGCTTCAAAATATGTATTTGCTGTTTACTCCTCAAAGTTAAAAGATCTTTTTATTTTCTTCTTAAAAACGACTTTAAAAATCGTTACCTGCGTCATAATTTTAGCACTATTATAACGAGTTTAATTACGAGATTAAAGAAAATTAGAGATGGTTGAAAGGATGGTAATAACAACACGTCAAATGTGAAATGTGAATTATTGGGATGATCTTACTGGTACATTCATGTAGTGTTTATATTACACCAACTTTACTATTTGGGTAGACAATGCATCTAATACTGTAAATTTACACCTAGCTATTTACAATACTAACATTAAAATAACGACTTCAGTGTTAGTAATGTCTCTAGGCGATTAAGGTATAAATTTACTAAGGTTGAGCCTGTGTTTTACGAGTTCAAATTTGTTAGCATACTGAATATGGTCACCAGCTATTGCAAACATTGATTATGTGCCAGTGAGTATTGATTTTATTTTACTTTGTAAATAATGTTACATCTAAAAACTGAATACTCCGGCTGTTTTTTTCAGGCTAATGTGAAGAAGACATACGAAAAGAAAATGTTAAAGCTCAAGTAAAAAAAACAAGTTAGGAAGATAATTAAATATAACAAGTGTTTCACAACACATATTCATTGATTTGGATAACAATATTATTACAAGCTTTCAACCATAAAACGTTGTCTCTACGTATAAAATCTATGTTAAATGACTATTTTACCCCTCAAGATGCATGTGTTCACATTATAAATGTGAAGTAGGTTGGTTGTTTTTTTTTCTTTTCTTTTGGGGGTTGGGGAGGGGGGGGGGGGGGTTTCAACCGATAGATTTTGAGTTGCCCAGATTGCAAAATATATCAAAATATTCATTAATAATCATATAATCTCTCCAGGAACATAATATACAATAGTGTAAAGAATATTACTGACACTAAAGTTCACACAAACAACAAAGAAACAGAAAAACCAAATCATAAGGCAAGCAACACAAAACTCGTTAAACCTTAAAAGAAACTATTGTATTGACTAGTAAGAGAATCCTTAAGATTCTTGTAAAGCCCAAATAACGAGTATTGACGCAGATTCTTCACCTCGTACCATGAATTAAAAACAGTTTCGTGTTTATCGGTTCCAGAAAACGCGAGCTGGATTCCAATGCTGCAATCAACATTCCCGCCTCTTAACTTGCATGAATTAGTCCTGATTGCACAGTCCTGGTTGTTAAGGCACACGAAGTTGGATTTGCCCGAACATGAAGAACACCCGTCTCGTTTCCAGTATAAGTTTTGTAGCCGGCCCTTTTTGTACTCCATCACCTATGGCAAACACAAGTTATAAGCATCTTGGATAAATGTAGGGGTGTAAACGAGCTGACCCAAATCAAAATGTCTTCAAAATCTGTTTGACAATGTTTGCCTTTTAGTAACTAATAACTGATGTATTAAACATGATAATAAAATTTACTGATGTATGATGTATAACTGAGAGCATTTTATTTTGAATAAAACAATTTCTAACCTGCGACCACTGGCCCGTTTCCCATGAGAATTTAAACTTTATCCGTAAACTTCAAACATAAATGCCCGAGACAATCCGTTTTGATGCAAACATGTTGACAAATTCTAGTCTTGTTTTTAATAAATAAATAAATAAGAAACTAAACTTGATTAATTTTACAAAAATAATACAATTTTTTTAATAAACGCTTTTTATCATGTGTTCAACTGTTTGGCCCATTAGCATTAAAATAGAAGCCCAGATCAACCCATCCTCACGCAAACAAGTTGAAATTATCATTCCTAAATCTTGACAGTTTAACGAGAATGACACCTCATCAGTAGCATCTTGTATTGACCCATTTTCTGGATCAGATACTAAATACTAATACCTGCCGAAGTGGCACTATGATCAAGTGGAGAGTGTTGAGATGATCTTACCAGTGTGAAACTAGTGACGATGTATGTACTATTTGCAACAAAAGCAGGGATTGATCTTGCAGCGTACTTTCTACCAGCAAATGCTACCATATAACCACCAACAGTATCCTGTGAATTCCATAACAAGATCATGAATGAAATCGCAAACCTAGTTTTTAGTGCACATTTTTTTCAGGAAATGTTCATGTTAAAATTACCTACTTGCATCATTGCATGGTATCCTCACTGTAAAAGAAATTAGTATTGATTTGCATCCACAAGATTACATAATTTTTGTTTTTTATTGAAGGGTAGTTCAAGAACGATTTTTCAATTTTGTTTTTAAAATCAACATATGAATTAAAGGAAGATGCAAAGGATACTAATATACTATTGTTTTTATCTTTCAAGTATCTTGTCATCATCTTTAACTCAGCTATGCAAGAATCTTCAAAACTCTACTTACACCTCCAAAGTCACATACCGTTTCTTAGTTCTAATTTATCTACAATCATTGGTTGAAAGTAGTTGAAACATGTACTTACCATGTTGATTGGCACAATAAAACTTTCTACTTTACCACAAACAGAGATATTGGACACCTTTGTAAGTACCAAAAAACAATTTAACTTTAATAGTTGTGACAAGTACAAATCCAATTTTACCTAGGTTTGCCAATGATAAAATACCAAGACGACTTTATGTGACCAACTCATCTTCTTTCATATCAAATGCATATATTGATTTGGTCCTTTGGAAAAGTTAGTTGGTCCTCATTTCGAGCCATAATTGCAAAACATTTTGCAGCTTCACACACAGACACACTTGCTCAAGAGTAGATATAAACAAGTAGAAACATGTTTGGAGACAATTTTTGGGACTATTTTGTAATTTTGACCTTTGGGTATATTTAGGGGGTGTTTGGGATTCCTTATAGCTTATAAATTATTGAAAAGTTAAAAAGGTGTCTGGGATTGCTTAATGTGTGAGTGGAAATGTTCCATAAGTCACAAGGTTGTAACTTATGACTTATGGATAAGTCATAAGGAGGTAAAAATAAGGAATCCCAAACAGCCCCTTAAGCTATTACAGTGGCCAGTGACAGTCTTCTAAGCCACAAATGCTCATGCCAGGTGTTACTTCCAAATCAAATCAAGAATGCGTGAAATAACCACGTATGCATATGTTTTTTCCTAAGTGATACACATCAAATCATAAAAATGATAGTGAGTAATGATAAAAATAATATCACAATAAGTATCAACTAATGCAACAATATAGGTTTCACTTGATGCAATAATATCCCTAAGCAGATGAAGAGAAATCAAAAACATCAAATAATCCAACACACTCGCTCCCAATTTTCCTCAAAATGGACTCACATACAAACATCTGAATGGCTATGGCGACTACTTCTACTTGTTTAACTTAGCAAATAGCCAATAACAGCAAACCTGGTTCCCCTTTCTCCCTAAATTAGGTATCCTATTAGACCAAACTGTTATCATCGATCAAACAGGCTCGAGACCGATCCAAACTCAGTGGATTTACATTTTACACAATGCTCTCATCGATTCAATTATTTCTACTTGTTTAACTTAGCAAATAACAAATTACAGCAAACTTAGTTGTCCTACTGGTCTAACTTATCAATTTACCAATCACATCAAACCTAATTCCCACTTTCCCCAAATTAAGTATCCAATTAGCCCTAATTTCCACAACACACAGATCCAAACTCAAATTCACACAAATTAACCATTCAATTGAGCAATCCAAACCTAAGCTAATAAAATCAACAACTTACCGGCTGGAAGTTGGTGTTATTAACCGTAAGAAGCGAGATCTCATCCACCTTAGGCCGAAACACCGCGAGCTGTGAACCGGATGACGTAAGCGAAAGCCGTCGATCACACGGCGACAACTGAACCGTGCTGTTGAAGAAGAACGCGGTTCTCGCGGCAAAAGCGATGCCGAAAGTGAACCCATCGGACCGTTGGACGGTGGTGTCGGAACACGGGGAGAAGACGTGGTTGTTGTCGGTGCTGGAGTGGACGAGATACGGTGTGGTTGTGACGATGGCGATGATGAGTAGGAGTGTTGGAGTAACCGGAATCGCCATTGCCGGAGAGAAGATCGGGAAGAAGATGTTGACTGTGGTTACACTTTTGAATATTGGGTGCTTTGTAGGTTAATACAAGCCGTTGGATGTGATGAGGGTCCATTGGATTGGATTACAGCTATGATGTGATGCGTTGGATTCAAGGGATGTTTTCGTTTTATGCTTTCTTTATATTCTTTTGACGTGTCAGGTGAGAAAAACCGAACCATGAGTGAAAACTGAACGGTTATGTGGTTAATGTGTCTTTGTTAATTGAAATTGAACTAAGGATCAAACTTTAAGCTAAAAAGAGCACTTTATCCTGATACGAATTATAGGATTAACTAAGGGTATCGGTCTAATGAAATAAAAACTCTTGATTTTAGTTAGTTTATTCCAACTCATTAACTAATTCATTATGGGATTGATTTTTTTCCATTTCAATCAAAACAGTTTTTTAGTCAAAAGTTTATAATCCTTTGTTATAATCCTTTGAGGGATTTTATTCTATGTAAATAAAGTATAGAATGAGTAAAATAAGAGTCTTTTAGGTTCTTTATTGATTTTATTAAGTTTAATTTAGTAGATTATAAAGAGATAACTTTGAGAGATAAACAACGAGAACTAAAAGTTCCAAACCAAAATGTTTGGTTTTACTAATTGAAGTAATGAGCCTCCCAATATTGGGAGGCTCATTACTTCAATTGCGATAATGAAAAATCATTGAATTTTTTTATTTTTTAGTTGAAATTTTCAGCGGTTCTCTAAAAAAGATAGCGAAAAAAATTATCCCTAGAGTCGAGACTAAGAGGAATGTATAAACGTCAAGTCCGATCGAGAAACCTGCGTCCAAAGTGCTTACGTAGCCGGTCACCGTTTGGCTAAGATCCTTGATGACTGATTCATAAACCACTCTAGCTTGATTTCAGTCTTGTGTTAAGTGTTCGCATAGCGACTCAGGTCCTAACAACTAAAATATCTTTTAGACCATGACCAATGCCCCAGTTGGTCCTATACATGTGATCCGCTATCAGAAAAAGAATTGCAATAGCTAAATGATGGTGTGCAGTATCGGTTAGCCATAGACCTCTAGTTACGGGGTCTAATCCTCCACGAAAAGTAAGGAAGTCCCCATATTTTGACCAATTCAAGGTGAAAAATGGGGTTGCTCCCTCGGCAAAACTGGGATAAAGTTGAGCCAGCAGATCCCGATTCAAGATAAATTCATGAGGAAGTGGTATTTCTTTAGGATCTACTCCAGCGTTTAGAAATTGGTTAATAGGTAAAGATACATGTACTTGATGCCCCGCCCAAGAGAGAGACCCAAGTCCTACCCTATTACACCTAAGGCCAACTTCAATTCACCAAACCAAGGTTCATCTCGTGTAGTGATTGTGGACCCGTACAAGGATATTGAGTAGACGGTTGATGTATCAGACTCGACCCTATCTTTCGTAGCATGCATTCCCATCCGTGTCGCAACTGATTCGGTAAGCTACGTGTCCGGTCCACGGAGAACTGCCTTCGGTCCCCCAAACTGACTTACTCGTGGCAACCTTCCGGCCGCCCAACGGACCCTTATTTCTCATTCTATACTTTATTTACATAGAATAAAATCCCTCAAAGGATTATAAATTTTTGACTAAAAAATTGTTTTGATTGAAATGGAAAAAAATCAATCCCATAATGAATTAGTTAATGAGTTGGAATAAACTAACTAGAATCAAGAGTTTTTATTTCATTAGACCGATGTCCTTAGTTAATCCTATAATTCATATCAGGATAAGTGCTCTTTTTAGCTTAAATTTTGATCTTTTTATCATTTCAAATCGATATTATTATCGAAGAGAAGGAACGAAAAAACCCTAAATCTTACTACTAGAAAAAGAAGTCCTATAGTTTACAACTCTTCTTTCTATAGTAATTTGACCTCTTGCTCCACCCATCAGTCTTCTATGAAGAGAAAAATAAAAAGCTCTTCCCTATCTACTCATTATTCGGAGGTGAATCATAGAACACCAAAAGCTGTGCTATCTTATGGACCTAACATAGGTCACATCCCTCACGTGCGCCAAGAGCACATTCGATAGCATCATCTTAAGGTTTAAAGATCCAAACCTTCTTCTTCTTAGCGGAAACGCGCGTGGCCAAAACATAAAAAGATCGGCATAGTCGCTCATAGGGGGGCATATATATCCGGATAGAGGATAGTCTAGATCTTGATTCACTATTTCCCTTTTGATTTTTCTTTTCTGTCTCGTACGAAGCAAGGGGGGTTGTATGTTTATATTTTATAATTTTAGTTTTTCAAATTTCAATGCTTTTATTTTTAGTTTCGAGCATTTGAATTTATGTTGTAGCTATCTATAACATAGCTTGAAATACTAAACAAGATTTGGAACTGGTGTATTTTAGCTTCGAAGCTTTCTAATTGAGCTTGGAACTTCATATTGGAAACAATTTTAGCTAAAACAAAGGAGAAAAACACAAAACATACATACCATAACAAAGTTTGGAACTGACGTATTTTAGCTTTGAAACTTTCTGATTGAGCTTGGAACATCAACCATATCCAAGACAATTTCAACTAGAACAAAGGGAAAAAAGACATAGAATATACATTGAATAGTTAACCGAACTTAATTGTAACTGATGGTTAACCAATCTATGATTAATCGACCATTTTTCGATTATGATTATGGTTAAGCAATCTTTCATAACCGAACTGACTTTACAAGTCCTTACTTTTGAAGGCTGATAATTGGTAAATAAGATTTTTAACTGAACTATTGATCCATTATAATCCATACTCTTTTCATGATTACACTTCTAAATGGGTAGATTATTTTTGTTTCACGCGTCTTTGTTAGTTGTTATGGAAAGAGGTGAGACGGTAGTGTTTTTACAATTGGCAAAATCAAAAGAGAAAAATAGTACATTATTCTATGCTTGATTAGTTTCTAAAGTTTCTTAATGTGCCCCCACAATCTTAGAACAGAGAACATGCCTTAAAATTAAGTTGCTGGGCTTATAAGTAAAACTATTAAATTCTTACTTTTGGTAAGTGAACTATACTAGGCCTAACGGAGGCATGAATATACCGCATCTACTACGTATACCATTAATGTTACGATTTGATATATAGCTTTGTTTAAGCGTGTAATTTTTCTAACTTAGAAGCTTTTAAGCGTGTAATTTTTCAAACTTAGAAGCTAAAATAGTGATTTAAAAGTTTAATCCAATATGTTTATTTTTCTAACGAAGAAACTAGGGCTGTGCAAATTTCGGGTTAACCGTGAAAAACCCGAAGCCCGAACCGAAAAAATCCCGAAACCGGACCGATATGATGTAATTCGGTTGTTCATCGGTTCCTATCATTGGTATTTCTCGGGTTCGGGTCGGTCCTCGGTTTTGGACCGAAGAAAACCGACTTCAAGTAAACCAACATCAAGTAAACCCATTTGTTAAAAGAAATGGTGTAGAGAAGAAGTGGGATGGTAGTAACCCGTGGACCATATGCCATGAAAGTGCAAACTAATGGTGAAGAAACAAGTATCTTTTAGTTGATGAAGATGAAATGGTGATACAAGAAAGAAGAGACCGTCAACAGGAAATTCTCAGTCTACTACCATAGTCATCTATTCATCTGGTTTCACTTCAAAGTGGTCAAGTGTAAGGCCCCGTCACCGGTGCCTCACATTTGGGTGTTGGATTTACTCATCAACATAGTTCTAATCATCAGAGTTATAAAAACATTCGCGGAATATAAAACTTTCACAAACATTACATATTAAATCTTAACTTGTCTTAAAACATTCCTGTTTTTCAAAACAAGAACATTTAAATATAAAACTTTATCAGTCTTCAGATGCCAGACCCTTATTCTTTTGCCATGTGTCCCCGCTCAAGCCAGCTGTCTCACTCTACTTACCTGCGTGCATACAAAAAGTCAGCTACGTTGAGTGAGTTCTAGTTAATCAGGCAACATACAATTCGTTCTCATACATCTTTACACGTATCCGAAGACACGTATTAATTCTGTAACTCTGTATAATTATCCATAAGAGGAACGTCACATAATATCAAATAAGGGAATCAGTACTACTACCCGTACTGTATATGTTTTCCACAAAAGGAACAATCTATATATATTTATTATCCATAAAAGGAACACTCTATATATTATCCATAGGAAGGACACTCAATACATATATTATCCATAGAAGGAACACTCTATATATATTATTCATAGAAGGAACACCCTATATACTTTCCATAGAAGGAACGTTATACCTTATCCATAGAATGAACTCTATATATAATCCATATAAGGAACACTGTACATAAGCTATTATTTAATATCCATGTAAGGAACTAATCTCTTCCCTTGGCAATACGTGCAATATCCGAAGATCGTTCACGTACCGACAAGCTTTCTTTCATAACGTCCATACATCATTCTTACATTACATACAATATTCATATCTTTATTCATAACCTGACAGTACGTGCAATATCCGAAGATCGTTCACGTACCGACAGGCAATCAATCGTATCTATCACGTATATCATACATGGCATACACTTACCATTTAAGGTAAGTGTATTAACTGTCACATCGAGTATGCACACAGCCCCGAAAACATAACAAGGAAATGGGGCTAGAAACTCACCGGATTGCGGTTACGTTCACTGTTAATGGTTGTCCTTCTCTTTAGCTGTGCGCGACTAACTGTATAACAATTATACGTGTCAATTAACTATCACTACTCATATCGTCCTTCTACTTTAGTTATTACCCACAACGAACGGGGGTCGGGGGCAGCGCCCCAGGCAGCGGGGTTCTAGGGGCAGCAGCCCCTAGCAGGGTCCAAGGGGGAGAGCCCCTGGCTGGGGTCAAATTAAGTCTGATTCGCTATCCGATTCGTTACCGAACTTAACTTAAGCGAACTTAAGGTTCGGCGAACTTAAGGTTCAGTGAACTTATCAAGAGGCGAAGTTAATCATTCAGCGAACTTATCAAGAGGCGAAGTTAATCATTCAGCGAACTTAATCCTTCAGCGAAGTTAATCATTCAGTGAACTTAATCCTTCAGCGAAGTTTATCATTCAGCGAACTTGTATATGGCGAAGTTAATCAGTAAGCGAACTTGATTGGCGAACTTGCTGCGCGCGAACTTAGCTGCAGTGAACTTGCTTGCAGGCAAAGTTGTCGCAGCGAGCTGCTGCTGCTGATAGGGTCAGTTTACCGATCCAAAACATGCGTTTTACCACCCTTATTCCGCTCGTTTATGGCTCGGCTTTAGTCCCAGCCATTCCCTAGTCCGATTGCGGCCCAAACTTGACCCGTTTGTAACATAAAGCATGAAACTTTAAGGCTAAACGTTTAATACTAGGTCTAGGGTCCATTTTAAATGAGCCGCACCTATTTGCAGGTCCATTAAGTTCGTTTTTAGCATCAAGTTCACAACTTTACGTTTCATTTACACCCGATCTATTCTCGTTCTAAGTTTCACGACTAAACGTTTATAAAAACGCAAACCTTAAGGTAAAAGACATACCTTTACGTGTTCGTTTGGTCTCGATTAGCTAGGTTATGAACTTGAATCTTGTATCTACCTTGTGTATTGAAGATTTATCTCTATCGGGCTCGGTTTTGGTCACGGATCTCGCTCCTACCTCTCATGGCCGTATACAAGTAGTGGTGTGTGTGTGTTTTTGAGTGTGTAGAAAATAAGATGGAGAAAATGAGGATTTACGGTTTTAGGGTGGTTTAAGGGGTATTTATATCCCTTAAGGCCCATGGACCTAAGGCCCATTACCCCTAATCCATCTTACTTAATCCAAATCCATGATCTTTTATTAATCACTAGCTAATATTATTTAACGCTCGTCAACTTAACGAAATGTTTCTTTATTTAATATTATAATATTTGGGATGTTACATCAAGTCATTCATTGTTGTTTACTAGAAGACATTAGGTTCGGTCATCTTCAAGTTACCCGACCGGCCCGACACAAAAAGACCCGAAAACCGATTTTAATCATAGCATCAGTCTTCGGTTCTTATTTTCATCCATTCTCGGGTATCGGGTTGGTCCGGTCTTTTGCCGGGTCGGGTCGGTTTTTTAAGTATGTGCACCCCTAGAAGAAACAATATTCTATTGGAAAAGGTCGATGTAGGGGCTTTTTCTAATGGGTTCGTGGCCAACCTGTTATCCCCATAGGTTGACTAACAATTCTACTCCAAAACAATCATTCCATAGAGTTAACATACTTTCTGATTGAAGACACATCTCAATTTTCTATTTTAATATTTCTAGAAGAAGAATCTCTTTTAATTTTCTAACAATGTTAATAATATTTGGATTGTAGGACCCTGTTACCGGTAGCCCTACTTTCGTGTTGGATTTACTCATAAACACAGTTCTAAATATCAGAGTTAATTAAAACATTTACGCGGAATATAAAACTTTCATAAAACATTACATAATTCATAACTTGTCTTAAAACATCCTTTGTCTTTCAACATTAAAGCATTAAAATTAAAACATCATAAGTCTTCAGATGCCAGACTCTTATTCATTGCCACGTGTCTCCTCAAGCGAGCTGCCTCATCCTACTCACCTGCGTGCATACTAAAAGTCAGCTACGCTGAGTGAGTTCTAGTTAATCATACACTATACAATACACATAAACTTATATTTTTTCATTCATACTTTCTTACTTTCATACTTTCATACTTTCATTCTTTCATACTTTCATTCTTTCTTTTGTATTAACTTACCTTCATATCTTACGTTATAAAGAGCATTACGCCCTACATTCCTCGAGTATTATTAGGGCTCGGTACCCTCCTTCCTCGAGTATTATTAGGGCTCGGTACCCTCTTTCCACGAGTATTATTAGGGCTCGGTACCCTCTTTCCACGAGTATTATTAGGGCTCGGTTTCCCTCTTTCCACGAGTATTAACAGGGCTCGGTTTCCCTCTTTCCTCGAATATTAGTAGGGTTCGGTTCCCTAGTTCTCGAATATTAGTAGGGTTCGATTCCCTCTTCGTTACCATACAACCATACATCATACCTCGAGTATTATTAGGGCCCGGTACCCTCTTCGTAACCATACAACCATCCTTTCCTTCTTTTATTAACTTTATCACATTCATACACATAAGCATACATATCATACTTACCTTATACTTAGCGTTACAACCTGACAGTACGTGCAATATCCGAAGATCGTTCACGTACCGTCAAGCCATCATTCATACATATCACATTATTCACATAAGGCATACACTTATCTCTTAGGATAAGCGTATTAACAAACATATTGAGTATGCACACAGCCCCGAAAACATAACACATAAATGGGGCTAGAAACTCACCTGAACACGGTTACGTTCACCGTTAATCGTAATCCCTTTCTTCAGTTGTGCACGGCTGACTGTATAACAAGTATACGTATCAATTAACTATCACTTCTCATAATGTATTTCTATCTTTATATGACCCACAACGAACGGGGGTCCGGGGGCAGCGCCCCTGGCAGCGGGGTCTAGGGGCGGCAGCCCCTAGCAGGGTCCAAGGGGCAGAGCCCCTGGCTGGGGTCGAGCTGCCAGGTCAGCTTGGAAAAATTTTATTTCCATTAACTGTCTTAACACATTTTTCATTAGATTTTTAATTTATTTTCTAATCGAACTTGACTTTAGGCAAAGTTAAACCTTAGGCGAACTTAGCTTTAGGCGAAGTTGTCATCAGGCGAACTTAGCTTTAGGAGAAGTTGTCATCAGGCGAACTTAGCTTTAGGCGAAGTTGTCATCAGGCGAACTTAGTTTTAGGCGAAGTTACCAGTTAGGCGAACTTGGCCTCAGGCGAAGTTATCGCTTTGAAGGCGAAGTTATCGCTTTGAAGGCGAAGTTGCCCAGTTGCAGGCGAAGTTGCCCAGATCAGCCACGGCTTTGATTTATGTCCAGCATTTTGGGCGATTTTAACACCCTTGTTATGGTTCGATATCACCCACTACGTTTCCCAACCATTTTCGGTCGTATATACGCTATAAAGCTCGGATCTTTAAACTTCAAAGATCAAGAATCATACCTTTTTGAGCTTGTTTGGATCTCGTTTACTTGTTATCACAACTAATCGCTCTCTCTCGGATCTGCCCGGTTCTTCCCTCGGCCGGCGGCGAAGTTGTGTGGTGTGTGTGTGTTTTGGAGTGTGTTAGAAAAGTGATAGAATGAAAGATATTTTTTGGGTTTAGGGGGTATTTATATCCCTTAAATCCCATGGACCTAAGGCCCATTCTCATTTAACCCATCTCAATTAATCCAAGTCCATGATCCGCTCCTTACCCGATATTAATTAATTACGCGAAATCACTAAACATAACTTCCTTTATTCAACATTATAAATTTTAGGATGTTACAATTAAATTACATGAATCGTTTAAAAATGTTCACTTTATGTCCTTAGCTTCCAAAGTTACGCATATGGTTATATTTGTTCGTACAGTAGTGTACTAGCCTTTTAACTCGTGTATTATACGGGATTTGTCAAATGATAAAAATAAATAAGGTCTGTTATTTCAATTGTGATTCTTAAAATATTTATAAATTAATTTAATGTGGATTTAATAGAAAAAACAAACGAGGTTAACGAAAAGTACTAAAATTTTTAAAATGTACTAAATTTATGTAGTTGGTCAAACCTGTAGAATGAAAATGACAATTAATCCAATAATAAATAAAATCCACACTATGTTATAACCCACTTGATAAAATGGTTTTAACTCATGACTCATGGATAGCTAAACTGAATAAGATTATAGATTAGGAATTAGGAGAAATATAGATTTTTCACATAAGCTTTAATATTTTCTTTTATTAGTATAGTAAGATTTTGATTCATTTGATGAATGTTAATCTATTTCAGATGTCAGTTTTTAAATGAAAAAACATTTTATCCGTCTAGTTAAAAGAAAATATAAAAAGTACCATCCCCACTTCATTTTTGGTCATCAGCTTCTTTCACCACCTTTAGTTATCATCTATGTTTAACACCAAAGTCAAATTAACATAAACTCATTTCAATAATCACGAACTAAATCAAGCTCAAAAAGCACTAAATTGCATTTGCATCCCATCTAAAAACCAAAAACCAAACCAAATTTAAACCCCACATCAAGGCACCATCTTCACATGCCACACCTATGTGATCATATTGACCATCTGTTCAATGATAGATGTTAAACTCAAGAAGCAAATACAAGCCCTCAACATGCAATTGCGTTATAACCTTAAAATGTACAAGCGTGCGATTGGAAAATGGTGAAACATAATCGAAGTGACAACATTTCTAGGTGGTTTCTCTTATGTTTCACCAAATTTCTTCATAGCTTTTCCCTATTGACCAAACTTCTCTATGACACTGGTCAGCGGTCTACGATTATCCATTGAGACATGGGTAGGGAGTCGGCGATGATAGTGGTCTAAACTAACATTGCGTACTATGACATGATCGGTCTCCGAATGATGTAGACTGATAACAAAAGCAATATTAATATTCCTTTTAACTTTTTTTTCCCTTGAATACAAGTGCTAAAAATTTAATATTACGTTAATTCAATATCCCTTTATATGAACATCCATTTTAATACCACGCATGAGTCGTGACGCTTTTACAAAACTTAACTCAAAATAAAAAAAAACGTGTACCCACATGGTTAATTAATTTAGTCCAATATTTAACAAAATAAAACTTAATATTATTTAAAACTTTCTTCCAACTCAAAAGTCTAAACCAATTGCCAAACCACCTTAGAAATTTCTTAGTTGTGCCATCCCGCCATCTTCAACGACCAGACCTATTCTAGTCTAAGTCTAAGTCTTCCAGAATAGTCAAAACAACCTCCGTGTTTTATACTTTTATTATACCCTCTTAAATCAGATCCATTATTTTCGTTTTTGTATCTTCAACTTTTATTATTATTATTATTATTATTATTATTATTATTTTTAAAAGATGAACGATCTGTTATCTCGTTCGTTTTCCGGTGGCCGTACCGGCGACATCGAAATGGGTAACACTAACACCGGTTCGAATCTCGAAAACTTCTTTCATGACGTGGAAGCAATAAAAGAAGAGCTCAAGGGTCTTGAATCACTTCACAGTCAACTTCAGTCGTCTAACGAACAGAGCAAAACGCTACACAACGCTAACTCGATTAGACCACCCGTAGTGGCAACGTTGCCACCAACGTTGAGGACGAAAACGCGGGGGTACACCGCCCCCTGCATTATATGAAATTGATTTTTGGCTGCGTTGTATACAAAACGCGGGGGTTGGCACACAAATCAAAAAAAATAGCCGTTGGGTGGGTGGGTGGGTCTTGTTGTGGTGGTGGGTGAGTTACAGATCGGAGAAGAAGGAGAAAAATGGTGGTGGTGGTGGGTGGTAACGGGATCGCCGGAAAAATGGTGGTGGTGACCGGCGAATTGAAGAAGACTAGAAGGAGTGGTGTATTATATATTTTTATTTTAATTTATAACCCACACCATTTTGTTATTGTAATTTTAAACCCATAATATATTTTTAATTGCAATTTTAACCCCACACCATTTATAGGTAAATAAGTTTCAAAATCTCCATATTGGTAAACACTTTTTACCCAAACCCCTTTGGTAAAAAAAAAACTTGGTTTATGCTTATGTTTATGTTACTAATATAGTGTTTTAATTATATATTTAATTATTTAAATGAATTATTATTTAAAAAAAACAAATAAAATTAATAATGACTGGGCGCCACGTGGCGCATAACCCTTGGATGTGGAGCTTTATGACTACACATGGTCTTAAAAGTTTAAGAACTAAGATGGACAACGACGTTGCCTTGTCACTAAAGAAGGCTAAGTTTATTAAGAACAGTTTGGAAGCACTGGACCGGTCTAACGCGACCACCCGGAGTCTCCCGGACTGTGGTCCGGGAAGCTCGACTGACCGGACACGGATGTCGGTTGTTAATGGTCTTCGGAAGCAGCTTCAGACGTCGATGAAGTCGTTTAATGAGCTTCGGCAACGAATGGGTGCGGAACATCGGGAGACTGTTCAGCGAAGGTATTATTGGATATTAGGTTTATTATTATGAGCTGACGGGCGTTAGGTTCTCTCTATATCATGGTGTGATTATAGACACGACACAAGATCCTGACATGACCCTAACATGAAATTCGCGGGTTTGGGTTTGGTATAAACGGGTTCGATTTAGGTTTGGGTTGAGCCTTTGAATCCGTTTAGCTAAACGAGTCGGGTTTGGTTGAGTTTAGTGGGGGTCATGACCTATTTAATCTATTTATTTTTTTTTAAATTGTATTCATGTAATAACTTATAGTATGTTTGAGATTGAGTTTGAAAAATGTTTATTGGCTTATTGATGTTTTCAAAAAGCCAATAAGTTAAAATGTGATTGGCAATCACAAAAAAAACAGGTTTTCAAAAGTCTTAAATCCTAGTTTTTCAAAATGGCTTATTGGCTTTTTGAAAAAACCAATAAGCATTTTTCAAACTAAATCTCAAACATGCGCTTATATTTGTTGGGTATCTTATGTCTAAATTTAAAATAAAAAAAAAGTTGACAAAAAAACTATAATTAAAATTTAAATGTTTAATATAAATTTGTATTTTTTGGTTGTAAAAATATAAAAAAACATACTATAAATTTAATTATAAACGCAATAAAAAGTAAAAGATTTATGGTTGTGTCTGGGTTAATTTGTGAATACGCGGGTCGTGTTCAGGTTCACATGTCTTACATGACTTTCAAGTTCGTGTCAAGTCAACACGCTAGCTAACACCCCTATCTATATATTATAATGCATCGTTCAGTAATACTTAACTATGTATTTTACCACGTTACAGGTATTACACCGTGACCGGCGAAAATGCGGATGAAGCGACCGTCGATAAGCTAATCTCCACAGGAGAAAGCGAGACGTTTTTACAAAAGGCGATTCAGCAGCAAGGGAGGGGGCAGGTGATGGAAACAATACTTGAAATTCAGGAACGACATGACGCTGTTACGGTGATTGAGAGGAACTTGAAGGAACTGCATCAGGTGTTTATGGATATGGCGGTTTTGGTGGAGCATCAAGGGGAGCAGCTTGATAATATCGAAAGTCATGTGAACCGGGCTAACTCGTTTGTGACTCGTGGGGCACAACAGTTGAATGAGGCGAGAAAGAAGCAGAAGAATACACGGAAATGGACTTGTTTCGGGATCCTTTTGTTGCTGATCATAATTGCCATTATTGTCTTGTCCATTAGACCATGGAAGTAGCAGGCTTTGTTAAACATTTGGTATGTTATTTGTTCTTGTTTATAGAAAATTTATTTTGGGTGAGAGTTTTATGCTATACTTTGTTATTGTAATTTAAGAGTAGATGGAGCCTGATATTCTATTTTTATTTTTTAAAGATTTGGATTCTTGATTGGGAGATATGTATATGCTTGCTATATTTTGCTACAGCTTAAAACAATAAATCTAAATTCATTTTCGCCTTTTCACTGTCCATCATGTTAAGGTTCAATTCATTACTTGATTGGCATCCCTTATTTGTTAGAGCATCTCGGGTTTATACATTGTTAATTAAATGCATCAAACATGATATATATACTCTATTTTATGTTACGTTCACTTTCAAACACATTAATAAAAATAATATGTGAAAGAGGGGCCTCCCATCACCCTGTCAGATGGAGTTTGGAACCTCAAACGCAATAAGAATGAATAAGACCAAACAGAAACTTCAACGAAGGCATCATTGAAGATACATAGGCGCTGGTTGCAGGAATGCATCATTGAAGATACACTAGATGCCTCAACACCCCCCCCCCCCCCCCCCCCCCCCCCGAAATAAATAAATAAAGAAAAACACACACATACACAAAGGCTAAACAGGTTGAAATGGGTCGGTAACTACATGCAGGAAATCTAAAGAAGGCCAAGGCATAGTGAGGTATGACCATCAAGCCAAGATCAACTATTCTAGAAAGGATGAGATAACTAGAGTACTAGACTTTGGAAAAAGGTTCTTCTAGAATCTTAATTCCTACAAAGTTAAGTGTTAATTTATGCCTGTAATCTAGTATATCATCATACCGTATATTTCTTAGAAGTAGACATCACGTCACCACAAAAGTAGCTACAATAAAAAAAAGTGAACTTCATGAATTTGTTAACGATGCATAAACATAAATAATGCATAAAACAAACTCATATGCACTTTCGTCTAACATATATATATGTAAAGCCAAGGATACATGGACTAGACTTGTCTGATCAAAATCGTCCATTTCGGGTCCTTCGATTTACAGTTAAACACTTAAACCTATTATGCTATCGATCGTTATTCTTTTCAAGCTTATGACATCAGTTTTGGTTATGACATCGATTATTTGATTCTTCTGATCAACATCAGCGAAATCGCGTATGAACAACAAAGAATATTTGGTTAGTCAATGGTTCTTCATCTCTTGCCCACTTTGTAAATTTCTAAATAATGATTTTGAATATTTGTTTATGGGTCAGTAGTTAGAGGTTTTAACTTATTTTGGTTTGATGGTTTTGGATTTCTTATTAAATTTGTTTAGATGATCTACTATTCTCGATGAATTCCTAACTTGGATCATTCGTTCCGCTTCTACGATGATGAAATTTGTTTATGATATTTGATAAGATGTGATAAAAGTTAGTTTTTATGATTATAACATGTAGATGTGTAAATATCTATTTTATTAGCAACATGTAACACCTCAAAAATAAGGCTTGTTACTTTCGTGGGATTTACACATCACAAACGTAGCGACAAACTTGTAAAATCATTTAATAACTCGTTAAACCTTTACAAAATTCAAAATCTATGCAACTAACTTTCAATCTAACAAAAATCATATAAAGTTCACTATCATAGAATATACTCTTTGCTCTCATTAGATCGTCCAAGATGCTACGTCAGCAATCACCTAACTCACTAGGAAACATGCATTAAAATGAGCCAACTTACACTGGTGTGTTAATGACCAAATGTTTTAAAACATTTTACAAGTGAAGGTGGTGTGGTTAGTTGACGTTGTTAAGATGACAACGGGTCAGAAGGAGAGGCGTGGATGAAAGGAATTATTTGCATTTTCTACGCCACGCGATATAATATAAGTGTTACTAGTGTAAGTGTAAAGAAGTGACTTTTCATTTATGTTTGTAACATGACCAACTCAACTTCTCAACATCGATATATTATTATTCTCTTTTGTTAAGTTACATAAAACAAAACAAAATACATTACTAACCTATTTTCTTATGGTTCGTGCACGTTCACACTAAACACCACAACCGCCATTAATAATATAAGTGCGATGCGAGTGCATTTTAGCTCGCTTTCATTTTCTCCGCGTTTCATCACTACTCATTACTACTCTTACTTCCGAACCACTTTTCATCTCTCAACCACTTCCATGTCTTACCGCCCTAATTCTCAAGGCGGCGGCCGTCGCGGCGGCAACCGTGGAGGAGGTCGCGGTGGCGGTGGCGGCGGCGGCGGTCGTGGCGGAGGCGGTGGAAGAGGCGAGCAACGATGGTGGGACCCTGTATGGAGAGCTGAACGGCTTAAGCAAATGCAAGGAGAGGTTGAATTCGTTTAATTCGTTGTTTCTGTTTTATATATGAACTTGATATCCTTCCTAGGGTTTTACATTTCAAATTAATCGCTAATAAGTTTATGCTTGTATAACATATACAGTGCACTTGTTAAAATCATTTAATGATTAATGGAGATCTAAATTTGAAGTTGAACCTAACTGAAACGAGCCTTGTTCATGTTTGTCGGTTAAGCTTTTATTGGACAAGCGGATGGTTCACAAACAGCTTACCGGACAAAATTTATTGTTTGTGTTTGTTCATTTGAGAAATGAACTTGTCCATGAACGGTTCATGAACACAAACAATATTTTGTTTGATTTGGCTAAACGAGAATGGTAAATGTCAACCGGTCGGTTCAGCTACAAAGTCTGTGTTGGTGTTTTTTAAAATTCATATTCGTACGCTAACTTCACATATAAATATATATTTATTTTATAGTTAATATTTTTGCTTAAATCTGTATGACAAGTTTAGAAAATGCATTTAGAAGTATTAAAAAACCTTTAATGAACAAACACAAACAAACATATATTAACGGACATAAACAAACACATTATTGAACTTTCGGACCACGATTGCATGAAATTGGTCTCTGATCATTTCGTTCATTTAGTTAGTTAAATGAAATTCCTTGTTTATGTCCGTTCATTTATTAAACGAACATACATAAACACACTTCTCGCCGAATAGTAAACGGACAGTTAACCGAACACTTGGTTCGCCTAAAGCCCTAAGAAAACTATTTCTGAATGATGATTTTCAGGTTGAGGCATTTGATAAGAACCACTGGTGGGGAAAAATGGAGGAAATGAAGAGGGGAGGAGATACGGAACTGATAATAAAGCATTTCTTCAGTAGAAATGATCAACAAACTGTTTCTGATATGGCATATCAGCGAGGGCTTTATTTGTAAGTGCCACATTTATTTTCTTCAAATGATCAACAAACTGTTTCACCATTGATGTATTTATATTCTCTTTGTGGAAAGAAAGCCATGCATATAATAAAGGGAAGGCACTTGTGGTGAGCAAAGTCCCATTACCAAATTACCGAGCAGATCTTGATGATCGTCATGGTTCTGCACAAAAAGAGGTATAACAAGCTGGTTTTTGTGTACATTTGGTGTTTTGACTAATACAAGATTACATGTTATTCTTATTTATGAGTGTTATTCTTATTTATGAATGTATATCTTGTTTTCTAGATACACATGTCTTCAGAAACTGAGAGAAGAGTTGAGAATCTGTTGGATAGTTCACAAGGGACACAGAAAGTTGACAAATTTTCTGGTACATCCGCTCAGAGTGCCAAACAGTTACCTAGAGAATCAGACAAGACAGCTGGCGTGTCGGTTATGGAGACGGATAGTGCCAAGAAGGCACTTAGTGTTGAGCTAAAAGAAAGGCAGGATAAGCAGAAGGTACCTATATTGTAGAGGTGATAAGATGGTCAGACTGGGTGGGTCAGGTGACGGTTCAAAATGGGTTCAGGTTGATACGGGCCATTTCTAAGGCCTGTAAATGAACCAAATGTTCGATGAGCAGTTCGTGAACTGTTTAGTTGGAAGTTTGTTTATTTTATAAACAAACGGACATGAACAGCTTTTTTTGTTCATTTAGTTAACGAACAAACATGAACACATGCCTCGTTTGTTTGTTTACGCTCGTTGTCATTACAACTTAGTCTAGTTATAATAACTTTTAAGGCCCAATACATTGTTTTTCACATTATCTTTAACTGGTTTTAGCTCAGTTATGCTCTTTCATCTAAGTTCAGTCATGTTTATTCATTTACGTTCGTGAACCACTCCTTTGTACTGTTAAGAAACGACATAAACAAACCCGAGCTTAACGAACCAACATGGACACGAAAAACATGTTCGTTTAATTTTTCGCGTTTGATCATTTGTTCAGTTGAAGTTAGATAAACATTCTCTGTTCATGTTCATACGGTTTGCTTACAAGCATATTTTTTTTAACAAGTTTGAAAACGAGTCAGGTCCAGTTGACCTGACTTGTAAATACTTATTATGTTTTTATTTTATTTTTCCTAAATAATCTATGCTCTTGTTAAAATTACGAGAAACTATATTTTTACCAATAATACTTGTGTATACAAATAACAATTAAGGAAACTAGACTTTGGAGATAAATTCCCATCTGACCAGTATTGTGATTTGACCCATCTGATTAGCCCATTCAGAGTTTATCACTAATGCTATATTGTATTGTGTTCTCAACATTCTGGTCGTGTTTAATAATTTACAACCTTGTAGGAATCTGATGCTGTTAAGGCCATGTGTTCGTTCAGAGAGAAGCTTCCTGCACACAACATGAAATCTGAGTTTTTAAAAGCTGTTGCTGCGAACCAGGTTCTTATAATCTTATCAACTTGTTGGCTTCCATTATTATTCAAGAAAATAACAATCTATTGAAGTTGTTTATATTTTTGTAAATAACGATACAGGTATTAGTGGTTTCTGGTGAAACAGGGTGTGGCAAAACTACACAGCTTCCTCAGTTCATATTAGAGGAAGAGATATCATCGTTACATGGGTCCCACTGCAATATTATATGTACCCAACCCCGCCGTATATCTGCAATATCTGTTGCTGCTCGTATATCTAATGAAAGGGGAGAAAGCCTTGGTGAGACTGTCGGTTATCAGATCCGTTTGGAATCAAAACGATCTGAACAAACACGATTATTGTTCTGCACAACTGGAGTGTTGCTTCGAAAACTGGTATATTTTGTTTATTATCGGTTAATAAGACTTTAATTCTTAAATATGAATACATGGTTCTCTCGTAAACGAACCTAAAGTCCAGTGAACTGTTCATGAACCATTTGGCTGGAAGTTTGTCTATTGATTAAATGAACGAACATGAACACATGTCTTGTTCATTCATTTATGTTCTTTAACACTCGTTTACACATTTCTTTTATAAAGATGTACATTTTTTGGTAAAGTTTTAGGTCCATCACAATTTAGTCTAGTTCCATAGATTTTAAATATCACGCATTAGAACTTCGTCTAGTTATATAAACCTTTTAAGCCCAATAAACAAATGTTTGTGTTAATTTTATTTCGTTTTCTGTCAATTTATTTTTGGTTCTTCTGTGTTTGGTTATGTTTGTTAACTTACATTCTTGAACCCTTTGTTTATACTGTAAATGAATGAACATGAACACATCCATTTCTTAATGAACTAACACAGACAAGAAAAGCCCATTTGTATAATTGTTCATGTTCGATCGTTTGTTTGGATAAAGTTAAACAAGCTTGTTTGGTTCGTTTACAAGTTCTCTCAAATTTTATTTTCAGGTTCAAGACCCGAATTTAACAGGTGTAAGTCATTTGTTAGTTGATGAAATCCATGAACGAGGACTTTCTTTTAATTATTTTGCGTGATCTTCTTCCTAAACGCCCCGATTTGCGATTAATATTAATGAGTGCTACAATTAACGCTGACTTGTTCTCCAAATACTTTGAAAACGCCCCAACTATTCATATCCCGGTACTACTTTTGCCATGTTGTGAAATATATTTAACATTTGTTATTTGATTAATAGTAATCAAACTATTATATTACCAGGGTTTAACTTTTCCTGTGCAAGATTTGTTTCTAGAAGATGTGCTCGAGAAGACTCGCTATGCAATAAAATCCGAGGCTGATAATTTTCAGGGTTATTCAAGGAGGAAGAGGAGACAACAGGAAACTAAAATTGACCCCATAACTGAGAAATTTGAGGTACTATTTATTTATATATATATATATATATATATATATATATATATATATATATATTATCTTATTAGTGTTTAGACTGATATCGAGCTAATTTTTATTGTAGGATGCTGACATCAGCTCAGTATACAAAAACTATAGTGCAAATACCAGACAGTCACTTGAAGCTTGGTCCGGTTCAGAAACGGACTTGGGTCTTGTATGTGTTATGCAAATACATGCGTTTATAATTTATAGTTAAATACAAATATTGATGTATGCATAGATATAGACACATATATTAGTGAACCATTAGGGTTTAAAACCAGTTCAGATAAACCAAATGAGTTCAATTTATTGAACTTTTGTTTTTTCAAAACTTTTATACAGGTAGAAGCAACTATTGAGTATATCTGTCGGCACGAAGGTCCAGGGGCAATTCTGGTATTTCTTACAGGATGGGATGAAATTTCAAAGCTGCTTGACAGTGTCAAAACCAACAATTTTATTGGTGATCCTACAAAATTTCTTGTTCTTCCTCTTCATGGTTCAATGCCTACTATCAACCAACGTGAAATCTTTGACCGACCTCCTTCTGGCATGAGGTTTGACTTTCCTACTATTAGGATTATTTATAATTTTTTTTATTTAAACTATTGATCACTCACTTGATATATCTTTTTATATAGGAAAATTGTTTTGGCGACTAACATTGCTGAGAGTAGCATAACCATAGATGATGTGGTTTATGTGATTGATTGTGGGAAAGCAAAAGAGACTAGTTATGATGCTTTAAACAAACTCGCATGTCTGCTACCATCATGGATATCAAAAGCTTCAGCACATCAGGTATCTACCTATAAACAAACCGAGCGGACATGAACGAAAGTTCACGTCTTGTTCGTTCATTTAAATTCATTTATGTCGGTTCGTTTATGCTTGTTAGCTTGCGTTTGTTTAAGTTGGTTTGCATATATATTTATTTTAATTTATTCGGCCTGTTATATTTTAGTCTAGTTTAATGAAATAAAAATATCACTCTCAATTTTGTTTAATTCTATTAATTTTTTACTCTCAAAAGATTGCTGTTCTCGTTTACTTACAATTGGTGTTTTCTCAGTTGTATTCGTTCATCTATGTTTGTTTGTTTACTTATAATTATAATTGGTGTTTGCTAAGTGTATGTTCATAAGCGAAAATAAATGGGTCGAGATTTTCACTCTTGTTTCTCATGTTATTATCTGGTGGTATTGACAGAGACGGGGTCGTGCGGGTCGAGTACAACCTGGAGTATGTTATAGATTATATCCAAGAATGGTTCATGATGCAATGCTTCAATATCAGTTACCTGAAATTCTTAGAACACCTTTGCAAGAACTGTGCTTACAGATTAAAAGCTTGCAACTTGGAGCCATTGCGTCCTTTTTGTCCAAAGCACTTCAGCCCCCAGATGCACTCTCGGTTCAAAATGCTGTTGAACTTCTTAAAACCATTGGAGCCCTAGATGATGCAGAAGAGCTCACTCCACTTGGTATGATGTTCAGTATTTATCATACTCATTTGTGGTAAATTCGTCGGGTTGGGTAACAGGTCAAACTGGTAAAGTCTGATGTCTGTCTGGGTTGAACCGGAACACGTTTTGTCTAGAGTTTCTATGCACATAGCACATGTTTTACTTGTTGAGATAAAAACAATCTAGTAAATGTGTTGAAATTGCCGCACGGAGGTATTTAGATATTAATTAAAAATTTTATATAAATGAACAGGACGCCATTTGTGCACTCTGCCAGTGGAGCCCAATATCGGAAAAATGCTTCTTATGGGCTCGATTTTCCAATGCGTTAATCCCGCATTAACAATCGCTGCTGCGCTTGCATCTCGCAGCCCTTTTGTTCTTCCAATTAATCGGAAAGAGGAAGCCGATGAAGCAAAAAGATTCTTTGCTGGTGATTCATGCAGGTCAGAATCTTCTAATTGTACAAGTCCTTATCATTCTGGAATGTTCAATTTCATTTTGTGCGGTTTATGCAGTGACCATATTGCCCTTCTTAAAGCATTTGAAGGGTGGAAGGAAGCAAAACGGGCTGGAAATGAAAAATCATTTTGTTGGGAAAATTTCTTGTCAATTCAAACCTTGAAAATGATAAGCGACATGCGGCTTCAATTTCTTGATCTTTTGTCTGATATTGGCTTTGTGGATAAGTCAAAGGGTGCAAATGTAAGTGTTTCTAATTCAGTTCGCTTGCAGGCTATGAAATTTGGTCAACCCAATATGTTTACTTATTCACCCTTTTGGTCTGTTATTTCTGCATATATTTCAAATTGTACTTTTTTTTGTGTGTTTTAAGGTTTACAACCAATATAGTGATGACATGGAAATGGTATGTGCAATACTATGTGCCGGGTTGTACCCAAATGTGGTTCAATGCAAACGAAGAGGAAAACGGACCGCTTTATACACTAAAGAAGTAGGAAAAGTTGATATTCATCCCGCATCTGTGAATGCGGGTGTTCATATTTTCCCGCTTCCTTATTTGGTTTATAGTGAAAAGGTGAAAACAAGCAGCGTATACATTCGGGACTCCACAAATATATCAGATTATGCTTTGTTAATGTTTGGTGGGAATCTAATTCCAAGCAAAAACGGAGATGGAATTGAGATGCTCGATGGGTATCTTCAGTTTTCTGCTTCCAAGAGTGTGTTGGGATTGATAAAGGTAATTCATTTTGTTAGATGTGACAATATGGGGTGGGTTGAGTAACGGGTCCAAATGGTTTGTGGTCAAATACGGTTGGATTGGGGTGAAACACTTTTATGTAAAATTTAACAGAATTTTTAGCAAAAGTGAGTGTTGCCGTGTTGGGACTCCAAATATGTTACAAATGGAAAACTATAGATACCAAACATGCTATGTTTTAAAGCTAGATCCTAAACATGTTGGTAACTATATTGAGTAGGCTGGGTCGTTTTGGTACGGGCCTTGCTAGATTGGGTTGATCTGAAACACTTTTTACTCCAAATATTTTCATCTGGCTGTCATATATGATTAGTAACACCTTGTTATTTCTGATAAAGTTTTCTTTGAATAAATTGATTTATGTTTTTATGAATTAAAATACATTTTGTGGGACAAAGCTATTTTATTCAATAAAGTAATTTTATAATATATGTGCCAACTTTGTTATTTCTGCAATCTATGGTTATTTTGTTATAATATCTTTAATGTTGATTGTTGCAGAAACTAAGAGGGGAAGTAGATAGATTATTGAAAAGGAAGATAGAAGACCCCAAGTTGGATGTTAATGTTGAAGGTAAAGGAGTTGTCGCAGCTCTTGTTGAGTTGCTGCACAACCAAAATGTTCGTTATTAAACGTTTTTGTTATTGTTTTTGTAATCAATTTTGGATCTCATTAGACAGATGAATCAAGTATTTATGGTTCTTTTATTAGCAGTTCCTCTTTAGTTTCTTTGTTAAATAAAGACGAACTACAACTAGATTTTGTGTTACACATAGACTTTACTTGTATTGTATTGACAGAAACCCGATTGCTAGATTCGATAAAGAGTAGGATGATTTGGTAGTTTCGTTTTGTTCCTTGTCTAAAGGAAGAGTCGAGTCTCTAAACAGTATTTGTTTTAAACTTAAATGATGTATTGGTGTTACGGTGTGGGAACATTGTTCTCAAAAATATAATTTTCATGTCATTGATTTGAAAAAAGAATTTGTTAGTTATAGAATCCATTTAGGAACGGAAAAGAAATTTCAAGATTTTAGATTGGTTAGTTTATTTTAGAATTACAATATCTAAATTATTTTAAGTGTATATAATATGTTAAAATATATTATAGAAAAGCTTATATTAACTAGTTGGCTTTATGATTATGAAAAAGTGGTAATTTTTTGATTTGTCAAAAACTATAAGGCTGGCCAGTATACTCCAACTCCCCTCATGTATAAGGGCATCTAATATGATCATGTGGCGTTCTATATGAAAAGAGGTCATGCGCGTGATACCCCTAGAACACCGCCCCTCCCCTTTGTTGGTCATACGTGACGTGAAGATGGTGATTGTGGTCCCTCTCGTCAACGCACTCTCCCTAAACTTTTTAGTATTAAATTAAAAAATAGAAAATGGAGAATGACGGAGAATTAGGAAATGGTATACCCCTATGTTGAATGGTGATGTTAAACGATAAGGGGAAAGCTGACATGGTGTAGACGTGATTAATGAGAGAAAGGGTGTTGAGGGGTGTGTACCCCTGAGCCTAACGGCAACAATATTTTTTTTTTCACTTTACTTTTGCACAATGTTGAATATGTAAATCTTTAAAAAGTCAAAAGTATGTTAGATTTACACACAAAGCCGATTACGATACATGTGAAACATGTTTCTTTTTTCATGAAGTTGTCACGATAGATAACTTAGCTTTAAATGTAACAACATTTAGGTTGTTTTTTTTTGCGTCTTCACGCTCTATTCTTAAGACGCCCGGTATTTTTCTTGAAGGGTTCTTTAGTGAGGTTTGCCAGATAATATATTTTTTAACCAATAAAAAATTACCAATTCTCATTATAATTGTTGATCCAAAGGTGAATAAGATTTAGGCTTGCATTGTTATTATTACATAAATCTATACATCTTTTTTCAGTCTATGTGGTTGATAAATAAGTCGCTACTAATCAAAATGACTTTATCTTCTAGGAACAAGATAAGGCTTTGAATGATGAGGGTTCAAATATCAAAAGCGACACAAAAAAAACCGCAGTTAGAAAAAAAAAGTCGTTACTAACACGTATAAAAACCGGTTGATTGTGTTTATTGTTTTGAATAATGAAGTAACTTTATTGATTAGATACATCTATGTCATTTTTAATTACCATTGGACTTGGGCCATTTCATGTTTATATCAATTTTATAACCAAGTCACAACAGTCAACAGGGTCAGTCTTTAAGGAACGAAGCTGGGTCTTAATTGGACCCACTCTCAACACCGGCG
The DNA here is from genome assembly GCF_021521415.1 of Bidens hawaiensis. NCBI lineage: Eukaryota > Viridiplantae > Streptophyta > Magnoliopsida > Asterales > Asteraceae > Bidens > Bidens hawaiensis. The sequence goes on along the minus strand of NW_027491178.1, from coordinate 104,648 downwards.
TGGTCCGCGTGGACCAACAAGATGGGCTATCTAGGTCTGATTGCTACCGGCTTGGACCGGTTCTTATTAAACTTTTCAAAATTTATCAAATTATTTATGGGAACAGTTGGGAAGTAAGTAGCATATATACTACATTACTACCATACTTGCATGCTAAGAGAAAGAATAAATATTATTCGTATTTTTTGTATTTATTTCAAATGGTTGAATCCAACAACTCAAACTCAAATCCTAACCTAACCTAACCGGCTAACATCAATTGGCTCAAGATGGGCTATCTAGGTCTGATTGCTACCGGCTTGGACCGGTTCTTATTAAACTTTTCAAAATTTATCAAATTATTTATGGGAACAGTTGGGAAGTAAGTAGCATATATACTACATTACTACCATACTTGCATGCTAAGAGAAAGAATAAATATTATTCGTATTTTTTGTATTTATTTCAAATGGTTGAATCCAACAACTCAAACTCAAATCCTAACCTAACCTAACCGGCTAACATCAATTGGCTCAAGTGCTCAACCTATCTCCATCTCCACAATTCAATCCAAAATTTTAGATTGGCGAATAAGAAAAAAATAAATATATAAAAGAATATTAAAAATGTCTTAAACAAGTACCCTATAATCCGAATGATCACTAAGATATATAATGAGGGGGTGTTTGGGATTCCTTATTTTTTACCTCCGTATGACTTATAACTTATGAACAGATAAAAATAGGTGTTTGGGATTAGTTACTATGTGAGAGAAAACTTGATAAGCTATAAACTTGTAACGTATAACTTATTGCTATAAGTCATAAGAAGGGAATTAAAAATAAGGAATCCCAAACACCTTTTGAAACAAGTCCCATACCCAAACTTTTTAAACCGTTTTAAGCTTAAGGGTGTTTTATTCACATTTAGTGAGACTAAAATAATGGTCGATTATTTATCGATGGAGATGTGCTTTAAAATATATGTTTAATTAAGAGCATTTTCATCAGTGAAGAATGCTAGGTGGACAAACCCCACTGGAGGGGTAGTCTGCTTTCGAATGGAGGCCGGGCCATTTGTTCTGAACTCCGAAAGGGAGAACGAGTCTAGGTACATAGTGGGGCCGATATGGTGTGGAACGATATAAAAGCAAGTTTTTTTAAATTTCCAACACTCCCAACAACTAGATTTTAGTTAAAAGAAATTATTTTCAAATTTCAAACACTCCAATGGCTAGTTTTTAAACGGCTTTCTGTTTGCAATGACAGTTTTTTAAACCGTCACTATAGTTGTTTAAAGAATGAACGAACATATGCTGTGATAGCCAACGTAACGCGTTTATAAAACGTTTGAAAGAGAATGAATCGGAAATGCTCAACGTTGTCAGCTAACATTAATGACTGATGGTATAACTCAACTGTATCACACACATTGTGTTAGTTATAGCACCCGAGTTTTGAAAAAAAAATATGAAATATTTATTATTTATTATATATATATATATATATATTGAAATTTGGTGGATGTTTTTAAATAATAAATGATCTATCTTTATTTCATTGAAAGTTCCTAAGTTCAATGCTTCTTCTGGGCGTACAATTTAGATCCCATGCCACTTGGGTGCTACTGCTACATTCAACAACTTGTTTCTTTTTGTTTTCTAGCATTTCATTTATGAAAACAAAGCAACCTATAATATAAAACATTTTCTTAAAGTTATAGCGGGTGCTGCAGTTCATGCATAGCACTGCAAAGTCGCAAGTTGCTTAAGAATATGACAATATCGTTGGCGGTTGAAAGATTTGGATTTAATTTGTTGAGAGTTAAACCAAATACTTTAACCATTAGTCCAAAAAAATGTTTATTTTTATTTCTTTCAAAGTTATAATTTATACAAGTAAACATCCTGTAGGATTTTATGTGATAACATATTATATTACGGGTAAAAATAAGATGATAATCCATTGTGGTAATTAACATCGTCTATTACAACACTACCAATTAATCCAATTAATGCAATGCTCATAGTGTTAAGGCAGGGTCGGCCCAACGATTTTGGTAGCCTAAAGCAAAGTAAAAATATGGGGCTGAAGAACCACTAATCGACCCCGGGCAGATCACGGATAATCTGGGGGTTAAATAGATGTTTCCCACGAGGGGTAGGTACGGCAAAGAAGGAATGTTCTTCAGACGACCTGCAAAACCGACACCGTGAGCTCGTCACTGAGAAGGGGGGGTTCCTCCTTGTGACCACCTTCCGGCGTGAGAATCAGACTAGATTGCTCTGAATATAAGTGTATATTGAGAGAAATAGCTAGTGAAGGTAAGATACAAGATGATCATACCGTTCCAAGGTGTTGGAGTATTTATAGCCGAAGGTAGGTTTCCAAGCAGGTACAGCCAGCTGTATAATATTCCTGTTCTACCAACTATGGGCTACGCACGTGCCATGCTGGTTGGTGGGTAGGCAGCGGCTGATAGTGACAAGGCCGGCTGTGTACTGTTCCCTTTCCACAAACTGCAGGCTATGTGCGTGCCACGACAAGGGTTGGTGAGTAGGCAGCGGCTAATAGTGACAAACAGTACTAGAGCATGCTCCTCGTACTGTTGTCGGTGAGCTGTCACACTGTGATTGGTTCATGGGCTGCTTTGGTCTGATCTTGTCTATTTTGTCCATACCTTGACAGGTATAGTACAAAAGATCTTCCAGAAGCATACGGACTGGCTCATTTGGGCGGGAGTATTTCCGCCTTGCTCATTCCTTCAGGTGACACTGAATTATTGAGAGTTAGTGCCTTGTGCGTGTAGCCTTGCTATTAGTGCGGGTAGCCTTCCCTGATGGCTTGTATCCGCAGCTGCGGGGACAGGCGGGGTACTTCACCATTGGGAGGCTTTCCCTGCGGGAACAGCTGGCGTACTGCGCGTAAGGTCTTCATCTCTGAGCATGGTGGGTCCTGCGGAACCAGTTGGTCCTTGCGCAGACGTCCCTCTTCAAGGTGAGTCTTGCGGGTCCAACTGGGCTCTGCTGGGACCTACCTCTTCAAGTCCCCCCAGTCCAATGTTCTTCTCATGAATTGTTAATAAGTGAGGTGAACTTTGGACTTAAGCAAGGGGTTTTGAAAAGGATTTAGTTTTAAGGTCGTCCGTGGGGATTCTTCCCGCGGTTTTCCTAATGTCACGTGCAGAAATTCCCGACTTTTCTGCTTGATCTTTGGGTATGATGCGGGTAGGTGTGTAACCTCCTCGCAAGTCAGGAGCGTTGAGTTTCACTTGTGTAGATTCTCCACGAGGTTTCGGTAGTTTTAAACATAGTGATCAATTATGTTAAAGAACCAATTCCATCCTGGAGCTTCAAACAATCTAGTTCTCAACGTTCCCGCTATGCGGGGATGTTATTTCCCTTTTCGCAAGCATGGCCCAGAAGATCCTTCTTGGTTTCAATTCCCTGCGAGTGCTAAGTATGTGAAGGGTTTTGCTTTGACACTGTACCCGCACTCGTCTTATAGTTATCTTACTTCCAAGGTATTCTTGGCGTCCATTCCCTGCGGGTGCTAAGTATGTGAAGGGTTTTGCCTTGACACTGTACTCGCACCCGTCTTATAGTTACTTGGTTGCCAAGGTAAGGGGTATAGTCACGCTTACTTTTGAATCTTTTTGAAATTCGAAGAGTTGGTGAAAGGATAAGAACAGTCCAAACTGTTGAAACGTCGTCCGACGGTTTCTTCTGACAGTGTCAGGACGTGCAGGAAGTTATGGCGACGTGACAGTATATGGTCATTCCAGACGCTTTTTCAGGCGCGTGGGCGCGATTTTTCGGGCGCGTGGGTGCGGATTTTACGGCGCGCGTCCCGTCAACAGCTGTTGCCAGCTTGCTTTTTCCACGTGTCATAGTTTCATTGCACTAGCTCTTTTCTCTCTCCTCCGCATTAAATTCATCGCATTCATTGCGATGAGTATATAAAGGGGGAGAGGGTTCACGGTAATCCACACTTTCACTTCTTTCTTCTTCTTCTAAGCGATTTCCGGCGAATACTCTAACTTTCTGTCGAGCATTCTCCTGAAATCGTTCTTTACCTCCAAAACATGTCGTCTACTCATGATCCAGAAGCTACCGTCGAGGAGTCTGACTTGTATATCGAGAACCCGACGTCTACGTCCGATAAGGACGATAAGAGCACTGCTGGCGAATGCCAGTGTGCTCTTCCCATCGAGCTTTACCGGTACATCGTCCGGAAGTTCATGCTCGAGCCGTTCGAGCCTGAGTTTCCGGAGCCACACTAGACGGTGTACGATGCCCCCAAGGGCAAAATAGGGGTATATGCCGCCTTTTTCGTCTATGGGAATCTTAGGTTCCCGTTGACGAAGTTTGTATACCGTGTTCTGGATAGACACGGTGTGCACCTGACCGAGGTACACCCAATGGCGATCGCCAAGATCCGCCATTTTGAGTGGGTGTGCCTCATTCTTGGCGTGGATCCCCACGTCGACCGCCTGATGACCTTCTACTCCTGGAGGTGCATCCAAGGCTGGTATACCCTGGTCACCCGTATCAAGGGTTTGAAGATCTGCGCTACCGAGCGCAGTCTTCGGTCTTGGAAGCGGGAGTTCTTTTACATCTCTGCCCGTGCCGTCCCTATAGCGATGACATTTAAGAACGGGAGAGCTCTCCTCAGCCTTCACGCCTCCAACTACCAGGAGGCGGAATGGTTCTCCAAGATTTCCCGGATCCAGACTCCGGTTTACCGCTTTCCGGAGTCCGGGATGGTGATGCTCGGTATGAGCAGGGTGTGGAAGGATGCTGGGGCGGATGCGCCACAGATTCCCATCGTACTTGAATACGGTTTGAACTTTATCCCTTACGGTATGCTCCGTCTTCTTTGTTGATTTAAGGTTTTTTCTAACTGTTTTTCTTTTTATTTCAGACGGAAATGACTTGCAGTCCTTCCTGCATCCGCGGGAAGCTGACGGTCCCGTTCGGTTGGGTACTCGTGCTCTTGACGAGAACGAGTTGCCCATCCTTGCGCAGACTGCGGATCGGTTTGTGGAGGCCCACCCGCCAGGCCACGAAATACTGAGCGCCACGTGGCCAGGTAAAAGACTATTTAACCCTCGCCCTCTGAATGCTGAAACCTCTGCTGGAATTCCTCTAATCTTGTCATCTTCTGATGAGGAATCCGCAGATGGTCCTCTTCTTGCGCGGAAGAAGAAGGCTGCTGGCGGGAAGGGCAAGGCGAAGGTAGCCTCCACTGCCGACCAGGTGAACCGGTCTGAGTCGGAGACCGAGAGTGAAGAGGCGGCGGGGAACCCGGGTGGTGTTGAGACCACTGCTCTGGAGGTTGAAACGGCTGTCACCTCCGAGCAGCCCAGGACAACGACGGTGACCGGTACGAAGAGGCCTGCTCCATCGGGTTCGTCCCCGCCCGTTCGCACCTTCAAGCTCAAAAGGACCCGTAAGTATACTTCCTTTATCTTAACTGCATAACTTTCCGCCATTATACTTATATATCTTCTGTGCAAGCGTGGATGCTACCGCATTCCAGGGTGGAGCGGGGAGGAGCACCTCCGGACCCATGACGGTAGGTTTGGTCAACCTACCTGAGGCGATGATCCAGGCGACTGCGCCTGCTTCAGTTGTTGGTTCAGTTGCTCACCCGGTTGAGCCAACTGTTCCAACTGTGACGACGTCTCCGCCGGCTGTCAGTGCCATATTCACTGATTCCTTCACTGAGCCGGCGGTGAGTGTTTCTGTGGATTCTTCCACAGCCGCGGCCGCGGTTGTGAGTTCACCTCCGGTGAGTTCACCTCCGGTGAGTTCACCTCCGTTGGTTTCTACCACGGCGGCCTCCGCTATGCCTCCTCCGGCGCCGGCGACTACGGCCGGTCCTTCAGGTATGTCCGGGGTTGGGGCGTCAAGCCAATCTCTGCCTCCTTCCCATCTGCCTGACCTCTTGGATGGATATCCGTTAGGTTCGAGTGATGGGTTTGGCGGCTACAGGCCTGTCGTCGACCCTACAGGTGCGTAGGGTTATTTTGGCCTTTTATTATTTTATTTTATATATATTTTTTTATCATTTTTTTCCTAACTGCTTTTTGCTTTTGCAGTGTCGGATTCCAATGAAGTGTATGTTCCACGATGGAACATCCACCGAGGAACAACCCTTCGGACGCCTGTGGAATGCGTCGAGTGGGCGCGCCACGCCGCCCCAAGTGGGGCGCTGGGGGAAGCAATGTCAAGCTACCAGGAGGGTAGGTTGACAAATGAGCTCCGCATTCTCGTAGCCCGGATGCAGCCGCGCGTCGAGCTGCTTTGTCGTGAAAATGACAAGTTAAAGGCAGCTCGTATCCAAGAAGTAGCTCAGGCGCGGGCTGTCCGGGAGGAGAACAGGAGGCTCTCCGCCGTTGCTGCGGAGAAGGAGAAGGCCTTCAAGGCCCTTGAGGTTGAAGTTCAGGCTCGTCTCGAGGCCCGTTCCAAGGCCGCCCAAGCTGTTAATGAACAGCTTCGGTTGGCTAAGGAAACTGCACGGAACGCAACCGAGAGGGCCACCAAGGCTGAAGCTGCTGCTGAGCCTCTACGCATCGAGAATGAGGAACTTAAAGCCAAATTAGAGAGGCTCCAGCAGGCTCATGATGCCTTGGCCATGGAAGATGCCAAGAAGCTCCAAGAGATCTTGGACCATAGGGGGGTGCTTGACCACACTGAGCGTAAGCTAAAGGGCGTCGAAGAGGCTGCAGCCAAAGATGTGTTGCTTGCCAACCTTACAAAGAACGAAGCCGAACGCGCCCGTAATGAAGCTCAAGCTGCCCTCCAGGAGGCTCTGGTTACCAAGGAATGGCTTCTCCGAGAAGCGTTGTCTCAGGTATGCGCAGTTTCACAATTTCTTTACGCTTTTCCTTAAGAGTTTTTGATATACTTCTGTTTTTTAGGTTGTGCATCGGGTGTTCACGAACACATCATATGACGATGCGATGAGCGCAGCCCTCAACGCTTCTCATGAGGATGGGGAAAAGGCTGGCTTCCTGCTTGGTCTAGGGTTTGTTGAACAAGGCATTCCGCCTTCCAACTTCCCTCTTTACAATGTGGATACTGAAGCTGCGTATGACCAAGCAGTGAATCAGTATGCCGTCTTCCCGCATCCGGTGGTGGAGAAGGTAAACGAGATTGCTGCTGCTGATGATGGGCTAGCTATCCTCAAAGCTTTCCTTGAACCACCACACTCTACTGATGGTGCGGGTCCAAGTGGGAGTGGTCCTGAAGCTTGATACTTTAGATCCCTTTCCACCATTAGAGTAGATTTTTATGTTTGTAGACTTCTAATCTTGTATGCGGGTATGTACCCAGCAATTCTTGTAATGTTTGAATGTTGATGGAATAAAGATTATTTGTTAATGCCTTGCCTTGTTTATTTCGCGCATATTTTGTTTTAACTTAGCAATTTCTTGAGTACTTAGATAAGTTAACTTTTCAACGTGACAGATAATAAGTTATAAGTTTTGCTTCCTCTTTCGTGATTGTGCGGATAAGACCGTCACTTTCACTTAGTAGGATGGCTAAACTTTACCTATATCTGACCTGCGTGGAAGTTTTCCTCATCTTTTCCTTTGAAATTTTCTAAGTGTTTTGAATAAGTTAACCTTTCGATGCGCTGTTGCCAATAGGTTAATGTTCAGTTTCCTCTATCATGATTGTGCGGGTAGGACCGTCACTTTCATTTATTGGGATGACCAAACTTCACCTATAGCTGACCTGCGTGAAGGTTTTCCTTATCTTTTCCTTAGAAATTTTTACCGTTTTATGTGTTTATGCGGGTTTTGCCGCCTTCCACACGCAACGACTTACTTCTTCCCATATTTATGCGGTGAATACCGGCATATCAGTGTGGGAAGTCCATTAGAAGTGGCTCTAGGCCTTTTCTTTACAAGTTTGGAATTGATCTACATGTAACATTTGCGTAATTGAGCTCCGTTCCATGTTCTTGGGATAGGAGTGCCATCGAGCCTTTCGAGCCGGTATGCGCCTTTTCCCAAAACTTCTTTGATAATGTACGGTCCTTCCCAGACCGGTGCCAGTTTTCCTGGGCGCTCTTGGTTTGAAGCCTCGTTGTTACGCAATATGTAGTCTCCTACATTGAAGTTGCAAAGTTTTACCCGCGTGTTGTAGTACTTTTGCATTTGTCGCTTGTAGTTTTCTTCACGCGCTGCGGCTAAGTCTCTGCGTTCCTCGGTTAGCATAAGGTCTAACCGTCTTTCCGCATCATTGTCTTCTGGCTGAATCAAGACCCTTGGTGAGGGTAAACCAATTTCGACTGGGACCATGGCTTCAGTGCCATAAGTGAGGCTGAACGGGGTTTCCCCCGTACTGGCCTTTTTCAGCGTTCTGTTTGCCCAAAGAACGTGTGGAACTTCGTCTACCCAGCCGGATCTGTGTTACAGGAGTCTCTTCTTTATGCCTTCGACGATGCTTTTATTTGCTCTTTCCACCTCACCGTTACCTTGCGGGTTTGCCACTGAGGTAAAGGTGTGGGTGATTTGAAGTTCTTCCAGCCACTTTTGTAGCTTCTTGTCAGCAAAGTTGGTGCCGTTATCACTCACCAAAGTCTGTGGAAGTCCAAAACGACAAATAATAAATTCCCAAATAATTTTTTTAATATGTTTTGCGGTTGTTTGGGCTAAGGGTTTTGCTTCTATCCACTTGGTGAAGTAGTCGATGGCTACCACTAGAAATTGAACGTTTCCTGCTGCTGTGGGAAATGGGCCTGTCACATCGATGGCCCACTTCTGAAATGGCCATGAAGAGGTGACTGGAACAAGTTCATTCTTCGGGCGATGCGTGTTGGGTGCGTAGAGCTGGCAAGCCCTACACTTTCGAATGTATGCCAGCGCATCCATATGCATACCCGGCCAAAAGTATCACGCGTTGTTTAGCTTAGCTACAACAGCGCGTAGACCTGCGTGTACTCCACAGATGCCTTCGTGTACTTCCCTTAGGAGGTAGTCAGCATCTTGGTTGTCCACGCATCTTAAGAGTGGGCCAAGAAAGTTACGTCTGTAAAGGATGTCATCGATGAGTTGATAGTTTAATGCTTTACAACCTATTTTTCTTGCCTGTATTTTTGACTCTGGTAGTATACCCGCTGCAAGGTAATTTATTATCGGTGTCATCCACGTTTCTGTGCCGGTTTGGATGACACAAATTTCCTTGTGCGGGACTGATGGTGCTTCAAGGAGTTCAATGCGGATGTCCTTTCCCAAATGGGTGAAGGCTAATGATGCAAGCTTGCTTAACGTATCCGCAGATTTGTTTTCGCTACGCTTGACGTGTATGACTTTACAATCATTAAAATCACGCATAAGGGTTTTTGCTTGTGCGAGGTACAGGGCCATTGTGTCGTTCACGGCCGTGTACGTCCCGTTTATTTGGTTGGCTACTAACATGGAATCCACGTGGGCTTCCAAGTTTTTCACTCCCATCTTACGCGCAATTCTCAGCCCGGCCAAGAATGCTTCATACTCGGCTTCGTTATTCGTGCTTGGAAAATCCAGTCGAATAGCGTAAGTGTATTCTTGGCCTGCTGGGTTGGTTAGTTTCAACCCTGCGCCTGAACCCTCGTTGCTGGCTGCTCCATCAGTGTAGAGTCGCCAGACATCATTGATGTCCTGTGCTGGGGGGGGTTGAGCCTCCTCCTGGCACTCTTTCTCCCGCGAAGCGGGGACTTCTGCAATAAAGTCGGCCAGGACCTGGCCTTTTATAGCTGGTCTTGGCTTGTACTTTATCGCATATTCCCCCAACTCAATTGCCCATTTGGCTAGACGTCCCGATAACTCGGGTTTGCCTAGAACGTTTGCGAGTTTGAAGTTGGTGAGAATGGTGATTGGGTGACCCTGGAAATATCGTCTTAGTCTGCGTGAAGCTTGTACAAGTGCTAAGACTAATTTTTCCAGGGTGGAGTACCGGGTTTCTACGTCTGTTAGGACACGGCTAACATAGTAAATAGGCATCTGGATACCTTTTCGCTCTACTAGCAGGACTGCCCCGGTTGCTCTATCTGTGGCAGAAAGGTATATGATTAATTCCTCCCCCGCTTCTGGTGCTGTGAGCGTTGGGATTTCGATCAAGCGTGACCGAATTTCCTGAAAAGCTGCTTCCGCTTCTGGTGTCCAGCGGAAGTGCGTTTTCTTTAAACAGTTTCTCAATGTTGACACGAATGGGAATGACCTATCCGCATGGTTTGACAAAAAGCGGTTAAGTGCGACTAGGCGTCCATCAGTGCCTGGGCTTGCTTGATGGTAGTAGGTGATTCCATTTTGATAATGGCTTCGACCTTTTCAGGGTTCGCTCTGAAGCCATCTTTAGTAACAATGACTCCCAAGAACTTCCCTTCTTCCATCCCAAAAGAACACTTGCTCGGGTTGAGCTTCATGTTTATCTTTCTGAGCGTGTTGAAAGTTTCTTCGATGTCTTTTAACATCGCTTCTGGCTCAGGGCTTTTGATGACCAAATCATCCATGTAGACTTCCAAGTTTCTCCCAATTTGGGCATGAAACTCTTTGTCCATCAGGCGTTGGTATGTGGACCCTGCGTTCTTAAGTCCGAATGGCATCATTTGATAACAAAATGTGCCATCGGGCGTCCGAAATGCGGTTTTGTCCTGATCATCTACAGCCATGTGGATTTGATGGTACCCCTTATATGCGTCAAGGAAGCATTTAAGGCGAAACGGTGCTAATGAATCCACTTTGAGGTCAATTTCGGGTAACGGGTAACAATCTTTGGGGCATGCTTTGTTTAAATCTTTGAAATCTATACACATGCGCCATTGTTTGTTAGCCTTCGGTACTATAACGGGATTTGCAACCCATGTTTGATATCTACTAACGCGTACGATGCCCGCGTCAAGGAGTTCCTTGACTTTGGTTCTACATGCGTTAGCCTGTTCCGCCCCCATTACTCTGCGCTTTTGTATGACTGGCGTAAAAGCCGGGTCACACTTGAGCTTATGCTCTGCTTTACTTCGAGGTACACCAGTCATGTCAGCTGGTGTCCACGCGAAGATGTCAGCGTTTCTCTGTAGTAAGCGTTTGAGTAAGGTGCGTGTAGGATCAGTGATTGTTGGGCCAATGGTAACAGCCTGGTCAGGGTATTTGCCATTGAGGGCCCATTTTTCTGGTTCGGTGATGGTTGGTTTAGCCATCTTTGGTTTGGGTTTAGATGAGACAGATGCGATGCATACCTGGGGGATACCGGTGATCATCGCTACACCCTCAGCAGTTGGCCATCCCATCATGCCGTGGACTGAAGATACCACGGCGTTGAATCTTGCCATCCCGTCTCTCCCGAAGAGAATGTCGTATGTGTGGTGTGGCTTCCTCATCACGACGAAGTCCACGTCTTCTGTGCGGGAGTATTTCCTGTCCGTGAGAATGACTGGGAAAGATAGGATACCTAGGGGGGTGTTTGTGCTGTCGTCGAACCCTTCCATTGAGGCGTAAACCGTTTCCAGGCGTTCCTTGTCTTCGTCGTCTAGCTTGTCGAAGAACTGCCTGTACATAACCGTTGACGAGGCGCCGTTTTCAGCAAGAGTGCGGGAAGTTATGTAATGCCCCAGCTGGCTTTTGATGACGATAGGGCCTTCCTTGCTGGGTCCTCCTGGCACTCGCGGGAAGCGCACCTCAGCTTTCTTCCATTCGCATGGTTCTGTCGTTCGTCTTTTTCTTCTTCTGATGTTGCCATGAACCATGTGGATGCTGATGTCAACGGGCTTTCGTCCGTTGCCTTTATACCGGTTATCATTCCTTCCTCCATTCTTGATTGATGCCACAAGGTGTGCAAGTCTTCCATCCTTGACGAATGTTTCAACAATATCTTTCAAGGATGTACACTCCTCTGTATTGTAACCCTTTGTCCCGTGGAAGTCACAGGATTTGCTCTGATCCGCATTAGGTCGCTGCCGGATCATTGGAGCTTTTGGCCATGGGAGTTTTTCGGTGGCAAATATCTCCGTGACGCTTTTGGTGAGTGGCGTCCACCGGTGTTTTCGGCTTGAAGGGTGCGTGTTATCCCTTCCGCCAACAAGAGGGCGAGAGCTGGATAAGGTGTCAAAGTTTACCCTTGACTGCCAAATACCTAGCTTCCTCTTTTTGTTCTGCCGGGCGATCCGAACATTGTTTTCTCTGGTCCTCTACGTGTAGAGGTGTGTACTCTGGAGAAGATCCCTACCCAGCTGCTTCTCCGTCTCGGCAAAGCGCTTGGCCGCCGTCATGATGGCATCCTATGTGGATGGCATGCCGTCCTTACCCGTCAACGTGCGGATAAGCTCTGGGTATTCGGCGCCCTGGATGAAAGCGGCGCGAACAAGATCTTCACTTATGTTGCCCAGACTCAGCTTTTTGGAGTTGAAGCGAGTGATGAAGTCTAGTAAAGATTCATCTTCCTCTCTCACGCAGTTGAGGATCGTCCACTTCTATTCAGTATATTTCTCTGTTGACTGAAGTGTTGGCTGAACTTGTGTTGAAAGTCCGCCCAATCATAGATGTGGTGGACCGGTAAACGATTAAACCACGCCCTGGCCGCTCCAACCAGCGTCATCTGGAACATATAACACCCAGTTACTGACGGTTGCCCCCGCTATGAATCTGTTCAAGTGATCATCTTGGTCGGATAGACCATCATAAGTGCCGATGTTGGACATCTGTTTGGCACTTCTCGGAGCGATTGCTTCCGCAATGTCCCTTGCAAACTTGGATGTTCCCGCATTTGCAGCAGTAAGTCTAAAGGTTTTGGAGAAGTCGCGTGGGTTTCCCCCCGCGTTCCTTGGTTTGAAGGTTTCTCCGAAATTCCTTCTTGGTTGGAAGTCCGTTTCCTTACGCTTCCCTTTCGCCCTATAGCGAGGGTTCGCGTCAGTGTCGGATTCCTCCCGATCATCATCCGAGTATTCGCACTCACTGTTCATGTTGAGCTGTTGTCGAGTGCTTCCGAATTCGTCAGCCTGCTGGAGTGAACGCAAGCGTTCATCCAACTCAGCTTGGAATTCCTTTTGACGTGCTTCGGCCCACGCTTTAACTTGATCGAGTGTTTGACGGGGGAGCCTCGTCTGTTTCTCCAACTGGGCATTGGTGAATCCCAGTGAAAGATTGTTTACTGCACTTGCCCCGGCTTGGGTAACCGGGGTAGTGTTCGTAAAATTTGTGTAACCGCCGGTGTTCCCCCTAGTAGCTGGGGTTGTGGTTACCGGGGTTTCTTGGTCACTTACTGGCCTTGGGACCGGAGTAACGTTAACCATTTTTTCAGAAGTTTTGAAAAAACTGAGAATTAGTTCCAGCTGTTGTCCCACGGATGGCGCCAATGAAGAAACACTAATCGACCCCGGGCAGATCACGGATAATCTGGGGGTTAAATAGATGTTTCCCACGAGGGGTAGGTACGGCAAAGAAGGAATGTTCTTCAGATGACCTGCAAAACAGACACCGTGAGCTCGTCACTGAGAAAGGGGGGTTCCTCCTTGTGACCACCCTCCGGCGTGAGAATCAGACTAGATTGCTCTGAATATAAGTGTATATTGAGAGAAATAGCTAGTGAAGGTAAGATACAAGATGATCATACCGTTCCAAGGTGTTGGAGTATTTATAGCCGAAGGTAGGTTTCCAAGCAGGTACAGCCAGCTGTATAATATTCCTGTTCTACCAACTATGGGCTACGCACGTGCCATGCTGGTTGGTGGGTAGGCAGCGGCTGATAGTGACAAGGCCGGCTGTGTACTGTTCCCTTTCCACAAACTGCAGGCTATGTGCGTGCCACGACAAGGGTTGGTGAGTAGGCAGCGGCTAATAGTGACAAACAGTACTAGAGCATGCTCCTCGTACTGTTGTCGGTGAGCTGTCACCCTGTGATTGGTTCATGGGCTGCTTTGGTCAGATCTTGTCTATTTTGTCCATACCTTGGCAGGTATAGTACAAAAGATCTTCCAGAAGCATACGGACTGGCTCATTTGGGCGGGAGTATTCCCGCCTTGCTCATTCCTTCAGGTGACACTGAATTATTGAGAGTTAGTGCCTTGTGCGTGTAGCCTTGCTATTAGTGCGGGTAGCCTTCCCTGATGGCTTGTATCCGCAGCTGCGGGGACAGGCGGGGTACTTCACCATTGGGAGGCTTTCCCTACGGGAACAGCTAGCGTACTGCGCGTAAGGTCTTCATCTCTGAGCATGGTGGGTCCTGCGGAACCAGTTGGTCCTTGCGCAGACGTCCCTCTTCAAGGTGAGTCTTGCGGGTCCAACTGGGCTCTGCTGGGACCTACCTCTTCAGGGGCCTTTTCCTAATTTTTATTCTATGTTGGTGTGTGTTTATGTTGTGAATTGAGTAGAACTTTGAATTAAAATGATGTAGTTAAGTTATAAAATCAAGAACAAAGGAAAGTTTTGAAAAACAATTATAGTCTATGAACTCACACTTAATGTTGCATATGACAAAATTAATCTAATTTAATTCGGATGTTGTCTTGTATATATCCTAGTCGTTCAAAATGATTTACTATTTAAAATTTTATGGAAGGTTAGATCTTGATTAATTTTTTCAGCTGAAAAGAAGCAGTAGAGAATAAAACAATGAAGAAAAAATAAAAAATAAATGGAGATCATGAGTTAATTTATTGGGCTGAAAAAAAGCCAATTTGTAGAAATAAAACAATGATGAAAAAAAAGGGAAAATAAATGAGAGATCAGCCCAATAAAAGCTAAATTGAAAAAAATGAATGCAAAGACGGTGAATTGAACCTGTGACCTTAAAGAACAAAAATAAGAGCCATACCACCAAACCAAAATGGAATCAATGTATTTTAATCACATACATAGAATATATATAATCAACATTTTTTTAAAAGTTGGGGGCTTTTTTAAATTGGAGGCTCAAAGCCCTAGCTTGACTTGATATAACTAACGGGCCGGCCCTGTGTTAAGGTCGCTTAGCAGGACGATTTCAATTTGGATAGACTTTAAGGGTCAGAGATCGAGCAGAAACTATATCAGGCACCAAAGGAGCCTACCTAGCTGCGCACCATTTCTGTCTAGGTGTTGAACGTCAAGCACCTTCGCAGCCTAGCTGGTTAGGCAACGCTATAGCCCAACCGACTTCATTAGGCGCCATAGCCTAGTTGTCGTATTTGGAGTCAGCTTGGAAAGTTGGCTTGCCTAGCTAGGCAAGTAAGGTGCCTTGCAGGGCCTCTTGGGTACCTCTGGAACTTACAAGACCCCGTGTTAGAGCATTCTCATCCTATCCACCATAATTACGAGAATAGTTTTTATAATTTAAGGAGTACGGTAATTTAAGGTGTTGTGAGTAGAATAGAAAGAAAATACAGTAACTTTTCTGTATATTTGAAAAGTTTTGTTCACCAAATATATATTTTTTTAAAGTGGTTGTCAGTCGATGAAAGTGTAAAAATAATAATAAATGTATAAAAAACATTATTTAATTGAAAATGTGAGAGAAGCTGTGATGACTTTTAGTGTAAATTTAGGTTTGGCGATATAAGAATGCATGTGAATGCTCTTAGCCTGCTAATTTATGTGTTTGCGATTCTGTAACCCAATTGAGACACATGTCATGATAAAGGGAGGTGCCAAATCATTTTAAATGGAAAACATGAAGAGCCTCCTGTTGAAATCCTATTCGCTATGGTTATTTTTAACGTTTTTTTCTCTTTGCCTATTTTGTAAAGTTTTGGACCAAACATGCTTATTTCGGTAATTTTCCCCGCACACTTAGCTTTTTCAAGTATTCTTTGTATGATTTATAAAAAATCCATCAACATATAGGGTTTTCAACACCTCACATTCCATGGAATCCCTTAACTATGGATATGATGAAACCAAATTACAAGGTATACAATTGGAACCCTTCCAAACCCTAGAATGCATCTTCAAAATCTCCCTTGCTTTCTCCTTCATCTTCTTCCCACAATCCACATTCATCACCAAACAAAGCTTTCCCACCACCCCCAAATGCAACATCTCATGCACCACACTTCTATCACCCGAATACATCACCACCGAATACAATATCCTCACCGCACTCTCACTCGCCAACGAAGACACCCGGAATATCTTCTTCGACACCACCGCCAAACCACCACCATGTTTTAACAACTCCGCACGTCCTTCAGCACATTGACACATATTGTCCAAGAGAATAATAATCAACTCGGACACTCGCTTTTCTGTAGTATTTAGTAGGGTTTCTATCAACACCGCCACCACGCCCACCTCGGCCGCCTTTATCCGGTTTCGGCCATATGAACATACATTGATGAGTAGCTCTAGTGTTGGTTTAGTGGCTTTTTGAGAGATTTGACTTGTCAAGATGTTTACGAGGGCTGCGAAGAATGTAGTGCTCAACGTCGTCGTTTGCATTGGCTCCGCAACTTCAAACATAGATTTAAGTAACATGACCGCGTATGTTCGTGAGTCGGGGCTGTTGGCACGTTGAATCACACAAGCCAACGTGTCAACGAAGTTTTCGGTCTTTTTGAATAAGGATAATTTGATACTTGTTGGTGAAAGTTGAAGGTTGTAAAGAATAGTCAATGCCTCGTCAGTGATACTCATTTGTTCAGAAGTGTCGATATGTGATGATGAGGTATTCACATTATTTAAGGTAAATACTAGATGATCAACTGCTCCAACTGATTCCAACAACCGTTTGTTCCTTGCGTTCTCGCAAACGATCAATTTTAACCTCTTTAAACTCTCTAATCTAAAGTTAGGAGACATCGAGTCTTTAAGGAGTTTTATGATTTAGGTTTTTGTGACCGGAAGTTGTGGCTCGGGACATTTTTCGACACCAGATGATGAGTTAAGGGTTCACCAAGATTGGATTAACCGACGAAGAGTGATGTTTGGGGTGAGCTCGATGTCAAGAACGACTTGTTTCGAAACGGGGCATACTTTCTTGTTTTGAGAAAACAACCATTTTTCTATGTTGTCGCGATCGTATGTGATCCCCGTGGAGAGCGTTACGGGGTCTTTCATGATCTCGAATGAAATCGGGCACATGAAATAGGTAGGAACTTGAATATCACACATTGTTGAATCAAATGAATTTGAAGAAAACCCTAGAAGTTGTTGAAATGTTATTGAAGGATTGGTGAATGTTGGGTATGAATAATGGCAAGAGTAGAGAGGACTTGGTTTTATACTTATAAGGGGTTTAGAAATATATATTTAAAAAAAGTCAAAGATGTAATCTATTTGACTTTTTAAAGAGAAATGAAGTGCACAAAGATGGGAAAAGTGTGTTTGTGGAGAGTAGAAAACAAGAAGTATCAATCAAGACATTCTTTATTGTGATGTATGCAGTTTGGTCCTTTAACTTCTATCACTTTTGCAATAGAGGTCTTTATGATTAAGAATTTTTTAAAATAGAAAGTAAACATATTCTTCAAAATCTTTATTTCTTATACCCAAGGGCACGTTGCTTAGCATCTAGCGATATATGTGTTTTTTTATGCGGTTGATGTTTTAAGTTGAAAAGTTTAGATTTAAAAGCAGAATTAGATAATTTTTAACAAACGATAAGTGACATGATATAACCCATGTTTTTTCTTAAAGGAACAAGGTTCTTACATAGCAAATTCTTGTCATGTTCAATGAAAAAAAAGACAGAGGACCCTCTTTCAATCGTCGATCATCAGTATTCGCTCGACTCATGTGAACGAAACAATAATAAAACAAACCTTAAGTTTTATAAAGATATGAATGTTTGTATTTGAGTATGATGGGTAAACTATGTACATACTTAGAAGTCTTGTGGGTGATTTGAAAGTGTGTAAACAAAAGGCGTAGAATTCTTAATAAGTTTCTTCTTGGTAATGGGGTAGTGGTAGTGGTAGTGGTAGTGGTAGTGGTAGTGGTGTTAGATAGAACCTGGCTGTCCCACTTGACTGCCAAGTGCCAATAGTCTCTTTTGACTTTGTATCCCCTTAAATGTCAACTACTCTTTAAAAATATACATGCAACTATGCAACTCTCCAATTTGAGAGTTTAATTTTGGAAGAATAACTAAATAACTAAATTGATGAATAAAATTATAAAAATAAACTTAACCTTAGAGAATTACCAACCCGTTATTTTCCTTCTCTACGTGATATAATGCAACACATTAGTCATCACCTCCTGCTCCAATATAGGTCGCCAACGAGAAGTATTTGCGCCAACCTTAGTCTCATGGCTCATGTGTCACCGTTTCTCCCGTGTTATTTTTTGTCCTTCCACGTCAAAGGAATTAAGTGGTAATCCAACAAATTTCATGGCTATTTTGATAATATTGTTGTTAAAATGATTATTCTGATGATTTTTCATTAAACTTTTCATGAATTTTTCTATCATTGTTATTATTACACTATTATTATAATTAATGTTATCGTTCTATAATTTCTTGTAAAAAGATATATTAATGTTAGATATAATGTCCATTGATTTGGTAATGCGTACATTGTAACTATTGGATTTATATTTTTTGAACGGCTTACTCGAACTTCTATTAAAGTTATTCCTAAATTTATTTGGTCGATAATCTCTAAACTATATATAAAAATTCTTGATCAACATTTTCGATCGGTTTTCCATGAATATTCGATTGTGCTCGATACTTAACTTATCAATATTGTTACTCCGCAAGCTTCAAGTTGTGATCGAGTGCAAACCAGATTCATGATTGGCCGGATATGATACACAAATTGATAGTGTATGTTTTTTTACTAGTTGTGTTGTAACATTAAGGCTGAGGGTAGTGGGGGTGAGCAGGGGGCGCGGCCGCCTACGTGGCTCGCCAACACCGCTACACCCCTCAGGTGGTTGGGGGCGCGGTGGTCCGGCGTGGCTATGGCCGCGGGGCGCAAAAGAGAGAGAGAGAGAGGAGTGTGTGTATGTTGGGTTTTTGAGAGAGAGAGAGAGGAGTGGGTGTATGTTTTGGGAGGAAGAAGCCCCGAATCGTGGTGATGGTCTGATCTGTGGTGGTGGTGGTCGGGTAATCGGTGGTGGTGGTGTGATCTGTGGTGGTGGTGGTCCAGTGATCGGTGGTGGTCCGGTGATCGGTGGTGGTTTGAACTGTGTGTATGTTTGTATGTTTCAGTGAAGGTGAAGAAGAAGAATATTAATACTAATATTAAAATTAATATTTAAAATAAATAAATAACTGGATCAAGCCCCGGATTACCTGACCACTACACCCTTCGGGGCTTGGTTGAGAGGCTTGATCCAGTGCCATGTCATCACCTACGTGTCGGGTTTTGCTTGGCTCACCTGGGGCTCAATCAAGCCCCATTACCCTTAGTCTAAACTGGACCTTGTTTTATAAACAATAATAATAATAATAAATTGATTCTTAAAAATAATAAAAACATATCTACAGTTTTTTTTTCTTTTTATCTGAATTGAGTTTTTCTTTCAACTCAATAGTAATTGTAACCATGATCTATATTCAACTTTTTTTTATCTTTCTAACTAAAATCAAAAGTGACACAAGTAGATTTCTTCCAAACCCTAGAATGCACCTTCAACATCTCCCTTGCTTTGTCCTTCATCTTCCTCCCACAATCCACTTGCAACACCAACATCAGCCTCTCCACCACCCCCAACTCCACCATCTCTTGCAACGCCCTCGAGTTACCCGAATACATCGCCACCGAGTACAACACCCTCACCGCCCTCTCACCCGCCACCGGAGACACCCCGAACACCATCCTCAATACCACCGCCAACCCACCCCCATGTCTCAGCAACTCCGCTCGCCCGTCCGCACATTGACACGTCTGAACCAATACCATCATTATCATCTCGGACACTCTCTTCTCCGAACACTCCAAAAGCGCGTCGATTAGCACCGCAACCACCCCACCCTCCACCGCCTTCATTCGGTTGCGTCCCCATGGACAAACGCTTATTAATAACTTTAGTGTTGCCTTTGTAGCCTTTTCGGATATTTGATCTAACAAGATGTTTACTAGCTCTTCGAAGAAACTGGGTTTAATGACGTCACGTGCATGGGCTCCGCAACCTCCAACATGGACTTTAATAACATGACCGCGTAAGCACGCGTCTCGTAGCTTGACGCGCGTTGCATCATGCGCGTCAACGCCTCAACGAAATCACCGGTTTTTCCGAATAATGCTTTAAGACCGGTTGGTGATAGTTTTAAGGTTGCAAAGAATACACAACGCTTGTTCATTAGATGAAGTGATATCGCTAGTATTTATATTACTTATTATTAGAATAAATCATCCTCATCTTTTCATTAACAATTCCCATGGGTATAAATAATACAAAGTATCCCGTATAAATGGCAATAATAATCAACTAATAATTACAAGAATAATCAACTATATATAAATATTCTATTACACCCCCGCAGTCGAAGCGGGAGGCGACCGGATGCTGAGACTGGATCTGAAGTCTTCAAACAGAATGCGCGGTAACCCTTTTGTGAAAATGTCAGCAACTTGATAACGAGACGGAACGTGGAGAATTCGAACTTGACCACGCTGGACTTGTTCACGGACAAAGTGGATGTCAAGTTCAATGTGTTTAGTGCGCTGGTGTTGAACCGGGTTACCGGAGAGATAGATTGCACTCACATTGTCACAGTAAACGATGGTGGCTTTAGACAGTGGACGATGAAGTTCCAGAAGTAGATTGCGAAGCCAACAGATTTCAGCAACTACGTTTGCAACCCCTCTATATTCAGCCTCGGCACTAGAACGAGAGATGGTAGGCTGCCTCTTGGAAGACCAGGAAATGATGTTGTCGCCTAAGTACACACAGTAACCACTTGTGGATCGACGAGTGTCTGGACAACCAGCCCAGTCGGCATCGGTGTAAGCAAGAAGCGTGGGATCACGGTGAGAAGTTAGGGTGAGGCCGTATGAGACTGTGCCTTGGACATATCGAATAATGCGCTTTAGAGCATTCCAGTGATCAGTTTTGGGCGCGTGCATATGCATGCACACTTGCTGTACAGCATAACAAATGTCGGGCCGTGTGAAGGTGAGATATTGTAGCGCCCCAGCCAAGCTCCGGTAGAGTGTTGGGTTGTCAAATGCGGTACCCGAGGTTGCACTGAGTTTGGAGTTCGTGTCGACCGGAGTGACAGCTGGCTTACAAGACGACATGCCGGCACGTTCAATAATTTCAGTCGCATAGGTTTGTTGAGATAGAAACATGGTGTCTTGGCGTCGGGTGACCGAAATCCCGAGAAAAAAACTCAAGTCACCGAGATCCTTCATGGCGAATTCAGTGGAGAGATACTGCATAAGATGCTGGCGGAGAGAGGTAGAAGAAGTAACCAAGAGAATATCATCAACATAAAGGAGAAGATATGCAGTGTCACCATTTTGATGCAGGATGAACAAGGACGCATCGCAGCCACTTTGAGTGAATCCCAAGGTAAGAACATAGTCTGTGAACCGTTGATACCAGGCTCGAGGTGCTTGTTTTAAACCATATAAAGACTTTTTCAATCGACAAACATGATCCGGGAACTGCTTATCCCGAAAACCCATGGGCTGGTGCATGTACACAGTTTCATGGAGATGGCCGTGAAGGAAGGCATTGGTGACGTCGAGTTGATGAACCGGCCAAGATTTTGATAGAGCAATGGTTAGGACGGTGCGAATAGTAGCAGGTTTAACCACCGGACTAAAGGTTTCGCCACAATCAATACCCACCTGTTGAGATCGACCGTCACAAACTAATCGTGCTTTATACCGTTCAAGGGTACCATCAGACCTGAATTTGTGTTTAAGTAACCACATGCTTCTAATAATGTTCATATGTGGTTCACGTGGCACCAAGTCCCAAGTATCATTATTAATAAGGGCGTGAAACTCATTGGTCATGGCAGTGTGCCATTCCGGTATGGACAAGGCTAGGGATGGGTTTTTGGGTACAGGGATGATGTTTGTGGAGTGAAAGGTGAACGGTTGTTTGGGTTTAATGATGCCATCCATAGCCCGTGTACGCATTGTGCGTGTGGTGGTTGGCTGCGTAGGTGGGGGGGGATGATGGGGTAGTGTGGGATGCGGGTTGAGTGGCGGGTGCCGGGGGTGGGGCCAGGCGGCGCCTGGAGTAGGTGAGTATAGGTCGGGTGGAGGGTGGGGAATGGGAGGTAGTGGGTTGGGCCGACAGTGAGGGCGGGGAAGGAGATCGAACTGGTGTATGAGGGGGTGAAGAGGGTGAGGAGGTGGGGTTATGAGGAAAGGAATATGAGTCCCATAGGAACGAGGAAGGAGAATCAGTGAGAAACTGGTATGATTTTTGTGGAGAGGTTTGAATAAGGTTGGCAAAGGGAAAAGTGGATTCGTCAAAGAGGACATGGCGGGAAATAGTAATGTGATGGGTTTGTAGGTTGTAACATTTATAACCGCGGTGGGAAGGAGGATAGCCAAGAATTCGAGCTTGTTAATGGTGGTGGAGGGTTTAAGTGGGTAGCAAAGGCAACCGAATACGCGTAAGTGGTCGTATGTCGGTATTTGGGAGTAAAGCAGTTGGGTAGGTGTGCGGAAGTGATGGGTTTTAGAGGGGGTTATGTTGATGAGGTGGGTGGAAGTTTCAAGGGCATGATGCCAGAAGTTTGTGGGTAAGGAAGATTGGGCAAGTAAGGTGCGGAGGATGTTATTAATGGAGCGGATTTTGCGTTCCCCCTTGCCATTTTGTGGCGAAGTATATGGGCATGATAGACGGTAGAGGATACCATGTTTATCAAATAAGTGTTTGAATGACGTGTCAACATATTCTTTACCGTTATCACATTGAAAAGTTTTAATGGTGCGGTTGAATTGGGTGCGAACAAGGTTGGTGAAAATTTCAAATACGGTAAAAACGTGTGATTTGTTTGAGATTGGATATGTCCACAAGTAATTTGTATAATCATCTAAAAATAACACATAATAGCGGTGCCCGGCGGAGCTTATGACCGGTGAGGTCCAAACATCACTATGCACAATATCAAATGGTTGCAATGTATTATTATTAGACAAATGAAAGGGGAGTCTAGTACTCTTGCCAAACACACAAGGTTCACAAACAGCTTTATTGAAATTTGAAAAGACAATGGAATTAGAATTCTTCAAAGACTGTAGAAGAGCCGGCCAGGGTGACCAAGGCGTTGATGCCATAGACTGGAGGACTGAGCAGCAGTGGTGGAGGTGGAGAAACAGTGGGCATCCTTGGAGAAGGTGTAGAGATCACCGCTGCTGTCGCACCGGATTATAGGTTTCCGGGTCTTGAAGTCCTTCACAAGAAAACCAAAGGGATCAAATTCCACAGAAACAGAATTATCTCTAGTGAATTGACGAACAGAGATGAGTTTTCTAATAAGGTTGGGTGCATAGAGGACACGGTTTAAGACAAATGGTGGGTAGGGTTTTGGGAAGGTTTGTGGTCCATGTCCATATACCGGAATGGAGGTGCCATTACCAACAATAATATTTTCATTCACACGATTATTAAGAATGGTACGAAAGTTACCTGAGTTAGGGTCCATGCTGATGGTTGCACCGGTGTCCATGACGCCATGCTGATAGTCCGGTGGGTTGAGAGACATGGTGTGAAGTGCCTGTTGAATGTCAGTGGGAGTATAGGTTGCTTGGTGGCCTTGGTGAGGTCGTGGGCCGAGGATCCCTTGGCTGTGGGAGGTGTTCTGTGGTGGGGGGACAGTGGGGTACGGGCATGGGGGTGGTGGAGGAGACCAAGGGAGCCAAGGTGGTGGGGAGGAGGAGGTGGGGTGGGGGGTCGGCATGGTCCAAGTGTAGGTTGTGGGTGAGGTCCAATGACCGTATGGTTGTCCACGCCCAAGGTTGGGATTGCCCCGCGACCAGGAGTATCTACCGCGACCACGGCCCCGGGTGCGTCCGCGACCGCGGGCTGAAGGTGGATTCGGGTCAGGTTGGGCGGCCGAGGGGGGGGGGTGGGTTGGTTTGTGGTTTTAGAGGTGGTAGTGTGTAAGGCCTGACCGGCTATGGTGGCTGCATACTGGGCTTTCTCGGCTTTTTGACTTTCGATCATACAAAGTTGGGAGCGGGCTTCATGAAAGGATGGGATGGGGTCTTTGTGTTGTAGGATGGTTGAGATGCCTTCATATGCATCGGTGAGGCCAGCAAGTAGGTGTAAGACTAGGAGTTTATTATCAAGGGGAGCACCTACGTTGGCAAGTTGATCGGCGATGGATTTGATGGCTTGACAATAAGCAGACATGTTGGGAAAACCATCAAGCCGAGTGGTTGCAAATTTCTGAAGAAGGTATGTAGCTCGAGTGTTCTTGTTGTCTTGGAAAAGGCCTTCAAGAGCCGACCAAGCATCATAGGCCGACATCTTGGGTTTGACAATAGTATTAAGAAGATCATTAGAGATAGTCCCATAGATCCATTGTTTGACAATGGCATCTAGACGAGACCATTGATCATCCAGGGACTGCTGAGTTGTATCTTTTGCAGCATCCGATGAGGAGGATGTTGCGGTTGTGATACGAGGAGAAAGGTGATCACTTACCTGATAAGCATGGCAGTGATTTTGGAAGAGCTCTGCCCACAGTCCATATTGACTGGATTCGGATTCAAGGAGGACTGGAATGGCGTGTCGGATGTTGTTGACAGTAATGGCAGGGTGGAGTTTCTCGGCCATGGTGGTTTCGGCAGATGAGACTGCGGCAGAAGGAGGGGGCGGCAGGGAAGGGGTGGGGAGATTAGGGTTAGACTCTTGAAAAGATGAGGATGATTTATTCTAATACTTATGATGTTTGATAAGTACTCAGCTGCTCCAACCGATTCCATCAACCGCTTGTTCTTTTCGTTCTCTAGAACAATAGATTTTAATCTTTGCAAACTCTTTGTTTGATGTTGTGGAGACTTTGAATCTTTAAGGAGTTTAATGATTTCGGTACTAGAGATTTGAGGTCGTGGTGTCGGAAACCTTTGTATTTCGGATGAGGCGTTGAGGGTGCACCAAGACTGGATTAATCGCCAAAGCGTGTGGTTTGGGATGAGCTCGATATCGTTAACGACTTGTTTGGTGACCGGACAAACGTTATTCTTTCTTGAAAACAACCAGTTTTCGATGCTGTCTCGGTCGTATGTGATTCCGGTGGAGAGCGTTACCGGATCTTTCATGATCTCGAGTGAAATCGGGCATACGAAAAACCGAGGAACTTCAACTTCGTTTTGTGGATCAGCTATTGGAAAAAAAACTAAAACGATAACGGTTATATATATCTTTACCCTTTGAATGCCATGAAGTGATGGATAGGGGTGCGTTGAACCATCAACAAATTCGAATTGCCAGTTACCGTGATTTTTGATGGATGATAGCCACTCTGCTGGCAAGATTGTCCAATTCGCATCCGACGGTCGACCAAGTAACATTATGGTGATCCACAACTGAATATGCTGTCCGAAATTTAACAAAATAATATAAATATAATCGATATTTTGTCATTATAAACAAGTTATAATAAAACTAAAACACTTACCTGAGTCTCTAACCAACCGTTTTTGTTGTCACCAATTAGTACCTCCCAAAAATGACTGTCCAGGCCTAAACAGGACTGAATAGAAGTGTAAACAAACAAATGTTCTTTTTAATCCAACCGCAAATAATGTCTTTTGAGAACCCCTTTTCATCATATTTACAACCTTTTATTTTCTTGGCCAGAGCTTCGTGCGGGCCAACTAACAACTTCGACGGCTTTCGGGCTCTCTTCTCGCATTTACTTTTAGGGGTCGCCTATTAATATTTTAATCGGTTTTTAGTGATATGGTAAGCAAATCGTCGAAAAAAATAATTCTACATCGGAATATATGCTTACATTTGGCGATACTTCAATAACCGAGCCCATGAGAGGAGAACATAAAGTCAAATCATCCATACTCATCTCACTCTATGAAAATATAAACTGTTATCTTTATATATTAAACCAAATTAAATTAAATATACGAATGACGAAAACACTTAACATGTTACCTCAACATTCTCCCTACTTTCAGTTTCCTTTTCCCGAACACAACTTTTATCGTCAGCTGAATTCGAGCTTAATTTCTGTGTTATTTAAAAAATAATAATTAAATGAACTTCATCAATTAAACAAACTAATTAATCTAAAAGCTTGCCAATAATGATGTGATCATGTCAACTTGATGCTTCTGACTGGTTTTAAAAAATGTCTGGATTAATTTCATAACAACATATAACTGATTAACCTATAATAAGCATATATAGATAGATAAAAACGAGGTCAAAATATCTGAAGTTTTACCGCATACTCTTTGTGATACTGTTCAGTTTGTCTCTTGTGATCTTCCTGATTTTTAATGATTTTAGCAAGTTGCTCAGAAACATCCTTCAGTGTAGGATTCTTTAACAAGCTATTCACAGAGTCCCGCTTTCTCTGGCTGGTTTGGAGCTGGTGTCCTTGAAAAGCGGGGTTATTAAGTTCATATCCACCTTCAAAACAGGTCTGGTTAACTAGGTTCGATGGAAGGACGGAAGGGTTTACTTGAAACACAGATTGGTTGATTTGGTTAGATGCCAAACTTGTAACAGAGTTGGGTTGAATACCAGTTTGGATATGTTCATAAGTGCTTTGAGTATTGGGTACGGTTAATGTTTGTTCTTGTTTCATCTTTAACAACAAGAATTTTCTCTCTGACCATTTTTCATCTAAATACTTTAACGTGTCTCGAAACCATGGAGTATTTTTCTCCTCTTCTGTAAACAACATCACTTTTGGCAGAAATGCAGGCTGTGATGCAAGTAAAATAGAAAATAATAAAATGTTACTTGAATTTCATAAAGAATAATAGATGACCCTAGTTATAAAAAATTTTAAAAAATACATTATATACCTGCAAAGACTCTTCCATAACAGCTGCAACCGTACCCCATTGTAAGCCACTCGTTTGTGTCCACCCGAAACATCGTGGAATAGTTTTAGAATACTGGCAATGCCGCCTTGATAACAAGTACGGTAATGACTCAAAGATCCATATCTACAATTATAAACAATAGCTTTATAATTATTTTATAAATGTGTTTACAGATTATCATAATGATTGAGGTATAACGAACAATAACACATTAAATAACATTATTAACAGTTAAGTATAATGAGCAATAAAAGACTAACCTTAAAAGCCCAAACAAAGCCCGTCGTGGAATATGAAGTAGACGGCCTTTTCAACTTGTCTTTGTCTCTTCTAAAATAGCACATGTGTATACTCTTCGATAGTCTATCCCATATCGGCACACCCCAATGATACGCGTTCCACATTTCTAAATTCTCTACTAAATTGAGATGTACAGGCTCAACGACTTTAGTCGGCTCACAACCCAAAAATACCGAATACAGGATTAATACATTACATATCCGCACAACATCTTCCTTCTTTAACTTATGGTAATTCACGTCCAAAAACCGCTTCAACTTTTCTCTCGTCATTGTACCTTTAAACTTGATTCTTTTCAAAAACCGATCACCAGCACCATTGTCAGTTACATCACAATTGTCACCAAATGTTAAACCATTGATGCATGAGAATTCTCTAGGACCGAAACGAAGTGGACAAGGTCCACCAACGTCGTAGTATAAACCGTCGAATTCTATATCGTAACTCATACGTGATTCCCGTTTGAAAACTGCGTGTATGAGTGGCGTATCGGTTTTCGTGGTTTGAACATCAATCCACTTGCTAAAAGATTGTAAGCTCCAAAGGTCGATCAAATCTTGATCACTATGAAGTATTGCAATCATGTTTTCCAAGTTATTCCAGTCAACCCTTGTATGAAGCGTTAACTGCATTAAAAAGTATACATTACAACAATAAACTCACTTATTTTATTATAATTTATTCATCATAAAAATAAGGAGTACTGCTACCTGTACCGGCTGGCAGTTTGTGTCTTAACGTGTTTAACAGGTTAGAAATGACGCGGTATGTTTTATGTACCAAGTAACTTTAATAACTTTTAAAAAAAAGTATTAAATGCTAAGACAGGTACCGGTATAAAATAAACAGGGTACCGAATTTTCCCAAATTCACCGGTACCGAAATATTTGGGTAAGGTACAAGTACCAGAAAACTTAAAACTTGGTATGGTACCGGTACCGGTTTGCTCATCCCTAGTGTAAGACAAAAACTGAAGGTACCTCTTTAACTGGCTTCCCCTTCTTATCCACCTTCAAATCCGGATGATTTGTATCAGGATCCGTACCCGAATTCGAAACCTGTTTCGAATCCATATCCATTGTCGTTTGAAAATGAAATTGCCGGGATGAATACCGGCGTGCAGTTGACCCAAATCCTTTCCCCAAACAAAATTATTACAAAAAAAATTATCCTTTCCCCAAACAAAATTATTACTGGAAAGAAAGTATGCGTGGCGACGCGTTAATTGTCAAAATAAGCGGTGGCGAGGGTTTGGGGGATTGATTATTTGGGCGTTCACGGGGTGTTATGTTGGACGATTTGGCATATTATTTTTTCTAAAATTGTGAATGTCTTGTATCTAGGTTATCGCAATTTCTAAATTTGGAGAATTCTAACGCCTCATTCTGGCCAGACTATGTTGTTTTAACTGGGCTTATGCTGGTTTGAAAGTTTGACTTGGGTGTTCTCCCCCAAAAAATCATATCGCCGGCTACCCCTTGACAGTCGTGCTGTCACAAGAGTATAACTCTCTGACGTAACATACGGTAGATCGAAAATACGGGTGGGCTCGAAATTCGAACTCGAACTTGGGTCTCTATCAAGTCTTTCTACCACTATGCCACATGTGACGATTTTTATTTCACTTTTATTTTCCCTTTTCTTTTATGCTATTTCATTTTTCTTTATTTATTTTTAACCCTTTTTTGTGTTTTTTATGTGATCTGATATAAATTTAGTTTTATATGTGATTTGGTATTAATCTTTTTTAAATGTTTAATTCACGCCGCCCTAAAGGAGAGAATTAAAATTGTTTAATTCATAAGGTAGAAAATCACACATTTGAAACAAAGAGATTGTTTGCTCATGAACCTTCTCACACTACACATTGCAATATTGCATCATACCATATCATGTATGACCAAATTTAAGTTGCCTCTTCGGACAAACTTATGCCTATTTTTTAAAGTCAAACCATTTACTCATTAGTTGACCCGAACCTGGCTCGTTTTCTTAAACGGGCCATGTTAGTCAACTCAAAACTTGTTTTTTTTCGTGTCAGGTATGAGTTGTGTCGACAATTGTTGTCCCCAATTATGACTAATTTATAAGTTTACTCATTTATTCAACAGAGCAATAATTACAAATTCACCACCAACAAAGGCATATTGGCCATTCATCAAACATTATAAACCTAAAACTACAAACACCATTTCTACATCCAAACTATATATTATTATGTTCAAATTTCCAAGTCTATCTTACAACCCGTAAATCGGGTTTTCTACGTGTGGAGGCAACAAATTAAGATCTTTACAGTGTTGTTTATTGTAATCACGTGTTCCCGGTACTGCGCCCGTGCACTGCCTCAAAAACTCATTGCCCGTCAAACAATAATGTGCAAACGCTAATCCTCCATCAACCACTGAGGTCAAATTTGGGACTGACTTTGACTTTCTCACAATCCCGTTGACTTTATCCGATTCTAAACTTGAGGTGTTGTTTAGTATCTTGTCAAGTTCTGAATACTGCATGAACCTTTGGGTAGCTGCTTCCCATGAAAGATTATATCTCTCTTCAGGTGTGAGAGGTTGAGGGTCACGTGACATTGCTTCATTTATTTTGTTTACAAATTCTTCGGGCGTCTTGTAAGTCAAGCAATTGGGAAATGATCTGAAGAAGTCATTTGACGGGTGGTCCGC
Source organism: Bidens hawaiensis (assembly GCF_021521415.1). Classification (NCBI taxonomy): domain Eukaryota; kingdom Viridiplantae; phylum Streptophyta; class Magnoliopsida; order Asterales; family Asteraceae; genus Bidens; species Bidens hawaiensis. The sequence continues at coordinate 74,791 of NW_027491178.1, read as the reverse complement.
ACACACTACGAATTTCCCCATCGCTAAGGCTTCAGCAGTGGCTGTGCACAGCACGTCACTCACGCTCGGGTTTACAAACACTTTGTAACTGCAAGCAATTAACTGTTTAGTAAACATTTTTAAATTAATGTATGATACAGAATGAATAAATTGACATTTTGACCTGTTTACTTATAAATGGCCAAGTTAAGTTTAATATGTAACAGGTTCAACGATTTAGTTTATACTGAAACGAGTTAACGGGTCCCCAATTATATTCGAATGCGTACTTGCCTCTTATCACTAAAGAAAATTATATTAATATCTAGATAATAAACTTTTTTTAATTATATCAAATATATTTATTATCAATAATTCGTTTAATTTTAACCAAACCCCACTTTGACCCGTTACCCAACCCATGTTGCAGTCAGGCAGTCAGCACCAACAGTCGATGATAGAGTGCAGAAACCTTACCCATGAAGTGAATCATCAGCATGGTCTCTGCCCTTCATAAAATTAACATTTAAGTCCAAACTTTTAGCTGCACTTTGTACTTCATGAGCATCTTCTCCATTGCCATAAACATCAAGTTTAAATCCATTAAGATCCTGCTTTTGTTTGGCCAACAAATCTATTAGCTCCCTGTATCCTTTGGCCCAAACCATTTTACCCAAGAAATAAGCTCCTTTCGAAAACTTTTGTTCCTCCTTATCTGTAGCCATTCTTTCCCCAATTTCCAAAAACTTAGGATTCACACCATGAACATTGCATATCACAGATTTGGGTAAATCTTGTGTTGCAGCAGAAAGGCGAAGAACCTGACATGAAAACATTAAAAAACTAGGTAAACCACAGATATAACTTCAAGAACAGCAAAACCAATTTCTAGAATAATACGCATGTGTAAAGTAAAGGTGGCAATTTTGACCAACACAAACAAGCTCCATCTGTGATCATCCGGTTTGTTTACAAGCGTAAGAAAAGTGCTTTGGGTCAACCCAGCACGGCCCATTTGGGCTTGTTCAAGAAATTTACCTACTTCAACTCATTACACAGCAAGCGAGACCCAACCAATTTGTATTTGACACACTGATTAGTTATTTACAAAAAAATACTTTGTACAGGGCTTTTGTTCCTCGGTCAGCACAAGGCACGTTTTGACTTGTATAACCAAACTTACCATTGCCAAACAAGCTCCAATTGCATGTTAAAAACTTAAACAGATCATGACCAAAAATGACATGTAAGAGTTGTGTACCTTATCACAATAGGCTCGTGTGACCCAATTGTTGATGTGTTTAACAAAGAAAGCTTGCAGGGCTCCATTTTTCTCCCTTTTAATGTACTCCAAATAATTTGTGTGAACAACCCCAACAACATGATTAAATTTATCAGTCCACCTTTTACCATGATGGTACCAGTTTAAATGTTCTGGTTCTTCAAGAATTGCAATATCTGCATCCTTCGATGAAATAAACTGAGACGTATCTCCAGCAGGTATTATACTACGTCTCTCTTTTTGAAACTGCATATTTTGACCCATTAAAGATAAATTCAAACCCATTTAATGATCAATGAGATATAAACAAAGTGGTACCTTTCCAGGATAAAATGATATTTTAAAATCAGCATTGAATCCAACTCTTTCTTTAAGCCAGTCGCGTATATAAACTTCTTGTTCTTCTGGTGAGCTGAAAGTAATATTATTTGGATAAACTAATTCTTGATCTGTTCTAGTAAGCCAAGGAACCAACAGTGTGACACTCTGTTTTTGAGATTTTGCCAAATACGCAGCCCGAAACAATGGATTGACAGCTGTCCCTGTCATCCAAGGAAGACTGGCGGTTGTAACAATGGCTACATGTCTTCTTTCATCAGAGTCCTGTTTAGTGAAATCATCCCATAATCCACCTTCATAATGATGACCTGTACTTTGAAGCACACTTGCTATTCGTATATCTAGCTCATCAGTTATGTTTTCACCTTCAATAATGGATGATTCTCCAGAAGGAAATGACCTTAATAAGAGTTGGTTTTTCTTTTTGCTGCATAAGCTTTCGACTATCTTGTCAGATATATCTGTCACGTATGTATTTAACACAATTTTAGTATCATATAATTTTGGACTAATAAAGAATATGAAGATTTCTGTTACCTTTCTTAACACCAATATGGTCTAAAAATGGGCCAGATTGCCTGACCAGACACGCCAAAAGCTCTTGAAAATCTAAAGGTGGAACTTCCTGTAATATTGATGCAAAACTAAAAGAATTCAGCATAAAAAACTTCTGTTCTAATACAACTTTAACCCATTTCTACACAAAAGGTAGATTCAGATTGTATTTCATTTATTAGGAATCACACAAATCACAACATAGACATGATCAAAAGGCGCAAAAAAATTGAAATTTGCATAAAGTGTTGCAAAAAGCATACAACCTCAAACATCTTGCTAAAAAGAATCAGTCAATTCTGTTATAATATAGTAGTTCTTTAATATTAGTACATCAAGTCAATCCAGCCGATTTTGTGATTTTGTCCCACTTTTAATATCAAAATTAGAAATGTTATCAAACAGAAAACCAAGTGAATAGATAATCGACTGCTGGATCGATATATTTACCTTTGAGTACTCTGGTTCCTTACAAATTGCTTTCTGCAAGATAAACAAAACACTATATAAGAAGTTTACAAATTATAGTTTACCGTCGCCAATAAACTATGCATATGTTCCAAAAACGTGTTGTTCAGCACACGCAAACCTTATACGTGCCAATAAACTATATATAACTATTAAATTAAAAGAGTTCTCAAACATCTAATAGCATCACTAATCACTAAATTCTTACCAGACTGGATTTAACTTTCTCCACTAACTCACTATTCTTCAACCCCTCAATAATCTCCGAAGACGAGCTCTTCTGCTCGAGCTCCCTCAACCGCGTCTTCAACGCCCTAATCGGCTCCCAATTCCTCACAACCTGTCCCTCAGCACCCTCCCCAACACCACTAAAATCCCTAACCCTAGTCCTCCTATACCTATCTCTCCCATCCACCTCCTCCACCTCCGAAACAATCGCATTCCGAATCGCAGACAAATCAATCCTAATTTTCGCCCTAGGGCTCCACTTCTCCAATACTCGCTTACTGAAATCCGGTGACGAGTAAGCTCGCCGGAACTCGGTTAACTTCGGCTGCAGCTTCTTCTTCACGAAATCAATCTCGGCTGGAGTGAGTGAGGATGAGTTTGAGATGGCGGGAACGGGGAAGGTGGATCTGGAAGCTGACGTCAGGAAGTTTTCGAACTCACGGTCGAATGATGACGCTAGGTTTTTGAATGATTTCGCTCGGTCTTTCATTAATTGAAGATCTGCTTCCGTTGAGTCCTTCACTTCTCTCCAGCCTTTCGATATAAACGAGAACGCCTTCTCCGCCGTCACGGCGGACGTATCCGACTGCCGGAAATTAATCATATTATTATTATTATTATTAATTGATAATAACTGTGTGTGTGTTTTTAGGTGTGAAAACGTGTGGGTGAGAAATTAACGGTGGAAGATGGTGAAGGTGATTTGTTGCGTTTTGGTATCTTATTGTTAAGTTGGGTGGGCCCAGATGGCAGCCCATGTGGAAATTGGATTTTCTGAATGATGTGGCGGGTTAGTATAGGTGTAGTGGGGCCATGTGGATGAAGAAAATGGTGACGTGGAAATTATGGTGGGTTTAGAATTGTTGTTTTGGGATTGTTCTTGATTCTGCCGGAAGATTCGTGGGCATATCCGGGGATTCTCTGGGTAGCCCTGGGAGATAATATGGTATGGGAATTGATGACCTTTGGATTCAAGTGGATTGCGGTTTGAGTTTGGGTCGGGCTCGCTAGTAAAGAATGGAAGAGTCTTTAACTATTATAGACGTTATTTTAACTGTTAAATATGCACGGGATAATGTGTAAAAGATGTATATGTGTTTCTTAAAGTTTTGAATTGTTATGAAGTTGTCTGATATTTTAGTCCAATCCAACTGATTTGATAAGTTTGCCGGTTAGTTAAGACTCGTTCAATGACCATTTTCAATGTTTTAAATATGGTCTATAAGGCCACGCATAAAGGGACAGCAAAACAGATGACAAAGGGCTACAAAATCATGGAACACCGCCCCCTGGTGATAAGTGGGGGGCTGACGGGTATTTATCGCTTGTTAATGTTGTTTTGAAAATTATTATTATATCAAATGTGTTTGTAATACACACACACATATATATGTGTGTGTGTGTGTGTGTGTCGGGAGAGGGTGGCCTACAACACCATTACATCTTTAAAATAAAAATTTACTTTTTATTAACTGGACACCATATGATTTAAGTCATTCTATTTCATAGTCCCTCTACAACATATAGCTTAATGATAATATATATTACAATTTATATCACATGTGCAATATTCTAATTGAGTTAGAATGGCCACACAATGTTGACCGTGTAGACACCACACAATTTGTCTATCACCCCACACTTCATATCACATTTTATAGGTGTTGTCACTTTCTACTTGTAGAGTTGTGTATATAGAGCTTCTTAAGGTTCTACTTGGTGCAATTGTGATTGTACGTTGCATTGGGCCATTGGCAAGCTCATATTGGGCCCAAGTTGTTATGCGTATTCTATTTGTTGTCCACGTTTGAAAAATGGGCTTATGTACAAATGCACTAATACTAATATCAAATATGAACTATTTACATCAAACAAAATTAAGAATAAGGCTCGTGGACTGTGGCTCACCAGTTTTGGTTATAGTTGTAAATGTTTATTGTCAGTCATCTATTTTATTGGCTTTTACTTCATCTGTTCTTATGTGCTATCATAAGAAAGAGAAGTTATTCATATTTATAGAAGAGTTCTATAATGCAGAATACTGCTTATATCTATTATTTAAAAAAGCATAAACCAAAATTAGTTTATTTATAAAACCAATACATATACAAAATCAAGTGTAGGTTATCTTTCCTACACATGTATAGGTAAACAATAAAAAAAATCATGAACAATTTAGTTTAATGTTTTTTTTTATATACATAACACAGACATTTGTATTTAAAAAGTATATGTTTTAAAATATGAACCATTGTTAGAAAAATTAAACGGTGTAATGAACTTCTCACTGATAGTTTGATATTTATGTGATTTAATAAAAAATTATGGGTATATTCAAATGTAACATACTAACTAGTCACCACTCAAACTTCAGTTTAGAGATAGAGCTTGAAACGAGTCGAGCTTGTGCTCTCGTAATTTGAACTAGCTGAGCTCGACTAGGCTTGAACTTTACTTGACTCGTTCACGCCCGTGAATAAGAGGCCTAGTCTAGGACTCTAAGTTGGGATTCGTAAAACAGTAGTAGTACATCACATTTGACGTTGTTGGCGGCTATTATATGTATTAACTCATGCTTGATTCACGAGCTTAGCCTTTATATTACTTTGTTTTCACTTGCAATGGACCATGGCCTAATGTTATGCATAAAATATGCGTATTGTTCTTTTTAATATTGTGCCTTCAACATGTTTATTGACGCGCATCAGACCTTCAAGTTTAATTCAGTTATATCAAACTTTCGTTATTGATTTCATTGTATTAGATAATTTAGCCTTTTGATTTGTGCACATCTAATTCTATGTGGTACATTTAGCATGTATATTGATTTGTATCAAACGTGTGTATTGTCTACATCAAGCTGTAAGGCCCCGTTACCGGTAGCCCTACTTTCGTGTTGGATTTACTCATAAACGTAGTTCTAAATATCAGAGTTAATTAAAACATTCGCGGAATATAAAAGCTTTCATTAAACATTTCATAACAAAACACATCTTGTCTTAAAACGTCATCTTGTCTTTCAAAATAAACAAAACATTAAACTTAAACGTCTTGAGTCTTCCGATGCCAGCCTCTTATTCAGTGTCACGTGTCTCCTCAAGCGAGCAGCCTCATCCTACTCACCTGCGTGCATACTAAAAGTCAGCTACGCTGAGTGAGTTCTAGTTAATCATACATTATACAATACACATAAACTTATATTCTTTCATTCATACTTTCATACTTTCTTTTGTATTAACTTACTTTCATATCTTACGTTATAAAGAGCATTACGCCCTGCATTCCTCGAGTATTATTAGGGCTCGGTACCCTCCTTCCTCGAGTATTATTAGGGCTCGGTACCCTCTTTCCTAACCATACAACCATCATTTCCTTCTTTTATTAACTTTATCACGTTCATACACATAAGCATACATATCATGCTTACCTTATACATAGCGTTACAACCTGACAGTACGTGCAATATCCGAAGATCGTTCACGTACCATCAAGCAATCATTCATACACTTCACATTATCCACATAAGGCATACACTTATCTCTTAGGATAAGCGTATTAACAAACATATTGAGTATGCACACAGCCCCGAAAACATAACACATAAATGGGGCTAGAAACTCACCTGAATCCTGTTACGCTCTCCGTTAATCGGTATTCCCTTCTTGAGTTGTGCACGGCTAACTGTATAATATTTACATGTATCAATTAACTACTACTACTCATGTTGTATTTCTATCTTTATATAACCCACAACGAACGGGGGTCCGGGGGCAGCGCCCCTGGTAGCGGGGTTCTAGGGGCGGCAGCCCCTAGCGGGGTCCAAGGGGCAGAGCCCCTGGCTGGGGTTAAGCTGTCAGTTATGCCACCCAATCATTTGAAGATGAGGCTATGTATTGGTGGGAGAGTGTGGAGCAGAGGAGGACCCGTGAGTGATTGAGTTTAACGTTGGTGACAATGTGATGCTCAAGGTCGAACTTCATCGCTTTGATCTCTTCATGGGTCCTCCTCTGCTCCACACTCTCCCACCAATACATAGCCTCATCTTCAAATGATTGGGTGGCATAACTGACAGCTTAACCCCAGCCAGGGGCTCTGCCCCTTGGACCCCGCTAGGGGCTGCCGCCCCTAGAACCCCGCTACCAGGGGCGCTGCCCCAGGACCCCCGTTCGTTGTGGGTTATATAAAGATAGAAATACAACATGAGTAGTAGTAGTTAATTGATACATGTAAATATTATACAGTTAGCCGTGCACAACTCAAGAAGGGAATAACGATTAATGGAGAGCGTAACAGGATTCAGGTGAGTTTCTAGCCCCATTTATGTGTTATGTTTTCGGGGCTGTGTGCATACTCAATATGTTTGTTAATACGCTTATCCTAAGAGATAAGTGTATGCCTTATGTGGATAATGTGAAGTGTATGAATGATTGCTTGATGGTACGTGAACGATCTTCGGATATTGCACGTACTGTCAGGTTGTAACGCTATGTATAAGGTAAGCATGATATGTATGCTTATGTGTATGAACGTGATAAAGTTAATAAAAGAAGGAAATGATGGTTGTATGGTTAGGAAAGAGGGTATCGAGCCCTAATAATACTCGAGGAAGGAGGGTACCGAGCCCTAATAATACTCGAGGAAGGAGGGTACCGAGCCCTAATAATACTCGAGGAATGCAGGGCGTAATGCTCTTTATAACGTAAGATATGAAAGTAAGTTAATACAAAAGAAAGTATGAAAGTATGAAAGTATGAATGAAAGAATATAAGTTTATGTGTATTGTATAATGTATGATTAACTATAACTCACTCAGCGTAGCTGACTTTTAGTATGCACGCAGGTGAGTAGGATGAGGCTGCTCGCTTGAGGAGACACGTGGCACTGAATAAGAGGCTGGCATCGGAAGACTCAAGACGTTTAAGTTTAATGTTTTGTTTATTTTGAAAGACAAGATGACGTTTTAAGACAAGATGTGTTTTGTTATGAAATGTTTAATGAAAGCTTTTATATTCCGCGAATGTTTTAATTAACTCTGATATTTAGAACTGCGTTTATGAGTAAATCCAACACGAAAGTAGGGCTACCGGTAACGGGGCCTTACACAAGCCTACGTTGATATTTTAACTTATGTGCATCAAAATAAAGGCTACTTCGTATCGTAGTTAAACCCCACTAAAAGTCTAAAATATAGTTTTTTTTTATTATAAATAGTAAATAAGACCGATTTTTTTAGTTTACGATAATAATTCTAATTTTATATAATCTATTTAACAAGAAAGAGTTAGTGTGTGAACCAAATTTGAGATTATTGTGTTTAATAAAAATCGAAAAAGCTAAAATTAATCAAAACACTGACAAGTCATCAAACCAAATTTCTGTTTTCCGTTATGACTTATGATTAAAAAGCTATCATTCTAAGAAAAATGGTCATGATTTTGGTTAAGTATCATAACTTAGTTTAACTTTACTTGCCATGTGTTTAGTATCTAATTAGTTTAGACTTTAGACTTTAGAGTTAAGAAATATGAGTACCGTATTATTAACACTTATATAGTTATATAGTTATATGTGATGAAAGATAGAAAGAAAGGTGGTCATATAAATTTACAAGAATTTATATGGTTTTATATGTTTAATGTATCATACCTAAAACACTATTTATACATGCTTATGCTTATGTGATCTTTATAGTGCTCAACATAAAATTTGATTATGTATTTGAACTTCCTCCTGTTTTTTATTACGTCAAATAAATAAAAAATCATGATTACGTCAAATAATTATAATTTTTTAATGTGAGATGACTACGAATCATGATTTTTGAATTTGTACGAACTCCTTTTAAAACTCGTCAATTTGTGTAGTCATATGTTAGTTAAAATAAGAAAAAAGAATATTTCTTATTTGATATGGTTAAGTTTATAGTTTTTATCGTTTTCTAGTTTAAAAAGGTATAAAAAATATGTTAAATGATAATTAAAAAAGTATAAAAGGCACTATTGATTTTTAAAAAATCTATTAGCTCTTAACCAGTGGATTCGAACGCATGTCGCGGTAGGAAGGACCAAATGTTGCAGCGGGAAGGCACAAACAAACAAACAAACAAACGCACATAGTATAGCAGAAGTTAATTGGTTGGCTATATGGAGAATTTGTGATGCACAGAGACTGCTTTCAGAAAAACTCCCGATCAAAAGCAAGCAACATACATGCACAGATAACAAATAACTTGTGAACGAGTAGCATAGTAAAATAAAAACACATTTGACATCATGGAACCCAAATAGACATAAAAATATTAAACATAAAGAAAATCAAATGTAAAGTCCATTTAAATGAATTTAAAATTGTGCATACACAAAAATAAACGTTTTGGCTAAAAAAAGGTTGTTGTACTTGTGACCAAATTGAATTTTTTTAAAAGTAAACATCCATAATTTGTTTTTGAATAAAGCTTATATTAAGAATTTAAGAATAATTAAAAAAAAGAAACATATTAACTATAAGTTTTAAAATATGAAAACTAAGTATATAAGTACGAATATAATTAAATAAAGTAAAATAAAATCTCATAGTGGAACACTTGGCATGAGGTGAATTACTTCGAAATATTGTTTAGAAATAAACTTAAAAATAGCTGTGTTTTTAAAAAAATTATAAAAATGAATATTCTTACTTTCAACTTTCTAGCAATTTCGGTCTATTGTTCGTCATCGAAGGTAAAGCATCTTATTCTCTATATGTTTCAAAGGGGTGGGGGATTGGATGATATGAGTGATTGAGTATTTGTGTAATTTTATTCAGATATAAATAATGATTTAATAAGTAATTAGATTAAAAGAATGGTTGATGTGCAAAGTTAATGATGAATTTTATACGATTGTCTTAAATTTAATAATATTTTTACTTGACAACAATAAACTTTGATTAAGCAATAAACTTTAATGATTTTTCTGAAAATTTTGTGTTTTAATACTCTTCTTTGATCGTGAAAGTTTTCATATCGAATGGAGCTCAATAGAATAAATGAAATAGTTACAAAACTTTTATGTATGTTGTCGCCGAATTTGATTTACTCGTAACAACATTTATTATTTAACGTTTTTTGTTTTAGAATTTAGCCAAGGCCTATAAAAACGTAACTAATTTTTGTCTTTTTAGAACGAAAGTCGTAACTAAATATCATAACTATTTTGTTATATTTAAATATCATAGCTATGAAATCTTTACATTGATTGAAACATTTATATTCTAAGCTTTATTAAAAACATTAGCATTTATATTCTTAGTTACTAGGTAACAACATTTCTCAAAAATCAAACCAAAATAAATATACATATTACATAGTACATAGCTTTAATAAAAACAATAAATAGCAATTAAGTTTAATAGCTTTTCCATTAAGCTAAACTAATTCCAAAAATATTTCCCGACCACAAAATAATATCAAAAACTTAATTAATCCGATTTAACAAAACGTAAATGCCATTAACAATTAACAAAATAATAATTTTACCGAAAGGTAAATAAAAAGTGTAAACAGGTAAAATGACATTTCAGGACGAAATTTCTAGCACGGTACAAGGGTACCCTCGTCATTTCAAACCCCCAGGTACACTTAAGCCCCAAGCAACTCCATTACGCAAAATGACATAAATACCCCCACACCATTGTAACCCACCGCTTATATAAATACGGAACTCTCTCATTTCCACGCGGTCTCTAGAACTTTTCCTCTCGAAAAAACTTGATCGGAAAAAATGGTGGAACCACCACCAGACGATGACGTGGAACAATCAACAACTGTGTTTCCGGTAGTTCTATACGACGGAGATCGCGAAGTGAACGCAGGCAACATTAGCATCCATCCAGATCTCGTGTACAAGGCGTTTCAGGTCAAATTAAGCGAAATGACAGGCATATCGTACAATAACCTAACTACATACTTAATCGATAACAAGAAGTCAAAGTCGTCACCTGACCGCCGGAAGATTCTCATCACCGGTAAGGTTAACTTCGCCGTTATCGTTAGAGAACGTAACTGTTACTTCTTCGTTGTGTTAAAACGTTCACGTAGAGAACGCCGTAGACGACCTACTAAACAAATCGATTATCATGATATTAATAATTATCATTATTATCAGCACTACATGAATATGATATTCGACTTGCCTAATTTTCCGAGAATTGAAGAAGCGTACCCTAGGGTTTCGAGTCGGTCGTTGTGTGTGGAGTGTACTGTGGCGTTGAAGCAGGGGAAGTCGCCGGAGTTTCATTGTTGTGTTTACGATGAGGTGGTGGTAGGGTGGTTCCGGTCGCCGGCGGGACCGATTTGCCGGCCGTGAACGACGGTTTTGAGTTCCTGCAGCCGCTACATTTTTGTGAATGTTTGTATAGAATTTGAGCAGGATGGGATTGCTCTGCTGTAGCGTGGTGCACGGTAAGGATAATAGATATGTGTTTTGATTGGTTAATTGTGGTGTGTTGATACAATTTGAGATACAATGAGTCAATGGTAATATTACATTGATAGTTGTTACATTGATTAGTTGATTATGACTTGCTATGAGAATTACCATTTTACCCTGAAGTTAGTTACTGTTTTTTACTTTTTTTTTTAATTAAATTATAGCTTCTTTAGAGTATACAACAATGTGACACCAAACCTCTTGATAGAGGTGTGTGTAGTTAACGTGTGGATTTACCGGAGGTAGCATGTGATATGGAGATTCACACGTTATGCTTTGTTACTATTGTATGTTTCTCTCTTTTTGGTCACACGAATGCGCAAAGTATGGTGAATGGTCGCACGTTACGGGGCATGTTCCTTTTGGTTACAAACGTGAAATGTTAAACTTTTAATGTTGGCTTTTAGTTCATAAATCATATTGATTAGATGAATATTAAAACCTCAAATGTGAATTTTGAGGCTTTTGAAGTGGTCTACTAACCTTATTAACAATAATAACTATCATTATAAATGGGGATGATATAACCATTGATAATGACAACTTCATTTTTTACCATTCGTGGCTAGATTCCCTTATGATTTGTTGATAATTTGGGACATGGTCTTGGATTGAATATAAGATTATGTGTTTTTAGCTCTTTTTATAATGAAGTTGTTTGGATTGAGATAAATGTGACAACATTAAGCAATATCTGCAACGTCAAACTACATTGAATGGAACTTAAGTCTAAAGGTAAGACATTATCTATAAAGCAATTTTAGTGGCTTTTGTGACTTTTGGTACAAATGTTGCTTTTGAGGTTCTATACTTCATTCGACTGCTAAAGTAAAACTAAAAACAGGAACTGAAACTACGATATTATGTTTTTTGAGGAATAATCATTATTCTTAAAGCAATTGTGTCAAATATCCATCAAGAAAACGATGGTTTGGGTTTGTGACAAATTGCTTATTGACGTATAATGAAGTATGTGGCAGTATATCTTTTTATACTACTTGAGTAGTCATAAGTCCATGTAACTAGAAATCATGTTGGGTTGTAAGACAAAATTGTAAGATTCCAACATTGTGCGTATGCACACACAATAGTCAATAGTGGTGATCCAAAATTATAACGTTCGACCTCTCGTATTAATTAATCAGTATTTTATGTTTTATCCACGAGAAGTTCAGAGTTTTGTTAAGAGCGTGACTATATAAAACTATAAAAGATCACAAATCCTAAAATCCCTCTCATGTATGCACTTAACTATGTTACTTTTCTTTTCCACAACTAGACTCCTAAAATCCGTAAATGATATTTGAGGATGGGTAACATCTTAGGTTGTCTCTACGGATTTTAGTATAGACATCAGTGCAAATTCTCAGAAAGGGTAACAAATGCTTAAAAATTTGTTTTTGATTACCTGAGTAGAGACATCTTAAGTTGTTACCCATGTAGAGACATTCTACATTGTTAACCTGAAAATTTTAACTGATCAATGATCAATCATGCTACAAGTTGAGTTCTTTTGTAATTCACAACTAAACTACTAAAGCACCCAACAACACATTCTTTATAAGTTGTGTGAGTCATTAGCAGCTTTGAAGATACATTGACTTGATTGGATTGTTAAGTGTAGCGCATAAGCTTCAGATGATAACTTTATGACTAGTAGTTTGTATTCGACCTTAGGGAGGCGGTGATTCTCATATTATCCCAAACTTACAAAGGCGGTTTGTGCAATGGTGGTATTGATCCGGAAAGGATAGCCAATCCTGTTAGTTGACTGTCACGGGATTTGACATGATGCCCAGTGGTGGTGAGTTCAACGTACGTAGGAGACATAGTGCATCTCATTCATACATAGATAGAACTTAGAAGGCCAAACGAGTCTGACACTATGCAAGATGATGTTAATGGACTATAGAGATGATTTGGTGCATATTTCCAATGTCATGTGGTGAATTTGTCTCCAACATCTTCCCTAGATACATTATGTGTGTGTGATAGACCGACAGCTACCTACCGAGTGTTCACATCTTTTATTAACACCTGATTATGACCGCTCTTTTTCACGAGCATTTAAAGGACATTCGCATTCCATATTCTTCTTTGTGGATATGTTATTTTCATCTGATGGACGTCTTTCCTTTCCATAATTGGACACGGTAGGCTTTAAGTAGGCCATGGTGACGTATCATAAGTTTTATACGTTGTATGTGGCATTATTTTTAGGCTTGGACCTTTACTATTAATTTTGTTTCCAATAAAAATCACAAAATGCCATTTTAAAAATGTATATTGTAAATACAACATATCTCCCGAAGGTTCCAACTTCCAAGATATATTTTAATGGAAAAATAAAAAAAAATTATATATTAAGCTTCGTTAAAAGAAAAAAAAAAAGGATAACTGATAGTATATAAGTTTACTAGTGGAAAACAATGAGGTTATACGTAGCTTTGAAATAATTATATGTTTATAGAAATATGCTATCGTCCTGAAATGAGAAGTTGTCGAGCATAAGTTTCATGATTTATTCAAAAAGTTTATTCTTCCGTGGGTTTTCAAAAAGATTAAATTTTTATTCATTTTAACATAATAACAACAATATAAATTTTATATTAATAAATATATTATTAGACACATGTGCTTAGCCTCTTAGTAACTACTCGGTTATCCACAAGTGTATACCTGCATCCCCTCTCTCCTCTCAACATTCTTCTCGTCGGCTTTGAGGAATCAAAGGACAAGATAATTGAGTGTGTTAGATTTTATAAGGTTGTGTAACACGTCATCTCAAAAAAAACTGACTTGTCACTATTACGGGCACCCGATACAAAAACATAGTTCCATGATGTAAACAAATGTTCTTAAATGAATTAAATTAAATGAAATTATAAAACACATTTACTTCAGAGTAAAAGTACTCCCGAGTTTTAATCCCCTTGCTCTTCACTTTCCTACCAGAAAGATCTCAAAGCCTATCGTGCGCCAAAATAAGGGGGGAAAGGAACGAATAACCAAAAGACGACCGAGGGTAAGAGGCAACCTAGCCAATGAATGTGATGGCCTCGTACGATGTATAAGAGCATTCCAAACCCATCCCTTATATATATTTATAAGAGTGGAAATTGCGTATTGGAGTGAATGGTTGAGAGAGGATGAGACAAAACATTTTATTGTTTATCCATGTATTTGGGAAGACATTGTACCCGTAATCCCGCATTAATTTTCTAATATTTTTTGTAAGTGATTATGAGTGGAGGAGATGGAAAATGTGATAATAAATTTATAAAAAATATTTTTTAATTAAAAATAAGAGAAAAATGTTATGGTTTTTATTGTATTATCGAGATAACTAGATGATGAATAAATTACGAACGCTCTAATACTACTGATAGGCAATTCGCCATGACGGTTTGAAACTTAAAAAGTACAAATCGATCGATCGATCTTTTGAGTTATCAAATAATGACGGTGCAGTTTTGTTTTCATGTTTGAAAACCGCCCCCTTTTTTCATTACTAATCGAATATCCTTCACTATTTGACTAAAAATGGAGCGAAATGATCTTGTTTTGTTCCTCGGTTGAAAAGAGATCGAAAGCCGGCCATACCTTCTATGTTTTTAGTAACGTAGAGGAGGAAGTCTGATATAGAATTATCAACTTTACATTGTAAGGAGTAAAAGTACTATTCATTTTTAATGTTTTTTTCATTGAACCACAACATCAAAAAATACATACATGCCACTTTTGTAGAGTTCCATATTAATCCTCAAAATTTCATTGTTTCCAATTTTATTATATAATAATTTTACTTATTCTCTCTTCAAGCCCTTGATTTTTTCAAATATCCTATAGTCCTATATATTATATTATCATGTTCCTTTAATGAGGAGACATCACGATTCCTTTTCCATGGGTTTTTACGTTTTGACATAAATGTTTATCCAAGCACGAGTATATTTACGTTTTGACATAAATTTTATTAGGTTTGATCCCGTGTTATACACGAACGGAAAATATATAAAAACTTCATATATATATATATGTATGTGTGTGTGTGTTTGTATACATTTAATGAATTGTAAATGTTATATAATAGCATTGTTACCCACGCGTTGCGGCGGGATATTATGTATGGTTAGAAATATCAAATATATCATTTTTATTACGTATGTACAACAGAAGACGACGAATCATCCCTATCCCTAATTGTTTTTCTTCGCGCATGAAGGCAATCAGAATTTATCCTCTTTCAACACCCATAGGGTTGTTTATCTTTCATACTTAACTGCAATATTTATCCAAAAACAATAAACATAAAATATATAATTAACAATAAGTCTGCACAATATTAAATATATATCAATAATAACTTCTACAAATTGTTTTAAGGCATTAGGCATATATAGATGGCACCAGAAAGTTCAAATTTATGTTTTAGGAATTAAAAACACAGTGGATGTCTATGGCATTAAAATATAATTTGCACTGTGATGGTTATATGATTTTCAATAATTTTAGGATAATATGAACATAGTTGAAAAATAATCTCAAATTTCATACCCATATAAAACCTTACCACAGATCAATTGCAATAACATTGAATATTATCGTAACGCATAAGGTGATACTAAATCCTTTATGAATGTATTTGATTTCTATTTCCCAGAACATCATAGAACATTGGTAATTTGAAAATAGAATTGTCGTACTTGTTGGAACGTGAGAGGCAGAAAGTATGAAGAAATAACCGTCGAAGATTGTAAAGAAAGAAATTATACTGAGTATGAGGGGTTTTATACCGAAAGAGGGGCAATGATTATGACGGTTTGTTGGAAAAACTGTCGGTTTTATCTCTCAAATGCATATATCATAACCAATTATTAGTATTTTCAATTATATTATGTGGGTTATTAATAAATTGGGTAGATAAAATTAAAGGATAAATAATAGGACATATGATATATGACGGTGATGGTAGTAAATATAGATTACAATTTTATTTTTTTTAATCAAAGGGATATAAAATATGACGGTGGCAGAGGTAAAAAAAAATAATATTTTTTTTTAATCTCAAGGGGGCAGATAACATTAAATCATAAATAATGGGGCATATGATATACTACGGTGGTAGTGGTAATAAGAAATTAAAAAAAAATCATAATTAAAAGGATATGATATACGACGGTGAAAGTGGTAAAATAAAATAATTAAAATGAACCAGAGAATCCAGAGAGAATTTGTGTAGAATATTATAGATGATCAAGTATTCACACTATACATAAACGTATATATATACATGTAAAACATAAAGTAACCGTCAAATACATTTATGTGGGGTATTATATATCTGGTTCATAACACTCCCCCTCAGATATATATTATTATACACTATCAACATTATACTACTGGATAATATTGGCTCGGTTCTTCTGGATCGGTGTAATACTTAGTTATGTTGCCTCGTTAAAACCTTACTAAGAAAACCCAGTGGGACAAAACTTAGTTAAGGAAAAAGAGTACATCATGTGTATTTCTCCCCCTCAATTGAACATTATATCTAAGTCTTTAGAAATCAATATTCTATTGTTGTTGCTTAACTTTATTTTGTTGTAGTCGTCTCCAATCGGAACTATGCAATTTATATTGTCTTCATATATCCTTTGGTTCTTCATAATTTGGTCTAAACCGCATACCTCTTGTAAGTGTTGGATCATTAACCTTCATGAGTGAAAGCACATTTGAATTATAGTCGAGCTCAATGTATGTCTGATGGATATCCTGCATAAACATAACACGGGACTCGCATTTTCTTTATGGAACAAATCCATGTATTGAGTCCTTAAAGATATTAACATATCATTTTATACGCTTAATGATGATGCATCGTTAAAAACCTTGCTAGGAAAACCCGGTGGGACAAAACCATAGCTAATGGAAAAAGATGTGCATCACGTATTTTAAATAATAAACAACATGCTTCAGGATGATGTTAAATCGATACTTCAGGACCTATAAAACTGATACTACTAGATCAGTTATGTTGCCTCATTAAAAACCTTACTAAGTAAACCTAATATGAAAAACTTAGTGAAGGGAAAAAGAGTGAAACATGTTAGAATATAATCAAATTTCACTAGCACATATTAAGGCATCAATTTTGTTTAACCATGGTACTTCTGGACCAAGTACTTCTAGTCACGATACTTCTGGACCAAGTACTTCTTTCTCCTTTTCTTGTACAATGAGGATCATATGTATATCTAGAAATTGACCGATCATGATATGCTTAGTGAATCAACTTTACTTGTATTAAAATATGTTAACATCTTCTAGATGTAATTTGATTGATGGATAAATATACAATTAAACATATACTCGAGCTGCAGGTCGAGGACTAATTTAGTCGTCTCAAGTTCTTTCGTCTCAAAATTTTCTCTTAATTAGTTTGGCAGAGTCCTTCGATGATGTAGGACATCGTTACTGTAAACTGCGATTATATGAACTTTAAGAGTGAAATTTTGATATATAGAATATCAAAGTCCTTTTATTACTTCAGGCATTTTTGTCCATTCAAGGATATGCATGTGAATGTAATGTTCAATTGTCTCGTACAACAATAATGTTCAATTGTTCCATACAACCATACGGTGATAACACCCATAAACTTTATCTGAAGTCCTTCTGAGATTGCGAGGCAGATTAAAACATTTGATGGTTATCCCATCCACTACAGGGGAATAGGTTTCCTCATAATCAACTACTGGGATTTGGGAAAAGAACCATTGTGTTACTAGTCGTGCCATACACCGCAAATTTCATTCTTTTAGTTTCTTTTTATATATAAAGACACCCATTTATAAGCTATTGGTTTGACGTCTATGGGCGTTCAGACTGCAGGTCCGAAAACGTTTTGCTTGTCATATTCAATTTAGCCTTTTAGGCATCTTGCCGTTGTTGGCAGTCAGATATGTGTATGTACTCTTCCAGAGTTTTAGACGTAATCTTCTCATCGATTACATCTATTTATATAGCATATGCAATATTTGTTTATACACGTGTTTAACTTTGGTTTCATATTGTACTATTTTGTACATAATTTGTAGAGAGCTCATATTAATTAAATACTGGTGGTTCTTCCAGAACTTTGTAAATCACATTAGTCTCTTTTGGGACATTTACTTCTTCTAGGGTTTTATTATTTACTTCTAGAAATATAATGGTCTCTTTTAGGACATTTATCTCAACTCAGACATTATATCAATAACCTCTTACATAGTTATACATGTAACCTCTTCTGGGGTTATACCAACTGCATTATTTTGCTTATTTGATTTTCGTGGGTTTTATCTTTGGAACCAATTTGTCTTCCACACCTTCTTTGTATGGTAATCACTTCCGTGATTACTTTAATTCGAGCAGATGAATTTGATGCTGGTATATGTGACTTTATCACTCTGTTTGTGTTTATGAATGCATCTAGTAACTTATTAGTTACTATTTACGAGTATATGACATATTTGACTTCAGATTCATACTAATCTCTTCTGGGATCTTTTTTTGATATTTAAGATGCACTTCATATTATTTCATGTATTATCAGACTTTCCATTCTTATCTCCCCCCTAAGATTGGGAATGCCATCATATTTAACTGATAGCTAGCATATGGAGGTGCTATAAATTATAAATATTTCTTCAGTCTTTATGTAGAACATATTTGACTCTCTTCTGGAGATTAGTTATGACGGGGAGTATTTGCTATCAGCAGTTGGATATTATTTGATTAGGGTAGCGATATGCGAAATAGCATGTCCTCACGTAGGAGATGATTATTCATATCTTATGATAAGCAATTTAGCTATTAATTGTAATATCTAAATCATTCACCTAAGATGTTCAACACTTATCTCGATAGATATATGCCTTTAGATTACTTGTTAGTGCTAGGTAGCACTTCAAATTATTTAGAGTTGTAGATAATTTAGCACATCATTATGTTATATAAATGACCTAATTTGTCATCAGCGTGTATTTGAGTAGTAACTTCAGGTTACTAATTATAATATTAAGTTATGGATAATTAGAACTTTAGAAGTATTAAGTTCTAATATGATAGTTGGTATGCTTCAAAATTTTAAATTCATTTCAGATTTATGTCCAATTAATTTGCACGTAACATATATTTCAGTGGTTACTGAAAATATATGTCACCATAATAACAATTATCTCAATCTTAATCACCTATTTAATAGAAATCATGATAGCAAGGTATCGGTTACAGAATTTTAAATTTTTGATTTGGATAAGCCAAGTGAATAAATTAAATATCGCTTGATTACAACTACGTATTTTCATTTTCTAAACATATAAAAACTTCCATTCATGAAACAGGGGTTTCATATTTTGTTTTTATGATTGTGATGATGATTTCAAATGTGGGGTTAATGGTTCTTTATTTGATTTCGTGTGAAAACGGCAGTGACTGAAAAAAAAATGATTCATGATGTTTAATCTTGTAATTGCAGATTTGAAAATCCTTATTTTGTCTCTATTTGTGTACGTTTCTGTGTTTGGATTTGATTCAAAATTTTTCATTTTTCCAAAATTTGCATTATGATTCGAAACCGCAATTTTGGTTCTGTAATGGCAAACTAATCTTAATATGGTTCTTCTCTATCCAAAAACTAATTTGGGCATTCTAACAAATGATAAACAGAGAGTGTTTGATATTCGATACCCGGTTTGAAGAACAGAAGATGATCCTTGAGCAATTCGTGCTGATAACGTAAAATAAACCAGAGAATCCAGAGAGAATTTGTGTAAAATATTATAGATGATCAAGTATTCACACTATACATAAACGTGTATATATATATATACACACATGTAAAACATAAAGTAACCATCAAATACATTTATGTGGGGTATTGTATATCTGGTTCATAACAATAATAAGTTTTTTTTTTTTTAATAAAGGGTGGGAATAAAGGAATGCAACTAATTCTACATGTAGTAGAGATAATTTAGCATTATTATTATTATTATTATTATTATTATTATCACATTGTTGTTTTAATTAAAAGAATCCAACATACAAAGACAAATTGAAAAAAAAAACAATTTAAAACATAATTCTAAGTCATGCCACATATTTCTAACTTATACCATGAAACAAAAGTGACATGTTAATTAAAATTCCATCATCTGCTTAAGTCGTATGTTGTAAACTATTAAGCGTAAACATTAGTTGTGTGTTATAAAAACTGTTGTTATTGAAATTATAAAACATATAAACACACAATATAAAGAATGTTACAAATATGAATATAACAATAAAATCCAAATCTCATGACGTAAACCATTATTTCAATCCATACATCTAGTCCAAACATTTATAGATAATTTCTCAAAATAAACAAAAATTACAAATTACAAAGTCTCAAAATTTTAAAAAATAACAATGAAAATAATTAATTGTCTTTATTACTCAATAAATGATGATTATAACAATTTATTTTGAAATTTTCTTCAACTTAGGAGTTAATGTTTAAAATTAATGTTCAAATTAACATGTGGAAATTATATAAATGAAAAATTGATTAGTTGGAAGCCTATATGAACATGCTAGTTGAATGCCACATGAAAACCTTGTGTTGCTTTAATATTATAGTAAGATTCAAAACTAAGTTCAAACATAGATGTTTACTTTTTCATATACGCTTTAATATATTCCCTCATACTTACAACGGTCTAACTTTTTATTGATTTTCGAATATAGTTTTGCGATGTGTAAATCAAATTGTCGTAACGCATGTAACATCCCGTTTTTAAAATATAAGTGAGGTATTAAAAATTTTTAAGAGGGTGTTTAACTAGAAAAACAATTATACAAGGTTTGAAGTTTTTAAACATAGGTTTGAAGTTATCTAACGATCGTTTAAAATGTAAGATAAATAGATGACTATTTGTAACTGTTTTATAAATATATATAAAACAAAAGTAATAAATATATAGACATGTCTAAATTTGAGATCTTGATTTATCACAGAATGTGATAATCTCGAGCATGTCATACATATCCATCAAATTTAAGTATATTATATGGCTCAGTCTCACAATTATGTGAACGTATTTGTGATAGTCTGCCACGTTTTAGTTTATTGCCACGTCTTTCTAAATTCAGTGCATGCTTGCGAAGTTGAAGTGTCAAGTGCATAAAAGAAACACAGAATATGCTGAAATCATTAAACTAGAACAGGCCTTTTATAGCTAACAAGTACAAACAAATGAAAACTAACAATAAGGAAACTATCCTACTAATATGGAAGACCAAACAAACTTGATAAAGCCTATATCCCTAAGGACTCGGCTTTATGGAACAGCAAAGACTAAATCAAATAAGTTAACAACTGCTTTCATGCACATGTGTCCATGAATTATTCCACGTGCATCCAAGAAATCCTCCCCTTAAACAAGACCAACATTAATTGTCTTGTTTAACAACACATACTCCCATAGCTTCTCTAGCTGCCTTGAATGATTCATCCTTAACTGCTTTTGTCATACCATCAGCCACCTGCTGTTTTGAGCCACAGAACTCTAATTATGTTTGGTCCTTCTATGCATAACAGGATTTTTAGATAACTTAATAGTGGAAGTATTGTCTCAATAAATTATCACAGTACCCGTCTCAACCTCCATATCTTTTAACAAGCCTTTCACCCATACACAATGACAAGCACACAATCCCGCAGCCACATATTCCGCCTCTGTGGAAGATAATGTAACATCTTCTTGCTTTCTCGAACACCAATTCACAGCAGCACCACTAAGCAAACAAACATACCCTGAAGTACTTCTTCGATCTTCTGAATCTCTGGCATAGTTGCTATCCGTGTATACCACTAAATTTCCATCCTTTCTCTTATCATACCGAAGCCCATAGTTCATTGTGCCTCTCACATATCTCAGAATTCTCTTTGCAGCAAGGAAGTGATCCTCCTTTGGATAAGCCTTGAACCTGGAGACAAGACTAACCACATACATAATGTCTGGCCTAGTGACAGTCAAATACATAAGACTCCCAACTAGACTTTTGTACATGGTTTCGTCAACCTCCTCCCCTGATCCAAGTTTTGTAAGATCAGCACCCGGGACCATAGGAATCTGCACAGCATTGGCTTCCTCCATCCCAAACCTCTTCATCACTTCTTTTGCATATTTCTCTTGACTGATTTCAATAACATCATCAGTTTGGTTAACCTCCACTCCTAAGAAATACCTCATTTTTTCAAGATCTGTCATTTTGAACTCTTTTTTCAGCGATTCTTTAAATTCATCACAGATCTTCTTATCACTTCCTGTATATATAAGATCATCTACATACAAACTCACCATTAAGAATTTATCATTTACCCTTTTGATGAACAATGTATGGTCATGACTGCTTTTCTTAAATCCTTCTCCTTTGAAGTAGGTTTCTATCCTTTGATACCAAGCCCTAGGGGCTTGTTTCAAACCATAGAGAGCTTTCTTTAACTTATACACCTTGTCTTCTTCCCCCCTTTTAACAAAACCTTCCGGTTGTTCAATGTAAACGGTCTCCTTTAACTCCCCATGCAGAAATGCGCTCTTCACATCAAGTTGATATACCACCCACTTTCTTTTGGCTGCCACAGCAAGGAACACTCTTATGGTATCCCATCTTGCAACGGGTGCAAAGACTTCACCATAATCTACACCATACTTTTGAGCATACCCTTTTGCAACCAATCTAGCCTTATGTTTCTCTACTTCTCCTTTTTCATTTAACTTAGTTTTGTATAACCATTTCACTCCAATTGGCTTTACATCAGGAGTTCTACCAACCAATTCCCAAGTTTGATTACTTACTATAACATCTATCTCGGCTTTCATGGCAGTTTGCCATATCTTCTGTTTCACAGCTTCTTCATAGCTGATGGGATCAGCTATGGCACTATATAATGCCATGATGTCTTCTTCAGCATAACTGGTGTGGTATTCATTCATCCAAGTAGGAGTTCTTTTGATTCTGTTTGAGATTCGGGCATTATTTTGCACGGGGACAGAATCGTTATTTCGTTCTTCACAAGTGTCTTCTGGAACATCAAAGTTGGCTTCTTCTTGTAGAGATTGGGTTTGGTCTGGAGCTTCATGGGGTTGGTCTGGAGCTTCTTCGTTGGTTTGATCAAGATCAGTTTGTTCAAGTGGCTTGTCACTGGAACATTCTTCTTCTATGATAAGTTCTTGTACAACTTCTTTAGATGTAGACCAATCCCACCTTCCTTCTTCGTCAAATAACACATCTCTACTTATCACAAGTGTCTTAGAGATTGGATCAAGTAATCTGTAGGCTTTTGATTCTTGACTAACTCCAAGGAAGATACACTTGCGACTCTTGTCATCAAGCTTTGTTCTTAACTGTTTAGGTATATGGGCATAACCAATACAGCCAAAGACTTTAAAATGAGCCACACTTGGTTTAGTACCTGTCCACAACTCCTCAGGTACACGTTTATCCAAGCTTCTATTTATAGTTCTATTAAGAACATGGCAAGCCCAAGCAACAGCTTCTGCCCATAAGGACTTAGGTAAATCCTTTTCTTTTAAGAGGCATCTTACCATATTCGTAATAGTCCTATTTCTTCTTTTGGCCACCCCGTTTTGTTGGGGTGTATAAGCAGCTGTTAACTGCCTTTTAATCCCTTCTTTTGCACAAAAATCTTTAAACTCTTGAGAAGTGAACTCTCCCCCTCTATCATTTCTCAAACATTTTATGAATAAACCAGATTCTTTTTCAACCAATGCCTTATATATTTTAAAGCATTCAAAAGCCTCCCCTTTAGTATTTAGCATATAAACCCACGTCTTTCTCATGTAATCATCAATAAACACTAAAACATACCTCTTGTTTCCTTGAGACATAGGCTTGATTGGTCCACAAATATCAGTGTGAACTAGCTGTAGCCGATCAGAAGCATGCCACCTACTCTTCTTTGGTATTTCAACACGGTTTTGTTTTCCCACAACACATACTTCACACACATAAGTCTTTTGAGCCACCTTGGGTAGTCCTTCAACCATATTATTGAACTGCATGGTTCTGAGGGCTTTGTGATTGACATGAGCAAATCTCCTATGCCACATATCTTCACACGTGGTGACTTGTAGGCATCTGCTCGAGTCATCTTGAGTAACAAAGATGGGAAACATACGATTCTTGGTCATTTTCGAGGTCATTACTAGGCCTCTTGTTGGGTGATACACTCTATCAATTCCTTCTTTGAACACAAACGCAACACCTTTGTCCTGAAGTTGCCCCACACTAATAAGGTTGGAAGTAAGCTCAGGTGTATAATAAACTTTGGTGATAACCTGAGTTTTTCCATCCACACACAGCTTAACATATCCAATTCTTCAACCTTTTATCATCTCCCAATTTGACTGAGTGATAAAAACTCAGATCAATATTGATAAACCATGACTTGTCGCCAGTCATGTGATTTGAACATGCCGAATCCAAGAACCAAATACTTTCCCTTCCATCTTTTTGTGTCTCCGAGTTGGCCTTTAATACCCTTTCCTCATGTTGGTATTTTTCAACATCTACAATTGCCATAAGAACCAATTCCTCACTTTCTTCATACTCAGCGTAGTTTGCAGTTTTCTCTTCAATGGGACATTCATATTGAAAATGCCCCATCTTGTGACATTTGAAACATTCGATAGAATTTTTATCGAAAGAACTACGTCCTCTACCTCTGCCTCTACCTCTTGCGTAGTTTGATCTCCCCCTTCCTCTTCCTCTACCATAGGATGTTTCTTGTTCAACCTTGAGGACTTGTTCCTCCATCGGCTTCTTTTGTAATTTTTGTTCATGCACAAGTAGAGAGCTTTGCAGCTCATCTACAGTCATGGTATCCAAATCCTTGGATTCTTCAATAGTGCATACAATAAAATTGAAGCTTTCTGTGAGGGTTCTCAAAACCTTCTCAACGATTTTGACATCTGACATATCATCACCACAGTTTCTCATGTCATTGGCTGTGACCATGACTCTTCCCATGTATTCATTCACACTTTCTCCGGATCTCATCTCCAGAGTTTCAAAGTCTCTTCTCAACCTTTGCAACTGTGCACGTTTGACTCGTGCACTCCCTTGATACTTATTCTTCATCGCGTCCCACACTTGCTTTGATGTCTCCTTCTGGGAGATTGTCTTCAGAATCGTCTTATCTATAGACTGGAACAAGTAATTCAGAACCTTCAGATCTTTTAACTTGTTCTCTTCATAGTTCTTCCTCTGCGTTGCTGTGGCTTGTTCTCCTGGCTTAATCACAGTGTACCCCTCTTCAACCACGTTCCAACACTCCTTGGATTGAATGAGATTCTTCATGACCATGTTCCAATGATCATAATCTCCATCAAACTTTGGGACGTGGCTTGCCTGGATATGACTTGAATCTTCAGTCATCGTTCTTCTTGCAGCAACAGAACTTCTTTTCTTTAACTATGGATTTCACTCAGCGCTCAAAGGATCTCACAATTGTGCTCTGATACCACTTGAAGTGTCAAGTGCATAAAAGAAACACAGAATATGCTGAACTGAATAATTATCATTAAACTAGAACCAGCCTTTTATAGCCAACAAGTACAACGTTCGGAAACAAATTGAAAACTAACAATAAGGAAACTATCCTACTAATATGGAAGACCAAACAAACTTGATAAAGCCTATATCCCTAAGGACTCGGCTTTATGGAACAGCAAAGACTAAATCAAATAAGTTAACAACTGCTTTCATGCACATGTGTGCATGAATTATTCCACGTGCATCCAAGAGAAGTAACCTGGCCTTCACTTGGTTTCTTTTTAATTGTCAAGTCCTATGCTAGGTATAAATATATACATATATAGATGTATCTCGAGCTAAAAAAAAAGAGTACCTGAGAGTTGTAGATATAAATCAAAAAAAAAAAAATTAAGAAACAAAGGTTATTTATGGTGGTGGTAAATTACCTGGTGGCGTTGGTCGCTTTGTGGCGGAAAACAGCGGTGGTGACTCGGTCAGTGAGTGATCGCTGACGGTGTTGATTGGTACACTAGTGGTGAATTACGATAGCACCAAATGCGTTCGCAATATATGGTTTTAATACATGGAGGTAATCGATATAAGAATTCATGAGTGGTAAACATGAATTTTGTGTATCTAAACCATCAACAGGCCGGAGATAAAAATGAACGAGGACTGTTAAAAAGGAAAGATAGTTAAACTAGATAAATAAAGGTGGTGGTGTTAGTCGAAAAAAAGAACATTGTACTTAGTGATGGCTCTCGAAGAACTTAATAGGCAATATTATCTATTGGAGAAGCAGTGATCTTCGATGGTGGTTAGTAGTTAAGAAAATGGGTCATGGTGATTTATTATGGTGGTAATTTTTGGCATACCAGTAGTTGGTTAGTGAGACTTTTATCATGTTCGGGGCGGATGAGTGTTCCGAGTCATGCATCAGAAGGGGATTAAAAGAAGTTGAACAAGGATTTTTCGGAAAGATTCTCTAGACGTCAAGGTAAGTTCATTCAACTCTCCAAATATTTTATGTGATTTAGTCATAATATTATACGGGTGATAGAATTTGTGTAAATATGATTTTAGTTACACGAGTAAAAATATATGATGTTATGATAACTAAACGGAGAAACATAATTATTGCCACGGGTGTAACGTGGTGGGGTTAAATCACAATTGAGTGATAAATATTGCCACAAGTATAACGTGGTGTGGTTAAATCACAATTGTGTGATAAATATTGCCATGGGTGTAACATGGTGGGGGGTTAAATCAACATAGTGTGATAAATATTGCCATGGGTGTAACATGGTGGGGGTTAAATCACCATAGTGTGATGAATATTGCCACGAGTGCAACGTGGTGGACGTACGTTAAATCACAACTATGTGATAAGGATTAAATCCATAGTTTTAAATAGTAAATTGTCACGAGGGAAATATGGTGGTGGATTGATGGTTAAAAATTTGATGTGAAAAACATTATTATATTATGATAAATGAACTCACTTAGCTTTGCTAATGTTATGGTAAATAATGTTTTTCAGGCAAATCACCGGTACGTGTCTAGAAGAGTCGGATTGAGCCTCGGTATGTTGAAAGATCGAACATTATGTTTATAACCCATTTTTAGATGTATATATTATGGGTTATTTGAATAATTTTTGATTATGTCAACTTACTCAACGTATCAAATAAATATATAATGTGAATTTTGAACATAGTTGTTTTGTCACATTATTTTATTATAATGCTTCCGTTACTTTGAAAAAAAAAACCTGGGACCATTTTGAAATAAATATATTATTAAATTAATAATGAAATAAATATGTTTAAATATACAAGTGTTACAACGCACGGGTAAAATTACTAGTTTATTATAAAAAACTTTTAAAAATTTGGGTTATGTGGGGATCTGGATTTAATCTATCTATATAATATTTAGTTTAACATCAAATCCTATGTTAAAAAGGTAAAACTTCTCAAAGCCACCTCTTTCATCTATAAGATGAAACTATTCTTTTCTTTAAAAGTTAAATTTATTATCCTAAAGAAGCTAGGTTAAGATGTGATAAAAAATTGCAGGATTAAAAGGTTAGAGAATGTGATGTTTTGAGTGGTTATTTAATAATTACCGGATAACAACAATTTACAACTTATTTATGTGACCCAGCCTGACCCAAACAAAAAAATTGGACATTGGTTTCAAAAACATTCGAACATCGAGAAAAAGCTAGACAAAATTTATGAATCCAACAATGTATGTGCAATTAACTTAATATAATGTCTTAATAAAGATATATACCTAATACTAAGTTTATTTTCATCCAAAATGCTTATGGGTGATTTCAATATTGAGTGTGAAGAAACACTAAGTGACCCGGGGCAGATTATGGATAATCTGGGGGTTAAGTAATGTTTCCCACGAGGATGAGGTCCAGCAGAGAAGGTTGTTCTTCAGGGGACCTGCAAAACAGACACCGTAAGCTTGTCACTGAGAAGGGGGGGGGGTTCCTCCTTGTGACCACCCTCCGGCGTGAGAATCAGACTAGATTGCTCTGAATATAAGTGTATATTAAGAGATTGCTAGATAAGAGTGAGATATCAGATGATGTCCTTACCATTCCAAGGTGTTGGAGTATTTATAGCCGAAGGTAGGTTTCCTAGAAGGTACAGCCGGCTGAATAGTATTCCTGTTCCACCAACAGTGGACTACGCACAGGCCATGCTGGTTGGTGGATAGACTACGGCCGACAGTAACAAGGTCGGCTGTACACTGTTCCTTTACTGCCGGCTATGCACTGTTCTACCAACTGTAGGCTGCGCACGTCCCATAGTAAGGGTTGGTGAGTAGGCAGCGGCTAATAATGACAAACAGTACTAGAGGGTGCTCCTCCTCGTACTATTGTCGGTGAGCTGTCACCCTGTGATTGGTTCATGGGCTGTTCTGGTCAGATCGTCTGTTCTGCCCATACCTTAGTAGGTATAGTACAAAAGATCTTCCAGAAGCATACGGACTGGCTCCTTTAGGCGGGAGTATTCCCGCCTTGCTCATTCCTTCATGTGACTACTGAAGTAGCTAGTGCCTTGTGCGTGTAGCCTTGCTGTTAGTGCGGGTAGCCTTCCCTGATGGCTTGTATCCGCAACTGCGGGAACAGGCGGGGTACTTCACCATTGGGAGGCTTTTCCTGCGGGTACAGCTGGCGTACTGCGCGTAAGGTTTTCTCTGAGCATGGTGGGTCCTGCGGGAGCAGTTGGTCGTTGCGCAGACGTCCCTGTTCAAGGTGAGTCTTGCGGGTCCAACTGGGCTCTGCTGGGACCTACCTCTTCAAGTCCCCCCAGTCCAATGTTCTTCTCATGAATTATTAATAAGTGAGGTGAACTTTTGGACTTAGCAAGGGGTTTTGAAAAGGGGTTTTTAATTTTTAGGTTTTCCGTGGGGATTCTTCCCGCGGTTTTCCTGATGTCACGCAGAAATTCCCGACTTTTCTGCTTGATCTTTGGGTATGAAGCGGGTAGGTTTGTAACCTCCTCGCAAGTCAGGAGCGTTGAGTCCCACTTGTGTGGATTCTCCATGGGGTTTTGGTAGTTTTTAACATATTGATCAATTATGCTAAAACCACCAATTCCATCTTGGAGTTTCAAACAATATAGTTCTCGACGTTCCCGTCATGCGGGGATGTTATTCCCGTTTCCGCAAGCATGGCCCAGAAGATCCTTCTTGGTTTGAATTCCCTGCAGAGTGCTAAGTATGTGAAGGGTTTTGCCTTGACACTGTACCCGCACTCGTCTTACGGTTACTTTACTTCCAAGGTATTCCTGGCGTCAATTCCCTGCGGGTGCTAAGTATGTGAAGGGTTTTGCCTTGACACTGTACCCGCACCCGTCTTATGGTTACTTGGTTGCCAAGGTAAGGGGTATTTTCCCGCTTATTTTTGAATCTTTTTGAATTTTTTTGAAATTCGAAGAGTTGGTGAAAGGATAAGAACAGTCCAAACCTCTGAAACGTCGTGCGACGGTTTCTTCTGACTGTGTCAGGACGTGCAGGAAGTTATGGTGACGTGACAGTACATGGTCATTCCAGACGCCTTTTCAGGCGCGTGGGCGCAATTTTTCGGGCGCGTGGCCGCGAAATTAACGGTACGCGTCCTTTCAACAGCTGTTGCCAGCTTGCTTTTTGCCACGTGTCATAGTTTCATTGCACCTTCGATTTCTCTCTCTTCCGCATTAATTTCATCGCATTAATTGCGATTAGTATATAAAGGGGGAGAGGGTTCTTTGTAATCCACACTTTCACTTTTCTCTTCATCCTCAAAGCGATTTCCGGCGAATACTCAACTTTTCAGTCGAGCATTCTTTCGAAATCGTTTTCTTCTTTCATCTGCAAGATGTCTTCTCACGATCTCGAAGCTACAGCCCAGGAGGCTGGGGTGTTCACCGATGACAAGAGTATGCTGGCGAGTGCCAGTGTGCTCTGCCTGTCGATCTGTACCAGTACATCGTCAGGAAGTTCATGCTCGAGTCTCTCGAGCCTGAGTTTCCTGAACCCCATCAGACGGTGTATGATGCCCCCAGAGGCAAGATCGGGGTATATGCTGCATTCTTTGTTTACGGGAATCTTAGGTTCCCGTTGACAAAGTTTGTGTACCGTGTCCTAGAGAGGCACGGTGTGCACCTGACCGAGGTGCACCCGATGGCGATCGCGAAGATTCGCCATTTCGAGTGGGTATGCCGGATTCTGGGCATTGAGCCCTTTGTGGACCGCCTGATGACCTTCTACTCTTGGAGGTGCATCCAGGGGTGGTATACCCTGATAACCCGGATAAAGGGTTTGAAGATTTGCGCAACCGAGCGCAGTCTTCGCTCGTGGAAGCGGGAGTTCTTCTTCATCTCCGCCCGTGCCATCCCCCTTGCCATGAAATTCAAAAATGGGCAAGCACTTCCCAGCCTTCACGCCTCCAACTACTAGGAGGCGGAATGGTTCTCAAAGATATCCCGGGTCCAATCTCCGGTTTACCGGTTTGCGGAGTCCGGGATGGTGATGCTCGGGATGAGCCGGGTGTGGAAGGATGCGGATGCGCGAAAGATCCCGTCGTCCTCGAATACGGTTCGAACTCTGTTCCTTACGGTATGCTATGTTTCTTTTTGTTGATTTAGAATCTCTTCTAACTTTTTTCCTGTTTATTTCAGAGGGGAACGACTTGCAGTCTCTCCTGCAGCCGCGGGAGAGTGATGGTCCCGCTCGGATGGGTACTCGTGCTCTCGATGAGAACGAGTTGCCCATCTTGGAGCAGACGAGGGATCGGTTTGTGGAGGTCTACCCGCTAGGCCACGAGATCCTGAGCGCCAGGCGGCCAGGTAAGGCGCTATTCAACCCTCGACCCCTCAATGTTGAAACCTCTGCTGGAATTCCTCTAATCGTATGTTCTGATGAGGAATCCGCAGATGGTCCTCCGTTGGTGCGGAAGAAGAAGGCTGCCGGTGGGAAGGGGAAGGAGAAGGTGGCCTCCACTGCCGATCCAGTGCCTCGGTCTGACTCAGAGGCCGAGAGCGATGAGGTGGCGGGGAACCCCGGTGGTGAGAAGACCACCGCTCCGGAGGCTGTGACGACTGTCACCTCCGGAGAGCCCCGGATGACGACGGTGAGCGGCGCAAAGATGCCGGCTCCATCGGGTTCATCCCCGCCTGTCCGTACTTTCAGGCTCAAGAAAACCCGTAAGTACAAACTTTATTTTTAACTTCATAGTTTTCCATCTTTAATACTTTTCTTTGTGCAGGCGTGGATGTTGACGCATTCCAGGGTGGAGCAGGGAAGAGTACTCCCCCGCCCATGACGGTAGGCTTGGTCAGCCTACCTGAGGCGACGACCCAGGCGGCTGCGCCTGCTTCCGCTGGTTCAGTTGCTCAATCCATTGAGCCAACTGTTCCAGCTGTGATGACATCACCGCCGGCTGTCAGTGCCATTTTTACAGCATCTTTCACTGAGCCGGCGGTTACTTTTGCTGCGGACTCTGCAACAGCGACCGCGGCGGACTTCACCATGCCTCCTCCGTCATCGGCATCGACGGCCGATCCTTCAGGTATGCATGGGACTTCTCGCCAACCTCTGCCTCCTTCCCGTCTACCTGACCTCTTGGACGGATTTCCCTTGGGTTCAGGTGACGGGTTTGGCGGCTATCGGCCTGTTATCGACCCTACAGGTGCGTAGGGTTCTCTTGGCCTATTATTATATATTATTTTTTTTTATATATCATCTTTTCCTAACTGCTTTTTGTTTTTTGCAGTGTCGGATTCCAATGAAGTGTATGTTCCACGATGGAACATCCGCCGAGGAACAACCCTTCGCACCCCTGTGGAGTGCGTGGATTGGGCTCGTCACGCAGCTCCCAGCGGTGCGTTGGGGGAAGCCATGGCTAGCTACCAGGAGGGTAGGCTAACCAATGAGCTTCGGGTTCTCCTAGCCCGGATGCAGCCGCGCGTCGAGCTGCTTTGTCGTGAAAACGACAAATTAAAAGCAGCTCGCATTCAAGAAGTGGCTCAGGCGCGGGCTGTCCGGGAGGAGAATAGGAGGCTCTCCGCCGCGGCTGCAGAGAAGGAGAAGGCGTTCAAGGCCCTTGAAGTTGAGGTTCAGGCCCGTCTCGAGGCCCGTTCCAAGGCTGCCCAAGCTGTTAACGAACAGCTTCGGCTGGCTAAGGAAACTGCTAGGAACGCAACTGAAAGGGCCACAAAGGCCGAAGCTGTTGCTGAACCTCTACGCCTCGAGAATGAGGAACTTAAAGCTAAATTAGAGGCGCTCCAACAGGCTCATGATGCCTTGGCGATGGAGGACGCGAAGAAGCTCCAAGAGATCCTGGACCAGAGGGGCGTGCTTGACCACACTGAGCGGAAGCTAAAGGGCGTCGAAGAGGCTGCTGCAAAGGAAGTGTTGCTTGCCAACCTTAATAAAAGTGAAGCCGAACGCGCCTGTACCCAAGCTCAAGCCGCCCTCCAAGAAGCTCTGGTTGCCAAGGAATGGCTTCTTCGAGAAGCGTTGTCTCAAGTAAGCTTTTCATGTCTTTACGCTTTTCTTTGTAAATAGAAAAGGTTTTGATACTTGTATTTTTTTTTCTTTTTTGTAGGTTGTGCATCGGGTCTTCTCAGAGACGTCTTATGACGATGCTATGAGCGCAGCCCTCAACGCTTCTCATGAGGATGGGGAAAAGGCCGGCTTCCTGCTTGGTCTAGGGTTCGTTGAGAAAGGCATCCCGCCTTCCAACTTCCCTTTGTATGATGTGGATACTGAAGCTGTTTATGACCAAGCAGTGAACCAGTATGCCGCCTTCCCGCATCCGGTGGTGGGGAAGGTGAACGAAGTCGCTGCTGCTGATGATGGGCTAGCTATCCTTAAAGCTTTCCTTGAACCACCACGCTCTACTGATGGAGCGGGTCCAAGTGGAAGTGGTCCTGAAGCTTGATTCTGAAGATCCCTTTCCACCATTAGCGTAGATTTTTGCTTTTGTATAGCTTCTTTTGTATGCGGGTATGCACCCAGCAATCTTTGTAATATTTGAATTTTATGGAATAAAGATTGTGTTAGTTCTTTGCCTTTATTTTACGCATGTTTTGATCTAACTTAGCAATTTCCTTAGTACTTAGATAAGTTAACTTTTTAACACGGTAAATTATAAGTTTGTTTCGCTTCCTCTTACATGATTGTGCAGGTATGACCGTCACTTACACTTAGTAGGATGGCTTAACTTTACTTATATCTGACCTGCGTGGAAGTTTTCCTCATCTTTTCCTTTGAAATTTTCTAAGTGTTCAGAATAAGTTAACCTTTGAACGTGGTAGATGATAGGTTGAAGTTTTGCTTCCTTGTTCGTGATTGTGCGGGTAAGACCGTCACTTGCACTTACAAGGATGGCAAAACTTTACTTACATCTGACCTGCGTGTAGGTTTTCCTTAAAACTTGAGATTTCTTGCGTTGTGTTTATGCGGGTTTTGCCGCCTTCCACACGTACCGGCTTACTTCTTCCCCCATTTATGCGGTGAATACCGGCACATCAGTGTGGGAAGTTCATAAGTATAAAGGTAAGTCTATCAACACATTGTGAAAGGAGAATCATTTCCATTAGAAGTGGCTCTAGGCCTTTTCTTTACAAGTTTGGAATTGATCTACATATAACATTTGCGTAATTGAGCTCCATTCCATGTTCTTGGGATGGGAGTGCCATCGAGCCTTTCGAGCCGGTATGCGCCCTTTCCCAAAACTTCTTTGATAATGTATGGCCCTTCCCAGACCGGGGCCAGCTTTCCTGGGCGTTCTTGGTTCTAAGCCTCGTTGTTACGCAGTATGTAGTCTCCTACATTGAAGTTGCAGAGTTTTACCCGCGTGTTGTAGTACTTTTGCATTTGTCGCTTGTAGTTCTCTTCACGCACTGCGGCTAAGTCTCTGCGTTCCTCGGTTAGCATAAGGTCCAACCGTCTTTCCGCATCATTGTCTTCTGGCTGAATCAAGACCCTTGGTGAGGGTAAACCGATTTCGACCGGGACCATGGCTTCAGTGCCATAAGTGAGGCTGAACGGGGTTTCTCCCGTACTGGCCTTCTTCAGCGTTCTGTTTGCCCAAAGGACGTGCGGAAGCTCGTCCACCCAGCCGGATCTGTGTTCCAAGAGTCTTTTCTTTATGCCTTCGACGATGCTCTTATTTGCTCTTTCCACCTCACCATTACCTTGCGGGTGTGCCACTGAGGTAAAGGTGTGGGTGATTTGAAGTTCTTTCAGCCACTGTTGTAGCTTCTTGTCAGCAAAGTTGGTGCCGTTATCGCTCACCAAATTCTTTGGAAGTCCAAAACGATAAATAATAAATTCCCAAATAAATTTTTTGATATGTTTCGCGGTTGTTTGGGCTAAGGGTTTTGCTTCTATCCACTTGGTGAAGTAGTCGATGGCTACAACTAGGAACTGAACATTTCCTGCTGCTGTTGGAAATGGGCATGTCACATCGATGGCCCACTTCTGGAATGGCCATGAAGAGGTGACTGGAACAAGTTCATTCTTCGGGCGGTGCGTGTTGGGTGCGTAGAGCTGGCAAGACCTGCATTTTCTGATGTATGCCAGCGCATCCGTATGCATCCCCGGCCAAAAGTATCCCGCGTTGTTTAGCTTTGCTACAACAGCGCGGGGACCTGCGTGTACTCCACAGATGCCTTCGTGTACTTCCCTTAGGAGGTAGTCAGCATCTTGGTTGTCCACGCATCTTAAGAGTGGGCCAAGAAAGTTACGTCTGTAAAGGATGTCATCGATGAGTTGATAATTCAGTGCTTTACAGCGTAGTTTTCTTGCCTGTGCTTTTGACTCTGGTAGTGTACCTGCCGCAAGGTATTTTATTATTGGTGTCATCCACGTTTCCGTGATGGTTTGGATGACACAAATTTCCTTGTGCGGGACCGAAGGTGTCTCGAGGAGTTCGATGCGAATGTCCTTTCCTAAGTGGGTGAAGGCTAATGATGCAAGCTTGCTTAACGCATCCGCAGATTTGTTTTCACTTCGCTTGACGTGTATGACTTTGCAGTCGTTGAAATCGCGCATAAGGGATTTTGCTTGTGCGAAGTACAGGGCCATTGTGTCGTTCACGGCCGTGTACGTCCCGTTGATTTGATTGGCTACTAACATGGAATCCACGTGGGCTTCCAAGTTTTTCACTCCCATCTTACGCGCAATTCTCAGCCCAGCCAAGAATGCCTCATACTCGGCTTCGTTATTCGTACTTGGAAAATCCAGTCGAATAGCGTAAGTGTATTCTTGGCCTACTGGGTTGGTTAGTTTCAGCCCTGCGCCTGAACCCTCGTTACTGGCTGCTCCATCAGTGTAGAGTCGCCAGACATCATTGATGTCTTGTGCTGGAGAGGGTTGAGCCTCTTCCTGGCACTCTTTTTCCCGCGATGCAGGCACTTCCGCAATAAAGTCGGCCAAAACCTGGCCTTTTATGGCTGGTCTTGGCTTATACTTTATCGCGTACTCCCCCAACTCAATTGCCCATTTGGCTAGGCGTCCCGATAACTCGGGTTTGCCTAGAACGTTTGCGAGTTTGAAGTTGGAGAGAATGGTGATTGGGTGACCCTGGAAATATCGTCTTAACCTGCGTGAAGCGTGTATAAGTGCTAAGACTAGTTTTTCGAGGGTAGAGTACCGGGTTTCTACGTCTGTTAGGATACGGCTGACATAATAGATTGGCATCTGGATGCTTTTTCGCTCTACTAGCAGGACTGCCCCGGTTGCTCTATCTGTTGCGGAAAGGTATAGGATTAGCTCCTCTCCCGCTTTTGGTGCTGTGAGCGTTGGGAGTTTGATCAAGCGTGACCGAATCTCGTGAAAAGCTGCTTCCGCTTCTGGTGTCCAGCGGAAGTGCGTTTTCTTTAAACAGTTTCTCAACGTTGACACGAAGGGAAACGACTTATCCGCGTGGTTTGCCAAAAAGCGGTTAAGTGCCACTAGTCGTCCATTCAGTGTCTGAGCCTGTTTGATCGTAGTAGGTGATTCTATTTTGATAATGGCTTCGACCTTTTCAGGGTTAAGTGCCACTAGTCGTCCATTCAGTCGTCCATTAAGTGCCACTCCCGATTTGGGCATGAAACTGGTTGTCCATCAGGCGTTGGTATGTGGACCCGACATTCTTAAGTCCGAATGGCATCATTTGGTAACAAAATGTGCCATCGGGCGTCCGAAAAGCGGTTTTGTCCTGATCATCAACGGCCATGTGGATTTGATGGTACCCCTTATACGCGTCCAGGAAGCATTTAAGGCGGAACGGTGCCAACGAATCCACCTTAAGATCAATTTCGGGTAACGGATAACAATCTTTGGGGCATGCTTTGTTCAAGTCCTTGAAATCTATGCACATGCGCCATTGTTTGTTATTCTTCGGTACCATAACGGGATTTGCAACCCATGTTTGATATCTACTAACGCGTACGATGCCTGCGTCAAGGAGTTCCTTGACTTGGGTTCTACACGCGTTAGTTTGTTCTGGCCCCATTACTCTGCGCTTTTGTACGATTGGCGTAACAGCCGGATCGCATTTGAGCTTATGCTCTGCCTTACTTCGGGGTACACCAGTCATGTCAGCTGGTGTCCACGCGAAGATGTCAGCGTTTTTCTGTAATAAGCGCTTGAGTAAGGTGCGTGTGGGATCAACAACTGTTGGGCCAATGGAAACGGCCTAGTCAGGGTACTTGCCGTTGAAGGCCCATCTTTCTGGCTCGGTGATGGTTGGTTTAGCCATCTTTGGTTTGGGTTTAGATGAGACAGATGCGATGCATACCTGGGGAATGCCGGTGATCATCGCTACACCCTCAGCTGTTGGCCATCCCATCATGCCGTGGACTGAGGATACCACGGCGTTGAATCTTGCCATCCCGTCTCTTCCGAAGAGAATGTCGTATGTGTGGTGTGGCTTCCTCATTACGACAAAATCCACGTCTTCTGTGCGTGAGTGATTCCCGTCCGTAAGAGTGACGGGGAAAGATAGGATGCCCAGGGGGGTGTTTGTGCTGCCATCGAACCCTTCCATCGAGGCGCAGATCGTTTCCAGGCGCTCTTTGTCTTCGTCATCTAGCTTGTCGAAGAACTGCCTGTACATCACCGTTGACGAGGCGCCGTTGTCAGCAAGAGTGCGAGAAGTGATGTAGTGCCCCAGCTGGCTTTTGATGACGATAGGGCCTTCTTTGCTGGGTCCTCCTGGCACTCGCGGGAAGCGCACCTCAGCTTCCTTCCACGCGCATGGTTCTGTCGTTCTCCTTTTTCTTCCTCTGATCTTACCATGAACCATGTTGATGCTGATGTCAACGGGCTTTCGTCCGTTGCCTCGGTACCGGTTGTCGTTCCTTCCTCCCTTCTTGATTGATGCCACCAGGTGTGCCAGTCTTCCATCCTTGACGAATGCTTCAACAATATCCTTCAAGGATGTACACTCTTCCGTACTATGACATTTTGTCCCGTGGAAGTCACAGGATTTACTCTGATCCGCATTAGGTCGCTGCCGGATCATTGGAGCTTTTGGCCATGGTAGCTTTTCAGTGGCAAATATCTCCGTGACGCTTTTGGTGAGTGGCGTCCACCGGTGTTTTTGGCTTAAAGGGTGTGTGTTATTTCTTCCGCCAACAAGAGGGTGAGAGCTAGATGAGGTGTCAAAGTTTACCCTTGACTGCCAGATACCTAGCTTCCTCTTTTTGTTCTGCCGGGCGATCCGAACATTGTTTTCTCTAGTCCTCTGCGTGTAGAGGTGTGTACTCTGGGGAAGATCCCTTCCCAGTTGCTTCTCCGTCTCGGCAAAGCGCTTGGCCGCCGTCATGATGGCATCCCATGTTGATGGCATGCCGTCCTTACCCGTCAATGTGCGGATAAGCTCTGGGTATTCGGCGCCCTGGATGAAAGCGGCGCGAACAAGATCTTCACTTATGTTGCCGAGACTTAGCTTTTTGGAGTTGAAGCGAGTGATGAAGTCTAGTAAAGATTCATCTTCTTCTCTAACGCAGTTGAGGATCGTCCACTGTTCTTCACTATATTTCCTTTGCTGGCTGAAGTGCTGGCTGAACTTGTTCTGAAAGTCCGCCCAATCATAAATGTGGTGGACCGGTAAACGATCGAACCATGCCCTGGCCGCTCCAACCAGAGTCATCTGGAACATATAACACCACGTGGGTTCCGTCCAGTTACTGACGGTTGCCCCCGCAATGAATCTGTTCAGGTGGTCGTCTGGGTCGGATAGACCATCATAAGTGCCGATGTTGGACATTTGTTTGGCACTTCTCGGGGCGATTGCTTCCGCAATGTCCCTTGCGAACTTAGACTTTCCTGCATTTGCAGCAGTTGGTCTAAAGGTTTTGGAGAAGTCACGCGGGTTTCTCTCCGCATTTATTGGTTTAAAGGCTTCCCCAAAATTCCTTGTCGGCTGGAAGTCCGTTTCCTTACGCTTCCCTTTTGCCTTATGGCGAGGGTTTGCGTCGGTATCGGATTCTTCCCGCTCATCGTCTGAGTACTCGCACTCACTGTTCATATTGAGATGTTGGCGAGTACTGCCGAATTCGTCAGCCTGTTGAACTGAACGCAAGCGTTCATCCAACTCAGCTTGGAACTCTTTCTGACGTGCTTCGGCCCACGCCTTAACTTGATCTAGTGTTTGGCGAGGGACCCTCGTTCGTTTCTCCAACTGGGCATCAGTGAACCCCAGTGGAATATTTACTGCACTTGCCCCGGCTTGGGTAACCGGGGTAGTGTTCGTAAGATTTGTATAACCGCCGGTGTTCCCAGTTGCTGGGGTTGTGGTCACCGGGGTTTCTTGGTCACTTACTGGCCTTGGGACCGGAGTAACGTTAACAATTTTTTCAGAAATTTTGAAAAAACTAAGAATTAGTTCTAGCTTTTATGCACGGATGGCGCCAATGAAGAAACACTAAGTGACCCGGGGCAGATTATGGATAATCTGGGGGTTAAGTAATGTTTCCCACGAGGATGAGGTCCAGCAGAGAAGGTTGTTCTTCAGGGGACCTGCAAAACAGACACCGTAAGCTTGTCACTGAGAAGGGGGGGTTCCTCCTTGTGACCACCCTCCGGCGTGAGAATCAGACTAGATTGCTCTGAATATAAGTGTATATTAAGAGATTGCTAGATAAGAGTGAGATATCAGATGATGTCCTTACCATTCCAAGGTGTTGGAGTATTTATAGCCGAAGGTAGGTTTCCTAGAAGGTACAGCCGGCTGAATAGTATTCTTGTTCCACCAACAGTGGACTACGCACAGGCCATGCTGGTTGGTGGATAGACTACGGCCGACAGTAACAAGGTCGGCTGTGCACTGTTCCTTGAATGCCGGCTATGCACTGTTCTACCAACTGTAGGCTGCGCACGTCCCATAGTAAGGGTTGGTGAGTAGGCAGCGGCTAATAATGACAAACAGTACTAGAGGGTGCTCCTCCTCGTACTATTGTCGGTGAGCTGTCACCCTGTGATTGGTTCATGGGCTGTTCTGGTCAGATCGTCTGTTCTGCCCATACCTTAGTAGGTATAGTACAAAAGATCTTCCAGAAGCATACGGACTGGCTCATTTAGGCGGGAGTATTCCCGCCTTGCTCATTCCTTCATGTGACTACTGAAGTAGCTAGTGCCTTGTGCGTGTAGCCTTGCTGTTAGTGCGGGTAGCCTTCCCTGATGGCTTGTATCCGCAACTGCGGGAACAGGCGGGGTACTTCACCATTGGGAGGCTTTTCCTGCGGGTACAGCTGGCATACTGCGCGTAAGGTTTTCTCTGAGCATGGTGGGTCCTGCGGGTGCAGTTGGTCGTTGCGCAGACGTCCCTGTTCAAGGTGAGTCTTGCGGGTCCAACTGGGCTCTGCTGGGACCTACCTCTTCAGAGTGCCTGCGTTTATCATATCAAACTGACTTTACCAATGACTGACAAGTGACAAATCATCGTTAATTATTTTGTACACCCATAACTGGATCAAGGTTAGCAGAACCAGCTCAAACCTTTTGAAGCCCAAAGCATATAATATAGTTAGGGCCTTTAAAAAAGATGTACCAGATCCAATAATTTCGATAACATCAATGTGTAAGCATAATTCTAGATCAAAAGCCCACTGCCAACAATCTCAAAGTCCAATTTACTTGCATATAGTCCAACTTTTTAGAATTTTTGGCCCATACTTGCATACTTAATGAAAAAGGCTTTTAGAATTCGAGGGCCCTATGCGAGTATGGGCTAAAAACATTTGCTTTATTTCATTCTCTCTTGAATCGCCTTAAGTGATATACACGCATTTAATATCTACAACGACATTCAATAAATGAATAAACATGGAGTGACGAGAAGACTAAATATAACTAAATTTTGAAAATCTCTTCTAACCGTGACGTAATAAGAAAATTTAGTGGTGAATATGCATAATATTTGGTCCAGATTCACTATTTCACGTTATTGTATCTTATACATTTATTATGCATATATGTATATTGTGCACAATATTGTCATATAGAGTAGGGATATTGTAGGAATATATAGTTTTTTAAGAAGCCTAGGAATACATATGGGCATTTGAATCAAGGTAGTTAATGGTTTTGATATACATTGTGCTGAAAACCGTATAATGTTCTATTTAAGAGACATAATGTTAAAAGAAGAAGGTATATTTAAGAGACACGTCAAAAGACATATATTAAATTTGAACTCATATAATATGAAATCGTATATAATCTCTTAGTAACCAAAGGGCTTGTAGCCTAGCGAGACAAAGATATGTAAAAATTGTTCCTCTTCAAGTGTTACGAGTATTAGCTAAAATTGTGGACAATTAAGCTGTAAATTCAAAAGTAGGTTTAGATGAAAACAACTATACTCAGTCAAAAGTCCCACCAGAAGCAAAACTGTTAATAGGGTGTGAGGATTGTGAGATGTTGGCAAACCTTACTTTTATCCTAAAATACAAAAATGTTTTCCATGGAAACCCTTAACTCCAGAAAACCTATATATCATGGTCATAAAAAAGACTTGAGTTTTACACATAAACTCTAAAACAACATAGAAAATACAATAATAAAAAAATAACAAATGGTAAAATTAGAATATAGTATAGAAATAATATCCTAAAATAATATAATATTAATAATATTCAAATTAAAAAACGACAAAAAAGTATGATAAAACATCATAAAGATACAAAAATAAAATAAGATAAAAACAAGTTATAACAAAAACTAACCCATCTCCTAAAGGTCTATAACATTAATCATACTTCTTTTAGAAATTCTATCATCAACTATAACCTCGTATAAATGTAAGTCTAGAATTTCACACATAATTATCTTTTAGCCTAAGAGCATTCTCAATCAATCTATCAAATTATGTGAGAAGAGTTTTTATAATTTATAAAATGATTAAAGGTGTTGTGAATGAAATAGACATAAAATGTTGTGATATAAAAAGCATTATTAAATTAAGAATTAGAGAAAATATATAATATGGTTTAGTGAAAATTTAAATTTAAAAATATATAACTAAATGTGAATGCTCTAAAAATTAAGTCAATTTAGTTTGAGAAAAGGAGTCAAATTCATAAAAAAAAAAAAAATCAAGTCATCTTACTTTTTCTAAATAAGATGAGTTGTCACAATGGGGCAACAAATGAGAAGGTCCTCCATGAAAGTCAACAATATCCTACGTGGCAAATGAGTCATAGTCACGTGACTTCCACCATCCCACTATAATCACACACTTCTCTCCCTATAAAATCAATGCATGCTTTCAACATTCACCATCACAATTTCACAATCACCTCTCAACAATGTCTGATTATTTCTCCAGCCACCACCGTTACCACCACCAACAACCATCACTCGGCCTCTGGACCGATCAAAACCGCATGCTCGATGTCCCTTTCTACTTCACTAGCTACTTTCACTACTCTCATGATCATATCATGACGGATTTCGGTGGTCATGTGGACAACCGCATCCACCTCCACCACCATGATCAACCCAACACCACCATTTCTGAGGTGTCATCCACCACCAATTCTGTATGACATTAAATTATTTATTTTTATTTTTATTATTTATAACTTTTTAAAAAGTTTATGCATGGGTTGATGTTGATCATAACATGTTTTTATTTTTTTTATTATTTAATTAATTAACCAGAGTGATGGTCCAAAAGCTTTTTTCCGCTTTCATGGCGGAATCGGTGGTGGTTGCTGCGGTGAAGCATGCCGCAACATTCAGCAGATAACCGCGGCTAGGCCACTGCAACTCTTTAATGCTCTTGATCAAACTGATTTTCAGGTGTCTTTATTAATTATTAACTTATGTGCTATTTTTTTTTTTACTATTTTTAAAAAAATTACAATCATAAATTATTTGTGTTTAATTTGTAAAGATGTTGATGCTCCGACCGCCAGTGCAGCAGGCGGAAGGTAACAGCAATGGAACCGGGTTCTTCATGCCGTCGTATCAGAACAGGAATCGTGCAGGTGAAGGTAATGACGTGAACAACAATGGTGGTCATTCTAATATTAGTTGAGAGCTTGAGATGATCATATTCTCTATGTAATTAATAAAAACTAAGAAAATATAAATAAATCTGAAAAAGATTTAAAAGAAATTTTTTTAAAATACCATAATACAATAGCTATAATTAAATATTCATGTTTTCAAAGTTTATATAATTTTTTTTATAGAAAAGTTGGTTTTTAATAAATTTTTTTTAATAAAATTGTTACAAATATTACTAAAAAGTTTATTTTAAACGGATCGTGTACTTCGACCTCTTTCTAAAGCCGAAGAAAATATGCGTGACATTGCTATTGTCACGTATTAGGAAGACTTACTTGGGTATTTGAGATTGTTTTAAATTATATTAAAAAAAATTCCACTAATTAACCGCTTGCATGTTTCACGGCATTAAAGGTTTTGTGTACGTCATAATCAATTAATATCATGTCTTTAAAATAATAAATTAATCATGCGTCATTATGTACGTTACATTAAGAATTCTACTTTTTGACGTATGTATAATTATACGCAGATACATGTAGATTTTATCGTATGGGTGATGATGGTATTGCACATTATTAAAATTGATAAATAAGTTATATTTTCATTATTTATTATAACATGCAAAGTATGTAAAATATTTTCCTTATAAAAATGTAAAAATTCACATTTTGTAATACAACTAATTTTTTATCAAAAAAGTGTGTGGATTAAGATAATTATCAATAAAACTTAATTGAAAATGTAAATGGTTTTAAATATTTCCAAAATTTTAACTTGTACTCATGGAAACTTTACTCCTCACAGTTTCTCTATTTTTGGTGTAACATTTACATGTGTTTGATAACTTATTTTTTGTTGGTCAAACTCAAAAGTCATCTTATTTTTACTTTGATTAGACATCTCATAAATCAAAGATGCTTTTAGCATCTTCAATTAGTGAAATTAATAAAAGTTATAAATGAAAGTATGAAACCCAATGTCACGTATATCATATAGCGACCACTAAGATATTATATATGTTATTAAATTCTAAATCTAATGCAATTTTTTTGTGACAGGCATGCATGTTCGTGGTGGTCAGGATGCTAGTTGGCGACGTCGTCATGTGGAAACTAAACAAGAAGACGTTGCGTCTAGCTCTAGGGCTTTTGCAGGTGGTGATGACGTTGTGGAGGAAAAAGAGCCTCAAGACATCGAAGAGGAGATTCCTATAGAACTGCTTTTACCTTCGGAATGGACATACTAAGCGTATGTCAGATTTCGTATATGACTGGGAACATTATTAAATAAAATGATGGCTAAATATTATGTATGCAAACTTTTAGTAAATAAAGCCATCTCTTATTATATGCCTATATGTTTTAATATAACCAAATGCAATTATGTAATATAATATGGCATTCATCAAGAATATATATAAGAGTCAGACTAGCAAGTTAATATAAAGAAGTTGGAAAATCAAGTCTCTTAACTAGTATCAACCTGTTTGTTAGACGAAATTGAACAGTTTTACT
The DNA here is from genome assembly GCF_021521415.1 of Bidens hawaiensis. Lineage (NCBI taxonomy): Eukaryota > Viridiplantae > Streptophyta > Magnoliopsida > Asterales > Asteraceae > Bidens > Bidens hawaiensis. Next base: position 30,347 of record NW_027491178.1, on the reverse strand, counting down.
CTTGATAAAACCCAAGTTTTACATATATCAACATCATACTTAATATAACTTGGTTTATGAGAAGGAATGATCATGTGCTAATTAATAGTTTTCTTTTTGTTATTTTATATATATTTTTTTCTTAAATAATGAACTTCTGTGTAATTCGTAAAAAAAAGGTCTTTATAGAAAATGACTTATTAATCAAGGGACGAATGGATATTTTCCCTTTCAAACCCCAGTAATTTCATATTACATAGCTTAAAAATTCAATTGCATATTTCTTTTTCTAAACCTCTTTAATTGCATAGACAATTTTTCTTATTCAAACTCTCTTTAATTATATCTATTCATCTCTAAAATTCTGTTGGAATTTGTTATTTCCTCTTCTAAATCTCATGCATTATGTGCATGGGACAATTACATATTTTTATTTTCAAACTTTTCTTGACTACATATTTATTTACTTAGCTCAAAAGTTTAATTGTATATTTTCTCTTCTAAACCTCCTTTACTGATATGATATTTTATCCAGCCCAAAAATTTAATTGCATATTTTCATATACTCAATTATAAAAAATGATAATTTACTCGTTTTAATTTATTTTATTAAAAATAGTTTATATAATAACTATTTTACCCTTATTTTTGCAAAAACATTAAAATTGTATATTTACCCATTTTAAGTCTTTAACTATATACATGTATATTTTGTGTTTTTGCTCATTTCTTGCATTTTTACTAAGATACTTTTTTTTTGTTTCGCAAATTAGTTTTTATTTTCCTTTTTGTGTTTTACTATGGATTTTTTTTTCATTATTTTTTCGTCTATCACAAGCTTTAGCGCAACAACAATCATAAAGAATACGACATTATCAAAATGAAACCACAAATACCGAAGTTTTTATCAATTACAGAATTAAAATATACTTCCCAAAACAATCATAAAAAATCGACATTACAATATCCAAAAATCAAAAACTGTTATAATATTAGCTCTAATTATAACAAGATTATTGAAATGATAATTGATCTTTATTATATCTAATAGACAAGAGAGTGAAGAGATATATGAGTTTTTAATTCTACTGGAATGATATTTCATTTCCATCGTTGTAGTATTTATACTACACAAAAGGTAAATGTACAGGAGACGAACATGATCATTAATTACATCTTGAGTGTTCTTGTGGCCAATGTCTTTTGACAAAATTGAAATGTGTCATTCATAAATAGTGTCGGTGGTTCACAACACTCCCCCTTGGATGACACATTTTCAAAACTTCGAGGTCTTGAAGTACTGCCTCATTAAAAACCTTGCTAAAGAAAAAAAACCCAATGGGAAAAAGCTTTAGCTAAGGGAAAAAGAGTGCAGTATATAGCCCCCCCTCAAATTGCAGGTCGTTACATTGTTCGTACATGGCGCATGCCAATATCATGAACATGTTTCCTGAATGTTGCTGTGGGAAGTGCTTTTGTGAAAAGATCAGCTGAGTTGTTGCTGGACTGGACATATCTCATTTCAACCTGATTGTCTTTAATAAGGTCTCGAGTATACTCAAAGTATCTTGGTGGTATATGCTTTGTTCTGTCACTTTTGATATATCCTTCCTTCATTTGCGAGACACAAGCTGCATTATCTTCATAGATAGGAGTTGGAATTCGATCTTTCTCTAGTCCACAAGAAATCAATATGTGTCGTGACATAGATCTTAACCATACACATTCTCTTGAAGCTTCATGCAATGCAATGACTTCAACATGATTTGAAGATGTTGCAATGAGTGTTTGTTTCTGAGAACGCCATGAAATCGCAGTTCCTCCATTCTTAAATGCATATCCAGTTTGAGATTTTGCTTTATGGGGATCAGATAAATAACCTGCATCTGCATAACCAACTAACCCTTCTTTTGAATCGTTAGGATAAAATAAACCTAAATCAACAGTTCATTTTAAATACCGAAAAATATGTTTAATGCCATTCCAATGTCTTTTAGTAGGGGATGAACTGAATCTTGCCAATAAATTAACTGCAAAAGAAATGTCAGGTCTTGTACAGTTAGTAAGATACATAAGTGCTCCAATTGCACTGAGGTATGGTACTTCGGGACCAAGAATCTCTTCATTATTTTCGCAAGGACGAAATGGATCATTGTCAACATTGAGTGATCTAACAACCATCGGTGTGCTTAAAGGATTTGCTTTGTCCATATTGAAACGTTTTAAGAGTTTCTCAGTATAAGTTGACTGATGCACAAGTATCCCATTATGCATATGCTCAATTTGTAAACCAAGACAATATTTGGTTTTTCCAAGATCTTTCATTTCGAATTCTTTCTTTAAAAGAGCAATTGCTTCATTAATTTCTTTTTGTGTCCCAATTAAATTTAGATCGTCAACATACACAGCTATGATCACATATCCTGATGTTGTCTTCTTGATGAAGACAAATGGACAAATAAGATTATTTGTGTATCCTTTGCTTATCAAATAATCACTCAAACGATTGTACCACATCCTTCCAGATTGTTTCAGTCCATACAAGGATCTTTGTAATTTGATGGAATACATTTCCTTAGGCTTTGAGCTTATTGCATCGGGGTGTTTAAATCCTTCGGGAATTTTCATATAGATGTCACTATCTAGTGATCCATACAAGTAAGCTGTGACAACATCCATAAGGCGCATCTCTAAATTTTTAGAGACTGCTAAGCTGATTAAATATCTAAACGTAATAACATCCATGACAGGAGAATACGTTTCTTCATAGTCAATTCCTGACCTCTGAGAAAAACCTTGAGCTACAAGTCTTACTTTATATCTTGTAACTTCATTTTTCTCATTTCGTTTTCTCACAAAAACCCATTTATATCCTACAGGTTTCATTGACTTTGGTGTAATGACAATAGGTCCAAAAACCTTTCGATTGTTTAGTGAGTTTAATTCAGCTTGCATAGCATCTTTCCATTTGTTCCAATCTTGTCGATTTTTACAATCATCTACAGATTTTGGTTCAGGGTCATCATTTTCTTCCATGATATCGCTTGCCACAGAATAAGAAAACATATCATCAATATTTTCCATTTCATCTCGATCCCACATTATATGTGATTTACCATAGTTTATTGACAATTCTTTATTGGAATCATTTATTTCTTCCTGAGGAAATGTTATATCATTTATTCTTTCCCTGAGGGAAGGTTTTGTCAATCATTCCTTCCTTAGGGTCAGTATCCTTCTCAGAACCCTTTCTTTTTCGAGGATTTTTATCCTTTGAACCGATTGGCCTTCCACGTTTTAAACGCTTTTGAGATTCATGAGGTGCATTATTATTATTTTGCTTGCTTGGAATCTCAACTCGAGCTGGAGCATTAGCAGCTGGTATATGAGATTTAGTGACCCTGTTTATATCAGTAAATGCATCAGGTAACTGATTTGCAATTTCTTGTAGATGTATTATTTTTTGAACCTCTGTCTCACTTTGTTTTGATCTTGGGTCTAGGTGTAACAATGATTGTACACACCATGATATATCTCTTTCTTGCTTTTTCATTTCTCCCCCTAATGCTGGGAACATTGTCTCGTTAAAATGACAATCAGCAAAACGTGCTGTAAATACATCACCTGTTAAAGGTTCAAGGTATCTTATGATGGAAGATGTTTCATATCCAACATATATTCCCAACCTTCTTTGGGGACCCATTTTTGTGCGTTGTGGTGGTGCAATAGGAACATACACAGCACAACCAAAAATTCTAAGATGAGAGATATTTGGCTCATTTCCAGAAACAAGTTGTGTGGGAGAGTATTTATGATTTGCACTTGGTCTCACGCGGATTAATGATCCAGCATGCATAATTGCATGACCCCAAATAGAAACAGGGAGTTTTGTCCTCATTATTAATGGTCTAGCTATTAGCTGTAGGCGTTTGATCAACGACTCGGCTAAGCCATTTTGTGTGTGTACATGAGCAACAGGGTGTTCTACAACAATCCCCACAGACATGCAATAATCATCAAAAGCATGTGATGTAAATTCTCCCGCATTATCAAGCCTTACTCTTTTAATGGTATAATCCGGAAAATGTGCACGTAATTTGATAATTTGAGCAAGAAATTTTGCAAAAGCAACATTACGAGTCGATAATAAAGAGATATTAGACCATCTGCTGGATGCGTCTATTAAGACCATGAAGTATCTAAATGGTCCACATGGTGGATGAATTGGTCCACATATGTCACCTTGAATTCTTTCAAGAAACATTGGTGTTTCTTTATCGACTTTTAATGGCGAAGGCCTTGTAATTAATTTTCCAAGAGAACAAGATGTACATTGAGGCATTTTATCTATTTTGTGGATCTTTTGACCTTTCAGTGGATGCCCATGTGTATTTTCAATGATCCTTTTCATCATTGTGGATCCTGGATGGCCTAATCTGTCATGCCATAAGTTTATGATACCAGAATCGCAATAATTTTCTTTGACTGCCATATGTGCTTGAGGCACATTTATATATATATAATGCAAACCAGAATGGAGCATTGGCAATTTTTTCAATATTTGATCTTTGCTTATGATATGCAAATATTTTTCATTACTAACAGTCCTTGACTGAGTATCATATCCATTATGATATATGTTTCTGAAACTCAACAAATTTCTTGTTGATTTTGGGGAAAATAAAGCATTTTCTATTTTGAGCTTTGTACCATTTGGTAATGCTAAATTAGCTTTTCCCACTCCTTCTATCAAGTTTGTATGACCTGATATTGTATTAATGATCCATTTTGTTGGTTTCAGTTTATAAAAATATTTTTTAGATCTAAGTATAGTATGCGTGGCTCCACTATCCGCTATACATATATCTTCTTCATTTGTTTGATCTTGTGCTCCGGTGATTTTCATTTTAAATCTTGAAAAATATTAAGAAAAAAAATAAGTGTATAACGATGACATATAATATTTTAATAAGAACTTTATTTAATTGAAACACAAGTAGTACATGAAAGAGGAACTACATAATTAAAGATAATGAGAACACACTTAATAACTGCATCTAATTATAGTGGTCAAGCAACTTTGTTTCAAAGTTCTACCCCAAAGTCTTCAACGCTCAGCTCAGCATTGATATTATTAAAATTATCAACATGGTTCACTTCTTTCTCTTTTCCTTTTAGAGAGGCTTGGTACAGTTCACACAGATGTAGAGCTGTGCGACAAGCCTTTGCCCAGTGGTTTGTACTTCCACATCTAAAACATGAAGTGCCATTGTTTTCGGACCTACCGGCTTCATTCCATTTATTTTGGTGGTTGGAATTGGTATTGTGTGGGACATGATAATTATTGGCTCTCTGGTTACGACCACGACCACGGCCACGACCACGACCGTAAGAGTTATTGTTCCATTTGAATGGATGCTTACGATCATTAAAATGCCTTTTGTCAAAATGACCACGTCCACGTCCACGGCCTCGTCCTCGACTTTGTTCCCATTTATGATCAGATTTTTTATGAGAACTTTTGTGAGCAACATGTGCTTCTGGTATTGCTAATGAACCCGTGGGACGAGATTGATGATTTTTCATCAATAATTCATTATTTTTCTCTGCTACAAGGAGTAATGCATTTAGATCAGAGTATCTCTTAAAATTCTGCAAACGATAATGTGTTTGCAAGTTTATATTTGATACATGAAACGTGGAGAAAGTTTTCTCTAACTTTTCTTCCTCTGTTACGGGATACCCACAAAATTCTAGCTTTGAACAAATTCGGTATAAAGCAGAGGTGTAATCATTTACCCTCTTAAAATCTTGGAACCTAAGACTGTTCCATTCATCTCTAGAAGTAGGAAGTAAAACTTCCTTTAGATGACCGAATCTGCTTTTCAAATCTTCCCATATCATATATGGGTTATCATAATTAAAATACTCATGCTGTAGTAATTCATCAATATGTTTATGGATGAAAACATCAGCTCTTGCTTTATCCTGGTCAGAGCAATCATTGTATTCTTGGATTGCGTCTAACACATCCATAGATTTTAAATGTCTTTTGACATTTGCTGTCCAGGACATATAATTTTCTCCAGAAATGTTGAGTGCAAGGAATTCGAGTTTTGCTATATTTGACATTTTGTTGCTAAACATAATAGAGCAAATAATAAGATAAATATTAGAATCCATATATATCAATCAACAATGAGATACAATACATTGGTAGAGCTATAAACATATAAAAGAAAAAGAAAATGCCGAAATCTTCAGATGGGAGATTAAAAATTAGAATGAGAAGTAGTATAAGCATTATAGTGACCAACATCAAAACCGGGTGAATCATTTTGAGAATTTTATCTTGGATAAATTTAATAAGAAGAATGTTTGTTGTAAATGAAATGGGGTTAATGATTGGTTATTTATAGTGAAAGTTCATAACCCATTTATAACGGTTATATTACCGTTTATAACGGTAACATTACCGTTTGTGTGTGTGTATATATATAATATATAATATTAATTATTTTAAAGTAAGATAATAAATAAGATATTAAATATATATAATTAGTATGCACAATAATAAGAATAGAATTGTTAGTGTAAATAAATCTAACTTCTAAATGAGATATTAGTGTGCATATATAAATAAACGTTAGAATAGTTATCAAATTTTAATAACAATGTTTATACACATTATTGCTATTACTCAGTATATTAGTTAGTATATGTATATGCATAGATATATATCTAATGTACATAATTAAAGAAGTGTTTATGATGCTTATGTAGATACCTTTGTGTCTATTACCTTTCTTGGTTAGGATATAAGCGGCTCGTGCTGATAACGTGTTATAATATTAGCTCTAATTATAACAAGATTATTGAAATGATAATTGATCTTTATTATATCTAATAGACAAGAGAGTGAAGAGATATATGAGTTGTTAATTCTACTGGGATGATATTTCATTTCCATCGTTGTAGTATTTATACTACACAAAAGGTAAATGTACAGGAGACGAACATGACCATTAATTACATCTTGAGTGTTCTTGTGGCCAATGTCTTTTGACAAAATTGAAATGTGTCATTCATAAATAGTGTCGGTGGTTCACAACAAAAACAAATATAACTGGGTCATACAAAAATGTGTTTTACAGGGTATATAAGCAGTGATTTCAAATCCAGAGGTTAATCGTACTCTGGCAACTTAAGTAGACGGAGTATTAGGACTCTATAACTAAAAAGAACAAAAGCGTGAACTATAGAGAAAAAATTAAACAATATTGGTCGGTCCAAGAGACATGTTGTCACGTGACTATTTTGCTAATGACTAGCCTAACGTTACATTAAGAACTCATTTTTTTAATCTTTATTTTCTTCGTTACATTAAGAATTCTACTTTTTGGCGTAACTGCTAATACTTATCGCTTATGACGTTATTACACATTTAATACGACAGCTGTTTATTTATTTATTTTTATTTCATAAATTATCATTTTGAAATACAAGAAAACATATCCCACACAAAGTATATGAATTTATGTAATTATCCATACTTCTGTATGAAATCACTATTATAAAGTTTGTACAGTAAGGTCGTATTTGATTCACAATTTTTTAGAGGAATTTAAAGAAATTAGAATTTAAATCGTGTGATATGGTGTGTTAGGTTCAAGAAAAGATGGAATTCGAATTTTAGTGAATCCAGTGAAATCCTACATTGGGTTGAATTCCTTAATCTTTTCATTTTAGAATGAAATTTGATAAAAACTGATGAAATATTTTAACCCTTTCTAAAAATTAAATCAAAAGACAACCCCCACCCTACCACAACTCAAACCCCCCAAATAATAAAATAAAATAAAAATTTTGGTTAAATTTAAATCACACCACATATATGTTTCGACCGGTTACAAAACAAAATGCATCTCGTGTAAGAAGCAAAGAGTTTGCGACACGTACACATAAGGGGTTTTAAAGCACGGTGTATTTCGTCCATTTATGTATACATGTTAGCGAGACCCTCAAATTGTTGAAAATGATTTGAAGTCCATGAGAAAACGTTCACACATTAAAACACATAGCAAAATATATCAACACTTGGTTAATGATATAGTAGAAGTGTAGAACTGTACTATAAAAGATAGTTCAAATACTCTGATCAGATTACATCTTAACATCCTTAAGTTAATTCCTAAACCATGTTTCTCCTCTCTTCACCCCATCCAAATTTAGATTACTTTTTCATTAAGTTGAGTAATCATAAGGCTAATCGGTATACCATATACACCAAGGAACGCTACATGTGGTGTTAAGATGGCACAACGGTCTCACTTAAACACCGCTTCCCTACCCCTATACATCTAGTGTCGGGTCCCAATAACCCAGTCCACGAACACCAAACCGCACTCAATCATATTTTTTCTCTCTCTTCTTCATTTGTTTTGCATTTAAATAATATAAATAAAATGGTGAATAACGTAGTATAACATAGATTGAACGGTACAAGATTAAATGAAGAAAAAAAACTGAGGTTATATTGATGTTGAAAATGGTCCAAAATTTAGCCTAAGGGTAGCTGGTGATAAGGTCTTACAAGTCAACACATATCCTACGTGGCAAGTGAGTCATGATAAGTCACGTGACTTTCATCATCCCACTACAATCAAACACCTTCTATATAAAACGAACTCTTGCATGATCATCACCATCATCACAAAGCCCCTCCCAAAATGTCAGATCGCTTCTCTTGCCACCAACAACCATCCGTCCGCCGAATTGTTATCGATGTTGTGTGTGGAATTGCTATCGATGTTGTGCCTGTTCGTCTATCCGGCACCCCCGGTGTCATGTTTGGTGGCAACTTCTATGTCAAAGTACCACTCAACCCCAACTTGGTATGATAAATTAAATAATTATCATTTTTTTATTTACAACTTGAAAACAAAACTTGTGCATGGGTTGATCATAATATGTTTTAAATTAATTAATTAACCAGCGTATCAAGACATTGAAGTGTGGTGGTGCGAAAGTATACTTTCGATTTCATGGCGGTTTAGGTGGTGGCATAGCTAGCCGGAATACTATAACAAATCATTCCCCGCTAAAATTGTTTGACGCTTTTAAACCGATTACTTTTCAGGTGTCTAGCTATATATTATTAGTTTGGTTACTAATTCATTTGTTATCTTTTTATTATTTTGACAATCATTTGTATTTTATTTGTTGCAGAATGGTATGCTTAAGATGATAATGGAGCGGGTTCCGGTGATTGGACCACCAGCTCCGCCGGCGCAAGCAAGCAGTGGTAGTACTGGTGTCATGTATTCGAAGAGGGAGCTTCGTTTTGGTACATTTGATCATGTGTACAAGAATGGTGATTAGTGTGTAAATGTAGTTGACATGATGATGTTATGATGTCCTCTTTATTAATAAAAACTCAAATAAATTAACTATGAAAATATATATCAAAAGAAAACTTTATAGTTATCACAAAAGCTATAAAGATTTCCATGTTTTGTGTTATTTTACCTTCTTCTTATGATTTATCCATAAGTCATAAGTGGACTTATATAATTTTTCTACTTACATGCTAAGTAATCTTAAATACTTTTTTAACTTTTAAATAAGTTATAAGTTATAAGAAGGCAAAAATAAAAAATCCCAAACGCCCAATATAGTTACTAAATAGGACTGTTATACACATCAAATTCGAGCTATGAAGAATAAACTTTTTTCTTGTTTCATGGGATTATATATTTTATTTTAAAATAAATTATAGGACAACAAATCCGAGTTTTGATAAAAAAAAAAGTCGAGTTGATATGTATTAACAGTTAACTATTCATACGTCATTTATACATTACATTTAAGAATTCTACTATTACATGAACTGTATTAAACGCATATACAGTTAGATGTTGCACGCCTTATCAATGATGACGTTATCACACATTCAATACAATATATAAGTTAATTTTATGGTTTATATTATCTTTGGTACAACTTCTAATTCTAATCTCTTACTATTAACAACATATACATTCAACTTGCGACCATAGGATTGAGGCCGAGGAGGCGTTTGCAAAAGCCAAATCGATTTAAAAGTAGTTCACATGTTTTATAAATTAACTGTACTAACTGCTTTTATTACATTTTTAATGTTCAATTACTTTGTATGTTTAACTGAATTAACGTGTTGTTAAGCTTGATTGTAATGTGGGAAACCTGGATTAGGACGGGTATAAAACAAGTTATTTTATGGTTTATATTAACATGCAAAACTAATAGACTTTTATATCATTATGAGTGATAAAATATATCATCTACAAACTGAAATTTTCACATTTTAGAATAAATCTATATTTCTATTAAAAATCGGTTGATTAAGATCAGATCATATCTCAAAAAGTACAGGGAATTACTTTATCTGTCACATTTTATCTTAAACATTTACATGTGTTTGATAGCTTATAGTTGTTGATCAGAAGTCATTTTTATTGTTGTTTTGATTAGACATCTTGTATATACTAAATCAAAGATACTTTAAATCAATAAAAGTTATATATGAAACGAATATAAATTTGCAAGAAATAAAAAATATATGCTCTTGAGATTTTAACCCCCAAAAATCCATTATTTCACATGCATTTCTCTATCCGACAAAAGATATGGATTTTGTTTTCTGCCAAACACACTTGAAATCCAAGAAACAAGTTATCTTACTCACACAAAACATGCATTAAAAAAAAGGCTTTCTAAGTAAACAAGTATATAGACCTTACTAGTCAATGATGCTTTAGAGATTGGTGTTTATAGCCTTGCATAAAATATTAATTCAATTGGAAAAAGTAATCAAATGTTTCGGACAGTATATATAGGGAATCCAGGAGCTTTAAGTTCTAACATGACTACTATAGATACGCTATAACACTCGCGCAAGACCTGCAATATTTCTTCCATTGATGGGCATTTATCTTGTGTTGGTTGCAGACATTTTGAAACAAGTTTTGCCAATATGAATGCTCCTTTTGGTGGTTTATTATTATTATTATTATTATTATTATTATTATTATTATTATTATTATTATTATTATCCAGAATCGGTGGGTCAAGAATCATTCCCAAATTTGCCTCATGTGCTAGCAATGGAGTAGCCCACTTTACCAAATTTTGCTTTCCTTCTTCTTGGTTCCAGTCACACCCGTTCATTCCTGTTAGTATTTCCAGCAGTACCACTCCAAAAGAATAGATCTCACTACTCCAGGACCTGTCAAAGTGGCCATTCATGGGTCAGCCATTAACGCGTGCACAACTAGCACACCCTTATAGAATGGAGACGTGATTAAGTTGATTGCTAAGATGTTAAGCAATGATCATAACCTTTGAGAACAAAACCAATAAAACAGTTTTAAAGCAGGAACATACCACTTCCGAAACCAAATATACTGTCATCTGCTTGGCGTCGAAACCACTCAGGCGAGGAATAATGTGTAAACAAGAATGTACCGTCCACCTCAAAATCCCAAAGTCGAGCATTATAATTCTGAGAGGTATATGCATAAAGATCATAAAGTTAATGCTACGTTGAAAGGTGAAATGAAAGTGTGTCAAGCAATGCCTTATTTACCGCATCCACCATTATACAAGTGGTCATAAATTGGCTATACGCTGAAGTACCCTTCTTATGCAAGAAAGACAGGCCCTCAGCTGCACCTACTACTATTTTCATACGTGCAACCCAAGAAAGTGAAGCCGTACCTGGTTCCGCATATACAAAACATATCCTTTTTGCCTCAATAACTCAAAGCCATTAGAACTCTTCGAAACTTAAATTAGAAGATTTTCTCACCTCCATAAAGAAGTTTATCTAAAGTCGGAGTTAACTCATAAACAAAAGACAAATCTTACTTATTCAAGTAATATCCTAAGAGTTTGGCAAGGTTGGGATGCTTATATTCTTCAGATTTGAGATCCAGCTACACATAAAAAATTCAGTAAATATATAAACTTGTACTAACTGAACATATATGCAAAAATAAAATAAACTTTTTTCAACCTCATTTATATCTTAGATTGAAAAAACTTGACTATTTAAATTTTCAAGTTACCTTAGATGCTCCAATATGCCTCGTCTTAACATACATAGCCAAACCAACTCCAGGTTCTGTCGGGGGCATATGTCAATTCATCGACCCAGCCTTTGCAAATGGTTAGAGGTGAATACATGGTGAACCCCGTGTCATTGCAGTTATATGTTGCCAAAACCAGTTCAGCATATGTGAAAGCTCTTACACTTCCACTGTGAATTATCTGAATATTCTGAGCAGTGATTTCAGATTTGCTTCCCTCTGAAGTATAACTGGCATCAAGTCAGGTTTGCCGGTGAAAAAATATCTTATCTTGTTAGCGAATCTTGCATCAACCGCACCAGATCCAACACTTTCTCTTTCTCGTAACAGAATAGACTCAAGCTTCACCACAACCTCTGTCATCGTAGGGCGTTGTTTCGGTTGAATATGTAAGCATTGGGCTGCCATGCTTGCGAATTCCTTCAAGCATTGTTTTGAGATTTGTCCCACATGCCTATAGTTAATAATTTCATTGAGTTTTCCTTCTTTGATGTGGTCTTGGGCTCAAACCACTACACTCCATTGATTATCATCAAGTGATGGATCTACTGCTTGCTTCCCGATTAACACCTCAAAAAGGACAACCCCAAAGGCATAAACATCGGATTTTCTTGTCAATTTTCCGCTAAGAAAGTAGCACGGATCAATATATCCAAATGTTCCTTTGACTAAATTAGTGCTCACTTGATAACTTTGTGTCTGATCTATCATGCCCACTTTTGCCAAACCATAGTCAGAAATTCTAGCTGCAAAGTTAGGATCCAACAATATGTTGGAGGATTTCACATCTCGGTGTATGACTCCATGTTGAGTTGATGTACCCGTGTGAAGGTAGTCTACACCACGAGCAGCGCCTATACATATCTTCAGTAATTGTAACCACGATAACTCTATTTCACCTATGTGGAGATGATCTTCAAGTGTCCCATTGGGCATAAACTCATATGCTAAGATCATCTCTTTTCCTTCACTGCAATAACCAATCAACGGCACGAGATTAGCATGTCGCAGCTTAGAAAGTAGGTTAACTTCAGCCTCAAATTCATTTGTTCCTTGGTTTGATTCAGAATTCAACCACTTAAGTACAACTTCGTTTACTGACCCGAAGTTGCCGAGAGATAGAAAAACGTCGCCAAATCCGCCACGTCCAATGACTAATGCCTTATTGAAGTTGTTGGTTGCCAATTTAATTTCTGCAAGTGTAAGACGTCGACATGTTTGGTCTGGCAGTATGAACGAGGAGTTGGCATGCTTGATCGGTTCAGGTAACACCATTCTTGAATCTTTGCCAAGCGATGATGCTTCATACTTGCTGGCCATCGGATGTATTTGATCAAGTCTTCGTTGCTAATTTACAAGCATTGATTTTTTGGTCTTCGCCTAATTTCTATGTATAGTATTCCAAAAGAAAAGAAATTATGTCCACCTAATTAAAGGAGTCACTCATCATAGCAATTTCTCCAGCAAAAGTCCCACATTTGGATGTCACATTATGGCTAGATATTTTTAAGTTGGTAGTTATTGTCTAACGGACCACATGGACTTATGACCATTACCTGTAGCCCAAAGGGGAATTTTAAAATGTATTTGTATAACGTATGCCCGATCAGTTAGTTGATTCACCTTATGGTTATAAATATTCTTAGCCAGGGTTACATGATTGTATAACATTGGATAATGTACTGCCCATGGGCGTAGGCCAAGCACACCGATGGACTTAACCCTACAAAATGCAAGAGCGTCCGCAACACCAAACATCCGCAGACCGCCACATCAGCTCCATGTCATATTCCAAACTTTTCTCAACAACCACTATTTTCTTCCACAACAACCACCTCCTCAAACCCCATTAAAAATTATTAAATTTGTGTATGTGTATAATGTGTGTGTGTGTGTGTATATATATATATTTGTAGTTAGAGTGATATGAAGCCATGGCATGCCACCTCCCTGGACTCCTTTAGTTTGCAGAGACAAACTTGGGACAAACATGCTCCTCAATGGTGAAGTTTGGATTGAAGTTTGTGTGGCATGTACACATCATCCGAACTTTGCTCCACAAACCTTGCATTGTTGATGCTCTATGCATTGTGTGTATGTCATTGGTTTTGTATATGGAGTTGTGAATTATGTAATTAACTTGATTTTTAGAACTTGGTATACTTGTGTAATGGACTTGGTAACTTGAAATTTACCATTGTATGTATGTATGTTATGTTAATTTTGTGACTTGGTTTGCATTATGTGACTTGACTTAGGAGTACATTGAATGTGACTTCTATAATGCATATGATATTAAAAGAGGGATATTGAATGCTAGTTAGAATGAAAACAGAACTTGTATATGGATATTTTGTATGTAGGTTGTGAATGTCACGCATTATAATGAGATTGAAATTTCTTGTGTATGACATTCTCATTCTTTTTAGAGATGATAACACACAAGGCCGGTCCAACCATTTTGTGGGACTAAAGTGAAGTAAAAAGTTCAGGCCCTTTTTCAATTTTTTTGATTCGCACTTGATCGATCCGTTCAACTATAATACACCTTAGTTTAGTTTTAAGTGTTTAATATGCGCTCTTTATATTGTCTATAATGCTAAATTAGTGTGTTGTATTGTTTTGTGAATTGAGAACAAGAGGACAACAAAATAAGGAACAACTAAAAACTGTAAAAACCATAAAAGTAAATAAATCCGCATTAAGTGTTACATATCTTAATATAAGTTAAGCGGGCTTAATTAAAATCTCCATCATATCATATTCATTTTATCAAAATTATTATTAGTTATAGTTTCATATGATGTCGATTATGTTTTATTCTCTATTAAAGTGTGTATTTGTGTTTGCTCAAATGTCTCAAAGAAAGAAAAAGATTCTTGGGGTAAAGGCTGTGCAAAAGACATATGGATTGTTTTTATCAGAAAGAAGATATGTTGCAGATCGCTTGAATAAGTTTGGCATGGTAAATTGCAAGAGTACTGTTTCTACACCAAAGAATTTTAGTGATAGTTTGCAACTAGATGAACAGGAGTTAACAAACTTGATGGATGGACCAATATATCTTACTCACACAAGACATGTATTGTGTTTTCTATATAATACATACTTTAACACGCGCGCAAGACCTGCAAGATTTCTTCCATTGATGGGCGTTTATATGATGTTGGTTGCAGACATTTTGAAACAAGTTGTGCCAACATGAATGCTCCAGAATCATTTCCAGATTCGCCTCATGTGGTAGCAATGGAGTAGCCCATGTTACCAAATTTTGTTTTTCTTCGGGTCTCTTCCTGTCAAACACTTTCATTCCTGTTAGTTTTTCCAGCAGTACCACTCCAAAAGAATAAATCTCACTCGTCACTCCCAAACCTGCCAAAGTGGCCATTCTTGGGTCAGTCATTGACGCGTGAAAAACTAGCACGTACTTTTAGAATGGAGGCGTGATTAAGCTGATTGATAAGGAGTTAAGCAATGATCATAAACTGTGAGAATAGAACCAAAAAACTAGTTTCAAAGCAGAACATACCTCAGTCTTTGAAACAATGTTCAAAACCGTCGACAATTATGTCTGCTTGGTAACGAAACCACTCAGGCGCAGAATAACGTGCATCTCTTTCGAACGAGTATGAAATTGGATCTTCAAATGAGATGTCCACCTCAAAATCCTGAAGTCGAGCGTAATAATCCTCCTGAAGTCGGGCGTTATAATCCTGAGGAGTGTGTATATAAAAAGTGTAAAATATATACTACATTGAAATGCAAAATTCAAGCATGTTAAAGAGTGTCTTATTACCGCATCCACCATTATACAAGTGGTCTTAAATTGGGTATACGCTGGACGTCCCTTCTTATGCAAGAAAAACAGGCCCTGAGCTGCTCCAACCGCTATATTCAGGCGTTCAACCCAAGAAAGTGAACATGTACCTGGTTCTACACATGAAGAGCAAATCCTTTAATGCCTCATCACTTAAAGCTTGCCTATTTGTGGAAGGCTACAACAGAATGTCTTAAAATTATCGGCATGTATATTGGAACATATCAACAAGTTTGTGCGTTCGATGTGAGGTTCATCGACATGTATCCAAATTGTGATATTAAAGTGCCTAATAAAAATTCTTCCAAGCTAAAACTAGAAGATTCTCTTACCTACAAAAAGAAGTTTATCTAAACTCGGATTTATCTCATAAACGCAAAACAATTCTTTCCTATTCAAGTAATATCCTAAGAGTTTGGGAAGGTTGGGATGATCGAATTCTTCAGACTTAAGAACTAACTGCACATGAAAAATAAGTAAATTTATAAGCTTGCACTAACAGAAAGGAAAAAAAACAAGAAACTGTTTGAATTTTATTCAAGTTATGACCTCAGAAATATGCCTCGTCTCAACGCACACAGCCAAACCAACACCAGGTTCACTCGGGGCATATGTAAATTCATCGACCCAAACTCCGTAAATGGTTCGACCATAGCTGTAAAACACATCTTCTTCTGTGTAAGTTCTTATTTTTCGATTGACAGATTTCTGAATATACTGCTCAATGATTTCAGCTTTGTTTTCCTCTGCACGAGCGGGCATCAACTCAGCTTTGCTGGTGAAAAGATATCTTACCTTGTTAATAAATCTTCCATCATCAACACCGGAACCGTTTCTTTCTCTTTCTCGTAACAGTATAGACTCGAGCTTGACCACAACCTCCGCCATCGTAGGGCGTTGTTTTGGTTGAAAATGTAAGCATTGGACTGCCATGCTTGCGAATTCTTTCAAACATTTTTTTGAGATTTGTCCCATCAGTCTATGGCTAATAATATCAACTAGTCTTCCTCTTCTAAATAGATCTTGAGCCCAAACTGCCAAACTTAATTGATCTTCATCAAGTGTTGAATCTACAGCTTCTTCCCGGTTAACACCTCAAAAAGGACAACCCCAAAGGCATAAACATCAGATTTTCTCGTCAATTTTCCGCTATAGAAATAGCATGGATCCATATATCCAAATGTCCCTTTAACTAAAGTGCTCACATGGCAAGTTTGTGTATGATTAATTGTGCCCACCTTTGCCAATCCAAAGTCGGAAATTTTGGCAGCAAGTTAGAATCCAACAAAATATTGGAGCTTTTCACATCTCGGTGTATGACCCCATGTTGAGTTGACGTACCCATGTGAAGATAGTCTAAGCCACGAGCAGCGCCTATACATATCTTTAGTCGTTGTAACCACGATAACTCTGTTTCACCTCTATGGAGGTGATCTTCAAGTGTCCCATTAGGCATAAACTCATATGCTAGGATCATCTCTTTTCCTTCACTGCAATAACCAATTAACGGCACGAGATTACCATGCTGCAGAGTGGAAAGGAGTTTAACTTCAACCTCAAATTCATTTGTTCCTTGGTTAGATTCAGAATGCAACCGCTTAAGTGCAACTTTTTTTACTGATGACCTGAAGTTGCTGAGAGATTTATAAACGTTGCCAAATCCACCACGGCCGATGACTAATGACTCATCAAAACTGTTTGTTGCCAATTCAATGTGTGCAAGTGTAAGACGTTGACATGTTTGGTCAGGCAGTATGAATGAGGAGTTGGCGTTATTGATCGGTTCGGGTAACATCATTCTTGGATCTTTACTGAGTGATGATGCTTCAGACTTGCTGGCCAACAGATGCTTTTGATCAAGTCTTCGTTGCTAGTTTACAAGCGTTGATTTTGTAGTCTTCGCCAAATTTCTTTGTATAGTATTTCATAAAAAAAAAAAGGAAATTATGTCCACCTAATTAAAGTAGTCATTCATGATAGCAATTTCTCCAGCAAAAGTCCCACATTTGGATGTTACATTATGGTCTAGATATTTTTAAGTTAGTAACTTATCATCTAGTGGACCACTTGGATTAATGACCATTACCTATCACCGTCCAAAGGGGAATTTCAAAATGCATATGTATAACGTACGTCTGATCTGTTAGTTGATTCATCTTATGGTTATAATTAAATATTCTTAGTTATGGTTTCATGGTTATATAACATCGGATAACTGTCCATGGATGTGGGTCAAGCACACGGATGGACCCAACCATACAAATGTAAAAGCATCTATAACGCTAAGCATCCACAAAGCATCACATTAGCTTCACGACATATTCCAAACCATTTAAAAAAAAAACCCTATTTTATTTCACTTTGCAAACCTCATTCAAAATTATCAAAGAGTAAATTGTCATTTTCGTCCATAATGCGAAAGTCAGACACTTTACTCATTATCAAATTTGTGAGTGTGTTTGTGTGTGAGAGAAAGAGAGATGTGATACACTGACACCATGGTCCACCACCTCTTGTCAGCCTTTAGTTTGCAAAGACTAACTTGAGCCAAACTTGGACTTTTAGTTTGTGAGACTCATACCAATGAATTCGGGTTAAACATGAGAAACCTTAAATTATAAATCAAGAATCTAGTGACTTGAGAGGGAGTGGGGGCAACTAGAGAGTGACACATATGATTTTTGGGTAGACATATTTATATAGATGGATAGATAGATTTGTCTAATGTTTATTTATTAAATTATTTTGAATTAAATGGGTAAAAGTAAAATGATCAATTTTCCCTCATATGTGTCACATGAATTGACTTAACGAGAAAATCTAGCTGGGTTAGGACCAAATGGCAAACAATGTTGGATTTGTAAACGAAAAAGACAAAACATGACAATTTAGAAGATAAATAACAATGAGTGAAGTTTGATACAAATAAAGGACAATAATCACTGTAATTATGTCATAATTAAAATAATGGCCTTTTATATAAAACCGTTTAGGGCTGTTGAAGAAAATTTATAAGAAAACGAGCCTTTTCTTTTTCTGATATTTGTGATGAACTTATAAGACAAAATAAATAATAAGCAACGAGTGTATATTTAAAATATAATTAAAATTTAAGAAAAGTAACGTCAAGCCTTAGTTGTAATGGATAGATTATTTGTTTTTATATGGCACACTGTACAAAGTCAGTCAGCGATACCAAGTCAGTCAGCGCCTCCAGAAAAGAAATTAGGTGAGGAACAAAAACAATTAACGAAAACTAGAAGTTGAATAAAAATGTCCATTGGCCATCAAATCTGAAGCATCATTATTGTTCAAAGAATCATGTTGCCTGAAACTTTTAATGATATCAACTCCTCTTTCAAACTGCCTTACCAAACATGTCAACGTCTTACACTTGCACAAATTCAATTGGCAACCAACAACTTTGATGAGGCATTGGTCATCGGCCGTGGCGGGTTCGGTAACGTTTATAAATCTCTCACCAACTTCGGGTCATCAGTAAACGAAGTTGCAATTAAGCGGTTGCATTCTACATCTAACCAGGGGGCGCATGAATTTGAGGCCTAAGTTAAGCTCCTTTCCCCTCTGCGGCATGGCAATCTAGTGTCGTTGATTGGTTATTGCGGTGAAGGAAACGAGATGGCCTTAGCTTATGAGTTTATGCCCAATGGTACCCTTGAAGATCATCTCCACAGAGGTGTTTCAGAGTTATCGTGGTTACAACGGCTAAAGATATGCATAGGCGCTGCTCGTGGATTAGACTATCTTCACTCGGGATCGTCAACTCAGCATGGAGTCATACACAGAGACGTGAAGTCCTCCAATATTTTGTTGGATTCAAACTTTGCAGCTAAAATTTCAGACTTCGGATTGGCAAAACTGGGAAAAATAAATCAGTCACAAACTTATCATGTGAGCACCTTAGTCAAAGGGACATTTGGATATATGGATCCATGCTACTTCTATAGCGGTAAACTGACAAGAAAATCTGATGTTTATGCATTTGGGGTTGTCCTTTTTGAGGTGTTAACCGGGAAACGAGCAGTAGATCCTTCACTTGATGAAGAAGAATGGAGTTTGTCGGTTTGGGCACAAGACCAGTTCAAAAGAAGAAGACTAGATGATATTATTAGCCATAGACTGATGGGACAAATCTCAAAAAGATGCTTGAAAGAATTCGCAAGCATGGCAATCCAATGCTTACATTTTCAACCTAAACAACGCCCTACTATGGCGGAGGTTGTGGTCAAGCTCGAGTCTATTCTGAAACGAGAAAGAGAAAGTGTTAGTTCTGGTGTTGATAACGGAAGATTCATTAGCAAGGTAAGATATTTTTTCACAGGACTTGATTCCAGCTCATGCAGAGGAAAACAAAGCTGACTTGATGCCAGAGGAAAGTGAAACTGAATCTGAATTTATTAATAATCATTTTTTGAATATAAAGTTACTACAAAACGCTTACAATAAAGTGGCAGGCGAACTATCAGATGATCGAAAAATTAGAACTTTCACATATACGGAATTGGTAATGGCAAGAAATAAATTGAATTACCACAACTTCTCAACAGAAGCTGATGTTGGTTTGGCCATGTGTGTTAGGACAAGGGATATTGGAGCATCTAAGGTAACTTGAATAGACACTTCCTTTCAATCAAAGAAAAGATCATGTGGGACTTGGATAGCATAATGAATGAATTTCAAAAAATATATATTTTTATTTTCACCTTCTTAAATAGTGCAAGCAGATTATATTTGCTGAATTATGATGTGCAGCTCGATCTCAAACCTGAAGAACTCAATCATCCAAACCTTGTCAATCTGTTAGGATATTGGTTAAATGAGCAAAACCTGTCTTGTGTTTACGAGCTAACTTCCGACCTGAGTTTATATGAGCTTCTTTTTGAAGGTAAGAAAATCTTTGTAGTTGTAATTCCTAGCATTGAACCAACAGTAGTTAAGGTATAAAGTATACACTCTGTTTTTGGAGATCCAGGTACAACTTCACTTTCTTGGGTTGCACGGCTAAAAATAGCAGTAGGAGCAGCTCAGGGCCTATCTTTCTTGCATAAGAAGGGACATTCAGCGTATGGCCAATTTAAGACCGCTTGTATACTGGTGGATCCGGTAAATAAGACTGTTTCATGCTTTCGTTTGCATTTCAACATGACATTGATGTGACATTCGTCAAATTCGGGCCTCGAATTTGTTTTCGTGTTGTAAACTTTTATTTTGTAAAACCGACACAACATTTTTTTTAGAACTTTACTTAAATTATTAAAAGATAATACTTTAGACCTCAATCTTAAATAAACTAATGATTGTCATTATATAGTGTTGTTAAAAAAAACATAAAGGGTTCAAACTGAGTTTTGGCAAAGTTATTATAAGTTTTGGAAACTTTTAAACTCACATTAAACATTGACTAGAACTTGAGGGGCCAGAAATGTAACATATATACACCACATATATATACATAATACCCTAACCCTATCTCATTCTAACATCCAGCCGCCTCCCTCCATACTTGCCGTTTTCCGGCGACCTCGGACCTCCGGCGAGCACCAACATCACCTCCGGCCAACCACCACCCACCTCTGCCATCCAAAACACCACCACCGAGCTCCGGCCACTTCCCCTTCCCCTTCTCGGCAGTCCGGCGACCCCACGGCCACCGACCTCTCTCTATCTCTCCGGCGCTCTCCCTCTCCGGCGCACTCTCTCTCTCTGCCTCGCTCTCTCTCCCTCTGGTCCGAAACCCCAGCCGCCGGCTACCCTCCTCACACTCCACTCGTTTTTCCAGCGACCGGAAGTCCGGCCGCCATGCCACACCGCAGCTCTCGTTATCTCCCTCTATCTCTCTGTCTCTCACTTTCTCGTATTTCTCTCTCTCTCGGCCTCGGGGACAGTTATTTTCTTCGTGTCAAACGGGTTCGGCTCGGTCCTATCCGATATAGAGCCACGACTCGTGAACCTCTAAAAGGTATATAATTTGGGGTTTTGTTATTATGATTTTTCATAAATTGATCTCCAGATTTAAATGGTTAATAGTGGGTTGTGTATCGGTTATAGTTCTTGCTTCGGGTCGGATGTATATGGAGTTATATATTTTATTTGGGGAAATGGATATTGTATTTCTATTATGAGTTTAAATTAACGATTACTATTTTGGTTCGGTCGGTTTGTACGTTAGTTAATAAACTAGAGGTCTCGGGTTCGAAACCCATCCTAGACCGGTTTTGATATAATTTTTATACTTAACAAATTTATTGTTAATAATAGTATTAATATCAATATATAAGGGTTGTTAATAGTATTATTACATGTAACTTACTATTATATTTATTAATTGATAATATTATTATTATTATCATTATTATAAATATATAAGTTGTTATTAATATTATTAAAAATCATATTATCATTATCTATTAAAATCATATTATTATCATTAATTATTAGCATAATATTATTATATCTATTTTATGAACTCGTTTAGAAATCGAACCCATTTCGAGTATGATATCATTATTACTAAATATTATTTACTATTATTACCATTTTTTTTATCAACAACATTAATTTAATACCAAGATTTCTATTCTATAACTATTATTATTAGTATTATTAATAATAATTATTGTTAAAATTATTATACTATATTAGTATTATTAAAAATAATTATTGTTATTATTATTAACATCTTTATCTTATATATATATATATATATCTATCATATCTTTTAAAATTATTATTATCATTAATAATATCATTGTAAACTTTATTATCAATTCATTATTATAAAACCGAACCCTTGATTTAAAACCCGTCTTGTCTCTTTTAATATTGGTTTAGCTATTTAAAAGCCCAATAAAATAATATTATTTTTATTCTAATTATTGATTATTGTACGAGTCCTTAATCATTAACAAACTAACCGGTAACCCGTTTAACAACCGAACCGTCTCGTCCAATGTTTCAAATGTAGTTTCAATTAAAGTTCAAGTTCATTAATATATTTTATTTATTCATTTTCAATTAGCTTTCAAGTCGGATTCGTTCGTTTCGTTTACAAGCTTTCTATTTGTCGATCATTTATTATTTCCCGATTCGTCAATCGAGGTGAGTACTTTCATACCCCTTTTTCCATCTTTCGTTTTGGGGTGACATTTCATACTTATCAAACTAAATGCTTTAATTACTTGCATCTTAAACCCACAAACGTGATTGTATACCTTACTTGAATAATTGCTCGATTTGGTGTTGTATGCTTATTTGACTATGTGTTTACAGCTTTTGGATGATGAAACTATAAATCCTATACCATTTGGCAATGGCAAGGTGTCGTTAACGTATGCTGTTAACGATAACTATAAATCCTAGACTACTCGGCATCCCCTTGTAGCTAGGTGGTGCTAATGTAAGCTTATTAGCAACTGTCATAAAATCCTAGACTAATTGCCAATAGCTAGGTGTCGCTAACTTGTTTAGCGATAACTATTTATTCCAATTTATAGCTCTTATTTATTGTTTTGTATACAAGTTTTGTAGATTTTCATACTATACACTTATATGCTCAAACTTATGAATTGCTCACCAACCTTTGTGTTGACAAACTTTATTTTATGAAATGTTACAGGTTTGACTTTTGTTGACTCGAGTGCTTGACGGAAAACGTTACCAAGACCTTTAGGATATTAGCAAAACTAACAAAATAATTATTACTTGTATTCAGTTTGTTTGTGTAGACGAGAAGTGTTGTTTATCGATTTGTTGAAATAAAATGACTTAAATGAATATTGTCACTTTAAATAGTGTCTTGTGTATTTGTCCAATCACGTTGCACCCCGGCATGTTCCGTCTTTGGTCGGGGTGTGACAGATTGGTATCAGAGCTACAAGACTATAAGATAGGTGGTTAGACGTAACGACCTAGCATAGTCTTTACTTTAGGGTCCTTATACGTGTTGCCTATACGTGTTTACCCTACTTGATTGTTCAATACACTTGTCTATTATATACTTATTTATTTTAACAATCATAAATATACACATACACGTACTTTCATAGTACTCCAAGGTATCCTTACCTTAAAACGCAAAAAAAAAACATTAGATTTTTATTGTGTTTTATGGATCACGAGCTTAACTTGGATCCCGTTGTTTCAAATCTCCTTAAAGATTGTCTCATATGAGATGACCACTTTAAGTAGTCCAATGCGAGCGTTCCGTTCGCCATCCTAATTTTTGGTGTTAAAACAATAGGACTACGGTGATTTCGTGGACTAATGTTTTGGCATGACGTTGTATCTCGATTTATTGTGTTATCATTGTTATTTGAGTCTAAAACATGAAAAAGTCGCGGTGATTTCGTGCACATGTTTAGACCCCAACGTGGTAGTTTTGTAAAAAGGTTTTAGTGTCGGAATATCAAGTCATGGTGGTTCATGCGCGATTTTCCACCTTTAAATCTTAAAACATTATTATTACGTTTCAAAAATCTAAACCATTTTTCACTTTATATTATTATAAATCCTTATCACAAGTTTTCATTTATAAAGGTAATTTTACATTGTTAATAATTCTTTTATATATCGATTTTATACGGTAAAATTTTACACCAATTTTCTCATTTTGATTTCACAAGGATTTTTATTGCAATTTCGTTCATTAAAATCACTTCGTTATAAAAAGGAAAATAAATAAATAAATATATGTATGTATAGAGTTTGATCTATTCATAATAATTTTTAATATGCCATTTATTTTCAATAAGACGATTTACAAACGAAAATCTTATTATATAAATTTCATCATATTAAGAAGGTTTTATGATAAATTCACCTCAACTTTTCAAGTAAATCTTCTATTATATAAACTTTAAATTTCTTTAACAAAAATAAAAATTGTATAAAATTTCATTTTTATAACTATTCCGTTTATTTGGAACGATCCTTTCACAATATTAACTATTTAGACTTTTCATGACGTTTTAGTTATATTACATAATACCCATGGTAGAATTCTCATTACCTAAAATCTATTTTACAACAACTTTCATTATGCATTTTTGCTTCATTATAAATTTTCACTATTAAAACTTGCATCTTATGATACAACTCGTTTTAAATTTCTTATGATAGTTTCGCTTTGTTTCATCAAGAAAATTCGCAAACTTATAGTTTGTAACTTTCTTGAAATTCTCACGCAAAACTCATAGAAATTTTATTTTAAAGACAAAAAAAAGTCGTTTACTTGTGATTTTCTTGATTTACAATGTCGGTCATTTTAACTTACCATGATATTCTTCATATTACACGATATTAAATAACAAACTTGGTAAAAAAAAAAGATTTCATTTCGCAACTTTATATTTCCAAAACGACATTCATCATTTAATATTGAAATCTCATAACAAATTTTAACATTTAATTCACGTATTTTTAAATTTTCTCATAAGAAAAAAAAAAGATATATATATATATATATATATATATATAATAAATAATAAATAAATAAATTTATTTTAATCTTTATAAAAAAAATGTGTGATTCACACGCTCGAATCTCAAAAAAAAAATTATTTATATAATATACTGTATATATTTATATATATTAACGTGCAATTTCAATCTTCAAAATTTTAATGCACATTTCAAACATTATGTATAAATTATGATATTTTCAATTTAATAGCTACTATTAGTCAAAATCTCCATATAAACAACCACAAGTTCCCAAACACCCGTATCCCATCTTAAACTACCGCCCTAAATCAACCATCCTTCCACTTTAAAAGTTTTTCCCGCACACTCAAATCTTTCCTCAATATGAACGAAACCTAAACATCCAAAAGTATATCCTCACCTACTCAAACCTCATGCAAGTCCAAGATATACAAAAATCAACCCAACAAAAGGCCCTAACTACCGACACTCCTACGCCACGAAAACTTATCAAACTCGCTATCCTAATACTTCCAAGACACCAACAAACACACTCACAAATGCCTTGAACATATACAAACCTAAGCTTACCCAACTATGACTTAAAATCCTTCGACTCATACTATGTCAATTCACCAAACCATATCGCCACATCGTTTTCATCCAACCGTAGAGTTGATATCAAAATAGCAACCCAAACGCTCCTTATAAAAATACATGTATGAACCAAATCTTAACCCAAACTAGTAAAGATCAAAATTATCCAACCCATCAACTTAACCCGAGCTCAAATAAGCCAAACCCCACCTATTAGCCCAACCACTACTCACACAACTCATCCAAGCCTAACCCACTCAAACGACCAAAACTCAACAAACCCTATCGATTCAACTCAAGAAAACCCAACTACCTAAGCCGACCTAAACGCTCTCACTCACTACTAAATTTCTAACCCATTCACCATACGGAGCCTAAAACCCCTCCCTACACATGCAAGCTTCGTTTTTCCCTGATTTTTTTTATTTATATATATATACAACTAGTGTACGTATAACAACCTCATGTGTTCAAATAATCACTTATCGATTATAAACTCTTTCAAGATTAACGGTTTACATGTTATGTCCATATCTTATAAATTATCTTTGTAAAATGTAATATTGTCATGACAACAAAAATTTGATTATGAGGAATTGCTTTCAAAGATTTTTAAACGATTATATGTATGATTTCAAGATTTTAAATATTGTCATCTAAAGTGATGAACCTCTTAATAACTTTATAAATACGAGGTTTCATTCTGAATGATGAATGCGGGGTTTATTCAGTAAAAAAAATATTAAAATTTACAACTTTCACCATATTGCATAAACTCAATGATCATGGCTTTGCAAATCTTTTGAGACGCGCCTATGAATACTTTATATTGTAACACAAATTTTTACTCAATAACAACTTACGCGACTATTACCTCATATTATCGCAAGCATCATCACTTTATATATTTTATTTTCATCACAATAACTCTATGTATACAGACTCCTTTAACAAATTGGACTTACAAGATTTACTTTTGATAATGATCAAAACCTTTCTTTAGCCAGCGATACCGCGATATATTGATATTATTATATTCATTTTTCTTGGAAACAATAAAACGACTTTACTTGAGATTTCATTTCGATGTTATTCTTATATTTCCAATGAACATAGAAAACGCGATTTACCTATTTCGTCATTTAATCGAGTCTCACTATTATTGCGATTTTCTTTCCCATTGATGAGATGTTTCAATGGTAACTTTATGCACATGAGATTTCATTTTGGTGTTTGATTTGACCGAATCCAAGCTATTCAATAACAATTTGTGTAATACTTTCAAAACTTTAACTTCGCAAAAAATATCGTTTATCTTTTAAACGATATTTTCCTGACTATGTTGTTATATTTGAGCATTTATGTAAACTCGATTTTATACCTTATTCTATATTATTTCATCTAATCTATTAACGGCTCAGGTGTGGCTGTCTACAAGTTTTGGCGCTATTAGAAACCGTTATTATAATGACGATTATATAAATGGTTTCACAATGGTGGCCATATTCACGTTTTATTACATTTCATCGATGGTTTTTGATTGTTAACTAGATGCTATTTTATTTATATTGATACATGTATGCGTCATCCCAAAGAAACTCACCTCATTCTCGTGATTTCACGCAATCAAATTCTCAATTTCTTTTAACCTCAAGTTTGTTCACGTGTGAAACACAATCGTACGATATTATTAATTGTATCGTCGTTTACCTCAACTTTATGGGTTCATTTATTGAACTTCTCATTCTTCACTTATCGAAATTCATCTATCGGCGTTATTTAGTGCCTCGATATGCAGACTTGACATTTATCTTGATGACTTTTGACTTCAAAAAAAAAAACTCATTTCACATTGTTACCTTTAAATAATTTTTTTTAGTTATTTAATCGATCGTCTTTACTTATTTCAGCCGAATTGTTATTTTCGCATTGGTTTATATTCTAAGACTTTAAACTGTTTCATTTATGTATCCCATTTTCCTACTTGCTAAAAAGTCAATCCCGAAATTTTTCAACCACTAGTACTGTTTTGTCAATATTGGTAAAATTTAACAAATTTATTCACACATTTATTATTTAAATATTTCAAAATAAATATGCCTCTTAAACCACACAATGGACGAACCATGTGGACCATACGACGATCTAAATAATTTTGGGTGCACACTTAATTATCGAAATCCCCGTATGGAAGCCATAGTAAGTACACTAGTGCGATAACTCAGACCGGAGGATGATGGTAGAAAAACGAGAAAGATGCGAAATCATGATAAGGGCACGGTGGATACGCCGCTGGTACATCCTATATATAAGTGCCTTTATTATGTTTATCATTTGTAACGTTTTTCAAATCATGCAAGGATCTGACGTCTTTCGTTTGCTTAAAATTTGTTCATTCAATTATCTTACTAAAGACAACACTCGTTAGTAATTACCTTTTCTTCAAGTTTATTTTAATTTCGGGACGAAATTTTTAAAAAGTTGTTGATACTGTGACATTCGTCAAATTCGGGCCTCGAATTTGTTTTCGTGTTGTAAACTTTTATTTTGTAAAACCGACACAACATTTTTTTAGAACTTTACTTAAATTATTAAATGATAATACTTTAGACCTCAATCTTAAATAAACTGATGATTGTCATTATATAGTGTTGTTAAAAAAAACATAAAGGGTTCAAACTGAGTTTTGGCAAAGTTATTATAAGTTTTGGAAACTTTTAAACTCACATTAAACATTGACTAGAACTTGAGGGGCCAGAAATGTAACATATATACACCACATATATATACATAATACCCTAACGCTATCTCATTCTAACATTCAGCCGCCTCCCTCCATACTTGCCGTTTTCCGGCGACCTCGGACCTCCGGCGAGCACCAACATCACCTCCGGCCAACCACCACCCACCTCTGCCATCCAAAACACCACCACCGAGCTCCAGCCACTTCCCCTTCCCCTTCTCGGCAGTCCGGCGACCCCACGGCCACCGACCTCTCTCTATCTCTCCGGCGCTCTCCCTCTCCGGCGCTCTCTCTCTCTCTGCCTCGCTCTCTCTCCCTCTGGTCCGAAACCCCAGCCGCCGGCTACCCTCCTCACACTCCACTCGTTTTTCCAGCGACCGGAAGTCCGGCCGCCATGCCACACCGCAGCTCTCGTTATCTCCCTCTATCTCTCTGTCTCTCACTTTCTCGTATTTCTCTCTCTCTCGGCCTCGGGGACAGTTATTTTCTTCGTGTCAAACGGGTTCGGCTCGGTCCTATCCGATATAGAGCCACGACTCGTGAACCTCTAAAAGGTATATAATTTGGGGTTTTGTTATTATGATTTTTCATAAATTGATCTCCAGATTTAAATGGTTAATAGTGGGTTGTGTATCGGTTATAGTTCTTGCTTCGGGTCGGATGTATATGGAGTTATATATTTTATTTGGGAAATGGATATTGTATTTCTATTATGAGTTTAAATTAACGATTACTATTTTGGTTCGGTCGGTTTGTACGTTAGTTAATAAACTAGAGGTCTCGGGTTCGAAACCCATCCTAGACCGGTTTTGATATAATTTTTATACTTAACAAATTTATTGTTAATAATAGTATTAATATCAATATATAAGGGTTGTTAATAGTATTATTACATGTAACTTACTATTATATTTATTAATTGATAATATTATTATTATTATCATTATTATAAATATATAAGTTGTTATTAATATTATTAAAAATCATATTATCATTATCTATTAAAATCATATTATTATCATTAATTATTAGCATAATATTATTATATCTATTTTATGAACTCGTTTAGAAATCGAACCCATTTCGAGTATGATATCATTATTACTAAATATTATTTACTATTATTACCATTTTTTTTATCAACAACATTATATTTAATACCAAGATTTCTATTCTATAACTATTATTATTAGTATTATTAATAATAATTATTGTTAAAATTATTATACTATATTAGTATTATTAAAAATAATTATTGTTATTATTATTAACATCTTTATCTTATATATATATATATATCTATCATATCTTTTAAAATTATTATTATCATTAATAATATCATTGTAAACTTTATTATCAATTCATTATTATAAAACCGAACCCTTGATTTAAAACCCGTCTTGTCTCTTTTAATATTGGTTTAGCTATTTAAAAGCCCAATAAAATAATATTATTTTTATTCTAATTATTGATTATTGTACGAGTCCTTAATCATTAACAAACTAACCGGTAACCCGTTTAACAACCGAACCGTCTCGTCCAATGTTTCAAATATAGTTTCAATTAAAGTTCAAGTTCATTAATATATTTTATTTATTCATTTTCAATTAGCTTTCAAGTCGGATTCGTTCGTTTCGTTTAC